>NC_138768.1:876275714-876700714 GCF_965119305.1 Pelophylax lessonae
TGATCCCCCTACTGATACATACATTGTCAGGTCATTCATCCCTACTGATCCTCCTACTGATACATACATTGTCAGGTCATTCATCCCTACTGATCCCCCTACTGATACATACATTGTCCAGGTCATTCATCCCTACTGATCCTCCTACAGATACATACATTGTCAGGTCATTCATCCCTACTGATCCTCCACAGTACTGATACATACATTGTCAGGTCATTCATCCCTACTGATCCTCCTACAGATACATACATTGTCAGGTCATTCATCCCTACTGATCCTCCTACTGATACATACATTGTCAGGTCATTCATCCCTACTGATCCTCCTACAGATACATACATTGTCAGGTCATTCATCCCTACTGATCCCCCTACAGATACATACATTGTCAGGTCATTCATCCCTACTGATCCTCCTACAGATACATACATTGTCAGGTCATTCATCCCTACTGATCCCTCCTACAGATACATACATTGTCAGGTCATTCATCCCTACTGATCCTCCTACAGATACATACATTGTCAGGTCATTCATCCCTACTGATCCTCCTACTGATACATACATTGTCAGGTCATTCATCCCTAACCGATCCTCCTACAGATACATACAATTGTCAGTTCATTCATCCCTACTAATCCTCCTACAGATACATACATTGTCAGGTCATTCATCCCTACTGATCCCCCTACTGATACATACATTGTCAGGTCATTCATCCCTACTGATCCCCCTACAGATACATACATTGTCAGGTCATTCATCCCTACTGATCCCCTACAGATACATACATTGTCAGGTCATTCATCCCTACCGATCCTCCTACAGATACATACATTGTCAGGTCATTCATCCCTACTGATCCTCCTACAGATACATACATTGTCAGGTCATTCATCCTACTGATCCTCCTACAGATACATACATTGTCAGGTCATTCATCCCTACTGATCCTCCTACTGATACATACATTGTCAGGTCATTCATCCCTACTAATCCCTACAGATACATACATTGTCAGGTCATTCATCCCTACTGATCCCCCTACTGATACATACATTGTCAGGTCATTCATCCCTACTGATCCTCCCTACAGATACATACATTGTCAGGTCATTCATCCCTACCGATCCTCCTACAGATACATACATTGTCAGGTCATTCATCCTACTGATCCTCCTACAGATACAATACATTGTCAGGTCATTCATCCCTACTGATCCTCCTACAGATACATACATTGTCAGGTCATTCATCCCTACTGATCCTCCTACAGATACATACATTGTCAGGTCATTCATCCCTACTGATCCCCCTACAGATACATACATTGTCAGATCATTCATCCCTACTGATCCTCCTACAGATACATACATTGTCAGGTCATTCATCCCTACTGATCCTCCTACAGATACATACATTGTCAGGTCATTCATCCCTACTGATCCTCCTACAGATACATACATTGTCAGGTCATTCATCCCTACTGATCCTCCTACAGATACATACATTGTCAGGTCATTCATCCCTACTGATCCTCCTACAGATACATACATTGTCAGGTCATTCATCCCTACTGATCCTCCTACTGATACATACATTGTCAGGTCATTCATCCCTACTGATCCCCCTACTGATACATACATTGTCAGGTCATTCATCCCTACTGATCCCCCTACAGATACATACATTGTCAGGTCATTCATCCCTACTGATCCTCCTACAGATACATACATTGTCAGGTCATTCATCCCTACTGATCCCCCTACAGATACATCCATTGTCAGGTCATTCATCCCTACTGATCCTCCTACAGATACATACATTGTCAGGTCATTCATCCCTACTGATCCCCTACTGATACATACATTGTCAGGTCATTCATCCCTACTGATCCCCCTACAGATACATACATTGTCAGGTCATTCATCCCTACTGATCCTCCTACAGATACATACATTGTCAGGTCATTCATCCCTACTGATCCTCCTACAGATACATACATTGTCAGGTCATTCATCCCTACTGATCCTCATACAGATACATACATTGTCAGGTCATTCATCCCTACTGATCCTCCTACAGATACATACATTGTCAGGTCATTCATCCCTACTGATCCCCCTATTGATACATACATTGTCAGGTCATTCATCCCTACTGATCCCCCTACAGATACATACATTGTCAGGTCATTCATCCCTACTGATCCCTCCTACAAGATACATACATTGTCAGGTCATTCATCCCTACTGATCCTCCCTACAGATACATACATTGTCAGGTCATTCATCCCTACTGATCCCCCTACAGATACATACATTGTCAGGTCATTCATCCCTACTGATCCTCCTACAGATACATACATTGTCAGGTCATTCATCCCTACTGATCCTCCTACTGATACATACATTGTCAGGTCATTCATCCCTACCGATCCTCCTACAGATACATACATTGTCAGGTCATTCATCCCTACTGATCCTCCTACAGATACATACATTGTCAGGTCATTCATCCCTACTGATCCTCCTACAGATACATACATTGTCAGATCATTCATCCCTACTAATCCTCCTACAGATACATACATTGTCAGATCATTCATCCCTACTGATCCTCCTACAGATACATACATTGTCAGGACATTCATCCCTACTGATCCCCCTACAGATACATACATGTCAGCTCATTCATCCCTACTGATCCCCCTACATATACATACATTGTCAGGTCATTCATCCCTACTGATCCTCCTACAGATACATACATTGTCAGGTCATTCATCCCTACTGATCCCCCTACTGATACATACATTGTCAGGTCATTCATCCCTACTGATCCCCCTACAGATACATACATTGTCAGGTCATTCATCCCTACTGATCCTCCTACAGATACATACATTGTCAGGTCATTCATCCCTACTGATCCTCATACAGATACATACATTGTCAGGTCATTCATCCCTACTGATCCCCCTACAGATACATACATTGTCAGGTCATTCATCCCTACTGATCCCCCTACATATACATACATTGTCAGGTCATTCATCCCTACTGATCCTCCTACAGATACATACATTGTCAGGTCATTCATCCCTACTGATCCCCTACAGATACATACATTGTCAGGTCATTCATCCCTACTGATCCCCTACAGATACATACATTGTCAGGTCATTCATCCCTACTGATCCTCCTACAGATACATACATTGTCAGGTCATTCATCCCTACTGATCCTCATACAGATACATACATTGTCAGGTCATTCATCCCTACTGATCCTCCTACAGATACATACATTGTCAGTCATTCATCCCTACTGATCCTCCTACAGATACATACATTGTCAGGTCATTCATCCCTACTGATCCTCCTACAGATACATACATTGTCAGGTCATTCATCCCTACTGATCCTCCTACAGATACATACATTGTCAGGTCATTCATCCCTACTGATCCCCCTACAGATACATACATTGTCAGGTCATTCATCCCTACTGATCCTCCTACAGATACATACATTGTCAGGTCATTCATCCCTACTGATCCTCCTACTGATACATACATTGTCAGGTCATTCATCCCTACCGATCCTCCTACAGATACATACATTGTCAGGTCATTCATCCCTACTGATCCTCCTACAGATACATACATTGTCAGGTCATTCATCCCTACTGATCCTCCCTACAGATACATACATTGTCAGGTCATTCATCCCTACTAATCCTCCTACAGATACATACATTGTCAGATCATTCATCCCTACTGATCCTCCTACAGATACATACATTGTCAGGTCATTCATCCCTACTGATCCCCCTACAGATACATACATTGTCAGCTCATTCATCCCTACTGATCCCCTACATATACATACATTGTCAGGTCATTCATCCCTACTGATCCTCCTACAGATACATACATTGTCAGGTCATTCATCCCTACTGATCCCCCTACTGATACATACATTGTCAGGTCATTCATCCCTACTGATCCCCCTACAGATACATACATTGTCAGGTCATTCATCCCTACTGATCCTCCTACAGATACATACATTGTCAGGTCATTCATCCCTACTGATCCTCATACAGATACATACATTGTCAGGTCATTCATCCCTACTGATCCCCCTATTGATACATACATTGTCAGGTCATTCATCCCTACTGATCCCCTACAGATACATACATTGTCAGGTCATTCATCCCTACTGATCCTCCTACAGATACATACATTGTCAGGTCATTCATCCCTACTGATCCCTCCTACTGATACATACATTGTCAGGTCATTCATCCTACTGATCCCCCTACAGATACATACATTGTCAGGTCATTCATCCCTACTGATCCTCCTACAGATACATACATTGTCAGGTCATTCATCCCTACTGATCCTCCTACAGATACATACATTGTCAGGTCATTCATCCCTACTGATCCTCCTACAGATACATACATTGTCAGGTCATTCATCCCTACTGATCCTCCTACAGATACATACATTGTCAGGTCATTCATCCCTACTGATCCTCCTACAGATACATACATTGTCAGGTCATTCATCCCTACTGATCCTCCCTACTGATACATACATTGTCAGGTCATTCATCCCTACTGATCCCCCTACAGATACATACATTGTCAGGTCATTCATCCCTACCGATCCTCCTACAGATACATACATTGTCAGGTCATTCATCCCTACTGATCCTCCTACTGATACATACATTGTCAGGTCATTCATCCCTACTGATCCCCCTACAGATACATACATTGTCAGGTCATTCATCCCTACTGATCCCCCTACAGATACATACATTGTCAGGTCATTCATCCCTACTGATCCCCCTACTGATACATACATTGTCAGGTCATTCATCCCTACTGATCCCCCTACAGATACATACATTGTCAGGTCATTCATCCCTACTGATCCCCCTACAGATACATACATTGTCAGGTCATTCATCCCTACTGATCCCCCTACAGATACATACATTGTCAGGTCATTCATCCCTACTGATCCCCCTACAGATACATACATTGTCAGGTCATTCATCCCTACCGATCCTCCTACAGATACATACATTGTCAGGTCATTCATCCCTACTGATCCTCCTACAGATACATACATTGTCAGGTCATTCATCCCTACTGATCCTCATACAGATACATACATTGTCAGGTCATTCATCCCTACTGATCCTCCTACAGATACATACATTGTCAGGTCATTCATCCCCTACTGATCCCTCATACAGATACATACATTGTCAGGTCATTCATCCCTACTGATCCTCCTACAGATACATACATTGTCAGGTCATTCATCCCTACTGATCCTCCTACAGATACATACATTGTCAGGTCATTCATCCCTACTGATCCTCCTACTGATACATACATTGTCAGGTCATTCATCCCTACTGATCCCCCTACAGATACATACATTGTCAGGTCATTCATCCCTACTGATCCTCCTACAGATACATACATTGTCAGGTCATTCATCCCTACTGATCCCCCTACTGATACATACATTGTCAGGTCATTCATCCCTACTGATCCCCCTACAGATACATACATTGTCAGGTCATTCATCCCTACTGATCCTCCTACAGATACATACATTGTCAGGTCATTCATCCCTACTGATCCCCCTACTGATACATACATTGTCAGGTCATTCATCCCTACTGATCCTCCTACTGATACATACATTGTCAGGTCATTCATCCCTACTGATCCCCTACAGATACATACATTGTCAGGTCATTCATCCCTACTGATCCTCCTACAGATACATACATTGTCAGGTCATTCATCCCTACTGATCCTCCTACTGATACATACATTGTCAGGTCATTCATCCCTACTGATCCCCTACTGATACATACATTGTCAGGTCATTCATCCCTACTGATCCTCCTACTGATACATACATTGTCAGGTCATTCATCCCTACTGATCCTCCTACTGATACATACATTGTCAGGTCATTCATCCCTACTGATCCCCCTATTGATACATACATTGTCAGGTCATTCATCCCTACTGATCCCCTACAGATACATACATTGTCAGGTCATTCATCCCTACTGATCCTCCTACAGATACATACATTGTCAGGTCATTCATCCCTACTGATCCCCCTACAGATACATACATTGTCAGGTCATTCATCCCTACTGATCCTCCTACAGATACATACATTGTCAGGTCATTCATCCCTACTGATCCTCCTACTGATACATACATTGTCAGGTCATTCATCCCTACTGATCCTCCTACAGATACATACATTGTCAGATCATTCATCCCTACTGATCCTCCTACAGATACATACATTGTCAGGTCATTCATCCCTACTGATCCTCCATACAGATACATACATTGTCAGGACATTCATCCCTACTGATCCCCCTACAGATACATACATTGTCAGGTCATTCATCCCTACTGATCCTCCTACAGATACATACATTGTCAGGTCATTCATCCCTACTGATCCTCCTACAGATACATACATTGTCAGATCATTCATCCCTACTGATCCTCCTACTGATACATACATTGTCAGGTCATTCATCCCTACTGATCCCTCCTACAGATACATACATTGTCAGGACATTCATCCCTACTGATCCCCCTACAGATACATACATTGTCAGCTCATTCATCCCTACTGATCCCCCTACAGATACATACATTGTCAGGTCATTCATCCCTACTGATCCTCCTACAGATACATACATTGTCAGGTCATTCATCCCTACTGATCCCCCTACAGATACATACATTGTCAGGTCATTCATCCCTACTGATCCTCCCTACAGATACATACATTGTCAGGTCATTCATCCCTACTGATCCTCCTACAGATACATACATTGTCAGGTCATTCATCCCTACTGATCCTCCTACAGATACATACATTGTCAGGTCATTCATCCCTACTGATCCTCCTACAGATACATACATTGTCAGGTCATTCATCCCTACTGATCCTCCTACTGATACATACATTGTCAGGTCATTCATCCCTACTGATCCTCCTACAGATACATACATTGTCAGGTCATTCATCCCTACTGATCCTCCTACAGATACATACATTGTCAGATCATTCATCCCTACTGATCCTCCTACAGATACATACATTGTCAGGTCATTCATCCCTACTGATCCTCCTACAGATACATACATTGTCAGGTCATTCATCCCTACTGATCCCCCCTACAGATACATACATTGTCAGGTCATTCATCCCTACTGATCCTCCTACAGATACATACATTGTCAGGTCCATTCATCCCTACTGATCCCCCTACAGATACATACATTGTCAGGTCATTCATCCCTACTGATCCCTCCTACAGATACATACATTGTCAGGTCATTCATCCCTACTGATCCTCCTACTGATACATACATTGTCAGGTCATTCATCCCTACTGATCCCCTACAGATACATACATTGTCAGGTCATTCATCCCTACTGATCCTCCTACTGATACATACATTGTCAGGTCATTCATCCCTACTGATCCCCTACAGATACATACATTGTCAGGTCATTCATCCCTACTGATCCCCCTACAGATACATACATTGTCAGGTCATTCATCCCTACTGATCCTCCTACAGATACATACATTGTCAGGTCATTCATCCCTACTGATCCTCCTACAGATACATACATTGTCAGGTCATTCATCCCTACTGATCCTCCTACAGATACATACATTGTCAGGTCATTCATCCCTACTGATCCCCCTACTGATACATACATTGTCAGGTCATTCATCCCTACTGATCCTCCTACAGATACATACATTGTCAGGTCATTCATCCCTACTGATCCTCCTACAGATACATACATTGTCAGGTCATTCATCCCTACTGATCCTCCTACTGATACATACATTGTCAGGTCATTCATCCCTACTGATCCCCCTACAGATACATACATTGTCAGGTCATTCATCCCTACTGATCCTCCTACTGATACATACATTGTCAGGTCATTCATCCCTACCGATCCTCCTACAGATACATACATTGTCAGGTCATTCATCCCTACTGATCCTCCTACAGATACATACATTGTCAGGTCATTCATCCCTACTGATCCTCCTACAGATACATGCATTGTCAGGTCATTCATCCCTACTGATCCCCCTACTGATACATACATTGTCAGGTCATTCATCCCTACTGATCCTCCTACAGATACATACATTGTCAGGTCATTCATCCCTACTGATCCCCCTACAGATACATACATTGTCAGGTCATTCATCCCTACCGATCCTCCTACAGATACATACATTGTCAGGTCATTCATCCCTACTGATCCCCCTACAGATACATACATTGTCAGGTCATTCATCCCTACTGATCCCCCTACAGATACATACATTGTCAGGTCATTCATCCCTACTGATCCCCCTACAGATACATACATTGTCAGGTCATTCATCCCTACCGATCCTCCTACAGATACATACATTGTCAGGTCATTCATCCCTACTGATCCTCCTACAGATACATACATTGTCAGGTCATTCATCCCTACTGATCCCCCTACAGATACATACATTGTCAGGTCATTCATCCCTACTGATCCTCCTACTGATACATACATTGTCAGGTCATTCATCCCTACCGATCCTCCTACAGATACATACATTGTCAGATCATTCATCCCTACTGATCCCCCTACTGATACATACATTGTCAGGTCATTCATCCCTACTGATCCCCCTACAGATACATACATTGTCAGGTCATTCATCCCTACTGATCCTCCTACAGATACATACATTGTCAGGTCATTCATCCCTACTGATCCTCCTACAGATACATACATTGTCAGGTCATTCATCCCTACTGATCCTCCTACTGATACATACATTGTCAGGTCATTCATCCCTACCGATCCTCCTACAGATACATACATTGTCAGGTCATTCATCCCTACTGATCCCCCTACTGATACATACATTGTCAGGTCATTCATCCCTACTGATCCCCCTACAGATACATACATTGTCAGGTCATTCATCCCTACTGATCCCCCTACAGATACATACATTGTCAGGTCATTCATCCCTACTGATCCTCATACAGATACATACATTGTCAGGTCATTCATCCCTACTGATCCCCCTACAGATACATACATTGTCAGGTCATTCATCCCTACTGATCCTCCTACTGATACATACATTGTCAGGTCATTCATCCCTACTGATCCCCCTACTGATACATACATTGTCAGGTCATTCATCCCTACTGATCCTCCTACAGATACATACATTGTCAGGTCATTCATCCCTACTGATCCTCCTACTGATACATACATTGTCAGGTCATTCATCCCTACTGATCCCCCTACTGATACATACATTGTCAGGTCATTCATCCCTACTGATCCTCCTACTGATACATACATTGTCAGGTCATTCATCCCTACTGATCCTCCTACTGATACATACATTGTCAGGTCATTCATCCCTACTGATCCCCCTATTGATACATACATTGTCAGGTCATTCATCCCTACTGATCCTCCTACAGATACATACATTGTCAGGTCATTCATCCCTACTGATCCCCCTACAGATACATACATTGTCAGGTCATTCATCCCTACTGATCCTCATACAGATACATACATTGTCAGGTCATTCATCCCTACTGATCCCCCTACAGATACATACATTGTCAGGTCATTCATCCCTACTGATCCTCCTACTGATACATACATTGTCAGGTCATTCATCCCTACTGATCCCCCTACTGATACATACATTGTCAGGTCATTCATCCCTACTGATCCTCCTACAGATACATACATTGTCAGGTCATTCATCCCTACTGATCCTCCTACTGATACATACATTGTCAGGTCATTCATCCCTACTGATCCCCCTACTGATACATACATTGTCAGGTCATTCATCCCTACTGATCCTCCTACTGATACATACATTGTCAGGTCATTCATCCCTACTGATCCTCCTACTGATACATACATTGTCAGGTCATTCATCCCTACTGATCCCCCTATTGATACATACATTGTCAGGTCATTCATCCCTACTGATCCTCCTACAGATACATACATTGTCAGGTCATTCATCCCTACTGATCCCCCTACAGATACATACATTGTCAGGTCATTCATCCCTACTGATCCTCCTACAGATACATACATTGTCAGGTCATTCATCCCTACTGATCCTCCTACAGATACATACATTGTCAGGTCATTCATCCCTACTGATCCCCCTACAGATACATACATTGTCAGGTCATTCATCCCTACTGATCCTCCTACTGATACATACATTGTCAGGTCATTCATCCCTACCGATCCTCCTACAGATACATACATTGTCAGATCATTCATCCCTACTGATCCTCCTACAGATACATACATTGTCAGGTCATTCATCCCTACTGATCCTCCTACAGATACATACATTGTCAGGTCATTCATCCCTACTGATCCTCCTACAGATACATACATTGTCAGGTCATTCATCCCTACTGATCCCCCTACTGATACATACATTGTCAGGTCATTCATCCCTACTGATCCTCCTACAGATACATACATTGTCAGGTCATTCATCCCTACTGATCCTCCTACTGATACATACATTGTCAGGTCATTCATCCCTACCGATCCTCCTACAGATACATACATTGTCAGGTCATTCATCCCTACTGATCCTCCTACAGATACATACATTGTCAGGTCATTCATCCCTACTGATCCTCCTACAGATACATACATTGTCAGGTCATTCATCCCTACTGATCCCCCTACTGATACATACATTGTCAGGTCATTCATCCCTACTGATCCTCCTACAGATACATACATTGTCAGGTCATTCATCCCTACTGATCCTCCTACTGATACATACATTGTCAGGTCATTCATCCCTACCGATCCTCCTACAGATACATACATTGTCAGGTCATTCATCCCTACTGATCCTCCTACAGATACATACATTGTCAGGTCATTCATCCCTACTGATCCTCCTACAGATACATACATTGTCAGGTCATTCATCCCTACTGATCCCCCTACTGATACATACATTGTCAGGTCATTCATCCCTACTGATCCTCCTACAGATACATACATTGTCAGGTCATTCATCCCTACTGATCCCCCTACAGATACATACATTGTCAGGTCATTCATCCCTACCGATCCTCCTACAGATACATACATTGTCAGGTCATTCATCCCTACTGATCCCCCTACAGATACATACATTGTCAGGTCATTCATCCCTACTGATCCCCCTACAGATACATACATTGTCAGGTCATTCATCCCTACTGATCCCCCTACAGATACATACATTGTCAGGTCATTCATCCCTACCGATCCTCCTACAGATACATACATTGTCAGGTCATTCATCCCTACTGATCCTCCTACAGATACATACATTGTCAGGTCATTCATCCCTACTGATCCTCCTACTGATACATACATTGTCAGGTCATTCATCCCTACTGATCCCCCTACAGATACATACATTGTCAGGTCATTCATCCCTACTGATCCTCCTACTGATACATACATTGTCAGGTCATTCATCCCTACCGATCCTCCTACAGATACATACATTGTCAGATCATTCATCCCTACTGATCCCCCTACTGATACATACATTGTCAGGTCATTCATCCCTACTGATCCCCCTACAGATACATACATTGTCAGGTCATTCATCCCTACTGATCCCCCTACAGATACATACATTGTCAGGTCATTCATCCCTACTGATCCCCCTACAGATACATACATTGTCAGGTCATTCATCCCTACTGATCCCCCTACAGATACATACATTGTCAGGTCATTCATCCCTACTGATCCCCCTACAGATACATACATTGTCAGGTCATTCATCCCTACCGATCCTCCTACAGATACATACATTGTCAGGTCATTCATCCCTACTGATCCTCATACAGATACATACATTGTCAGGTCATTCATCCCTACTGATCCTCCTACTGATACATACATTGTCAGGTCATTCATCCCTACTGATCCTCCTACTGATACATACATTGTCAGGTCATTCATCCCTACTGATCCCCCTACAGATACATACATTGTCAGGTCATTCATCCCTACTGATCCTCCTACAGATACATACATTGTCAGCTCATTCATCCCTACTGATCCTCCTACAGATACATACATTGTCAGGTCATTCATCCCTACTGATCCCCCTACAGATACATCCATTGTCAGGTCATTCATCCCTACTGATCCTCCTACAGATACATACATTGTCAGGTCATTCATCCCTACTGATCCCCCTACTGATACATACATTGTCAGGTCATTCATCCCTACTGATCCCCCTACAGATACATACATTGTCAGATCATTCATCCCTACTGATCCTCCTACAGATACATACATTGTCAGGTCATTCATCCCTACTGATCCTCCTACAGATACATACATTGTCAGGTCATTCATCCCTACTGATCCTCCTACAGATACATACATTGTCAGGTCATTCATCCCTACTGATCCTCCTACTGATACATACATTGTCAGGTCATTCATCCCTACTGATCCCCCTACTGATACATACATTGTCAGGTCATTCATCCCTACTGATCCCCCTACAGATACATACATTGTCAGGTCATTCATCCCTACTGATCCCCCTACAGATACATACATTGTCAGGTCATTCATCCCTACTGATCCTCATACAGATACATACATTGTCAGGTCATTCATCCCTACTGATCCCCCTACAGATACATACATTGTCAGGTCATTCATCCCTACTGATCCTCCTACTGATACATACATTGTCAGGTCATTCATCCCTACTGATCCCCCTACTGATACATACATTGTCAGGTCATTCATCCCTACTGATCCTCCTACAGATACATACATTGTCAGGTCATTCATCCCTACTGATCCTCCTACTGATACATACATTGTCAGGTCATTCATCCCTACTGATCCCCCTACTGATACATACATTGTCAGGTCATTCATCCCTACTGATCCTCCTACTGATACATACATTGTCAGGTCATTCATCCCTACTGATCCTCCTACTGATACATACATTGTCAGGTCATTCATCCCTACTGATCCCCCTATTGATACATACATTGTCAGGTCATTCATCCCTACTGATCCTCCTACAGATACATACATTGTCAGGTCATTCATCCCTACTGATCCCCCTACAGATACATACATTGTCAGGTCATTCATCCCTACTGATCCTCATACAGATACATACATTGTCAGGTCATTCATCCCTACTGATCCCCCTACAGATACATACATTGTCAGGTCATTCATCCCTACTGATCCTCCTACTGATACATACATTGTCAGGTCATTCATCCCTACTGATCCCCCTACTGATACATACATTGTCAGGTCATTCATCCCTACTGATCCTCCTACAGATACATACATTGTCAGGTCATTCATCCCTACTGATCCTCCTACTGATACATACATTGTCAGGTCATTCATCCCTACTGATCCCCCTACTGATACATACATTGTCAGGTCATTCATCCCTACTGATCCTCCTACAGATACATACATTGTCAGGTCATTCATCCCTACTGATCCTCCTACAGATACATACATTGTCAGGTCATTCATCCCTACTGATCCCCCTACAGATACATACATTGTCAGGTCATTCATCCCTACTGATCCCCCTACAGATACATACATTGTCAGGTCATTCATCCCTACTGATCCTCCTACTGATACATACATTGTCAGGTCATTCATCCCTACCGATCCTCCTACAGATACATACATTGTCAGATCATTCATCCCTACTGATCCTCCTACAGATACATACATTGTCAGATCATTCATCCCTACTGATCCTCCTACAGATACATACATTGTCAGGTCATTCATCCCTACTGATCCTCATACAGATACATACATTGTCAGGTCATTCATCCCTACTGATCCTCCTACAGATACATACATTGTCAGGTCATTCATCCCTACTGATCCTCCTACAGATACATACATTGTCAGATCATTCATCCCTACTGATCCTCCTACTGATACATACATTGTCAGATCATTCATCCCTACTGATCCTCCTACAGATACATACATTGTCAGATCATTCATCCCTACTGATCCTCCTACAGATACATACATTGTCAGGTCATTCATCCCTACTGATCCTCATACAGATACATACATTGTCAGGACATTCATCCCTACTGATCCCCCTACAGATACATACATTGTCAGCTCATTCATCCCTACTGATCCCCCTACAGATACATACATTGTCAGGTCATTCATCCCTACTGATCATCCTACAGATACATACATTGTCAGGTCATTCATCCCTACTGATCCCCCTACTGATACATACATTGTCAGGTCATTCATCCCTACTGATCCCCCTACAGATACATACATTGTCAGGTCATTCATCCCTACTGATCCTCCTACAGATACATACATTGTCAGGTCATTCATCCCTACTGATCCTCATACAGATACATACATTGTCAGGTCATTCATCCCTACTGATCCTCCTACAGATACATACATTGTCAGGTCATTCATCCCTACTGATCCTCCTACTGATACATACATTGTCAGGTCATTCATCCCTACTGATCCTCCTACTGATACATACATTGTCAGGTCATTCATCCCTACTGATCCCCCTATTGATACATACATTGTCAGGTCATTCATCCCTACTGATCCCCCTACAGATACATACATTGTCAGGTCATTCATCCCTACTGATCCTCCTACAGATACATACATTGTCAGGTCATTCATCCCTACTGATCCCCCTACAGATACATACATTGTCAGGTCATTCATCCCTACTGATCCTCCTACAGATACATACATTGTCAGATCATTCATCCCTACTAATCCTCCTACAGATACATACATTGTCAGGTCATTCATCCCTACTGATCCCCCTACTGATACATACATTGTCAGGTCATTCATCCCTACTGATCCTCCTACAGATACATACATTGTCAGATCATTCATCCCTACTGATCCTCCTACAGATACATACATTGTCAGGTCATTCATCCCTACTGATCCTCATACAGATACATACATTGTCAGGACATTCATCCCTACTGATCCCCCTACAGATACATACATTGTCAGCTCATTCATCCCTACTGATCCCCCTACAGATACATACATTGTCAGGTCATTCATCCCTACTGATCATCCTACAGATACATACATTGTCAGGTCATTCATCCCTACTGATCCCCCTACTGATACATACATTGTCAGGTCATTCATCCCTACTGATCCCCCTACAGATACATACATTGTCAGGTCATTCATCCCTACTGATCCTCCTACAGATACATACATTGTCAGGTCATTCATCCCTACTGATCCTCATACAGATACATACATTGTCAGGTCATTCATCCCTACTGATCCTCCTACTGATACATACATTGTCAGGTCATTCATCCCTACTGATCCCCCTACAGATACATACATTGTCAGGTCATTCATCCCTACTGATCCTCCTACTGATACATACATTGTCAGGTCATTCATCCCTACCGATCCTCCTACAGATACATACATTGTCAGGTCATTCATCCCTACTGATCATCCTACAGATACATACATTGTCAGGTCATTCATCCCTACTGATCCTCCTACAGATACATACATTGTCAGATCATTCATCCCTACTGATCCTCCTACAGATACATACATTGTCAGGTCATTCATCCCTACTGATCCCCCTACAGATACATACATTGTCAGATCATTCATCCCTACTGATCCTCCTACAGATACATACATTGTCAGGTCATTCATCCCTACTGATCCTCCTACAGATACATACATTGTCAGGTCATTCATCCCTACTGATCCTCCTACAGATACATACATTGTCAGGTCATTCATCCCTACTGATCCTCATACAGATACATACATTGTCAGGTCATTCATCCCTACTGATCCTCCTACAGATACATACATTGTCAGGTCATTCATCCCTACTGATCCTCATACAGATACATACATTGTCAGGTCATTCATCCCTACTGATCCTCCTACTGATACATACATTGTCAGGTCATTCATCCCTACTGATCCTCCTACTGATACATACATTGTCAGGTCATTCATCCCTACTGATCCCCCTACTGATACATACATTGTCAGGTCATTCATCCCTACTGATCCTCCTACTGATACATACATTGTCAGGTCATTCATCCCTACTGATCCCCCTACTGATACATACATTGTCAGGTCATTCATCCCTACTGATCCCCCTACAGATACATACATTGTCAGGTCATTCATCCCTACTGATCCCCCTACAGATACATACATTGTCAGGTCATTCATCCCTACTGATCCTCATACAGATACATACATTGTCAGGTCATTCATCCCTACTGATCCTCATACAGATACATACATTGTCAGGTCATTCATCCCTACTGATCCTCCTACTGATACATACATTGTCAGGTCATTCATCCCTACTGATCCCCCTACTGATACATACATTGTCAGGTCATTCATCCCTACTGATCCCCCTACAGATACATACATTGTCAGGTCATTCATCCCTACTGATCCTCCTACTGATACATACATTGTCAGGTCATTCATCCCTACTGATCCTCCTACAGATACATCCATTGTCAGGTCATTCATCCCTACCGATCCTCCTACAGATACATACATTGTCAGGTCATTCATCCCTACTGATCCCCCTACTGATACATACATTGTCAGGTCATTCATCCCTACTGATCCCCCTACAGATACATACATTGTCAGATCATTCATCCCTACTGATCCTCCTACAGATACATACATTGTCAGGTCATTCATCCCTACTGATCCTCCTACAGATACATACATTGTCAGGTCATTCATCCCTACTGATCCTCCTACAGATACATACATTGTCAGGTCATTCATCCCTACTGATCCTCATACAGATACATACATTGTCAGGTCATTCATCCCTACTGATCCTCCTACAGATACATACATTGTCAGGTCATTCATCCCTACTGATCCTCCTACAGATACATACATTGTCAGGTCATTCATCCCTACTGATCCTCCTACTGATACATACATTGTCAGGTCATTCATCCCTACTGATCCCCCTACTGATACATACATTGTCAGGTCATTCATCCCTACTGATCCCCCTACAGATACATACATTGTCAGGTCATTCATCCCTACTGATCCCCCTACAGATACATACATTGTCAGGTCATTCATCCCTACTGATCCTCATACAGATACATACATTGTCAGGTCATTCATCCCTACTGATCCTCCTACTGATACATACATTGTCAGGTCATTCATCCCTACTGATCCCCCTACTGATACATACATTGTCAGGTCATTCATCCCTACTGATCCTCCTACAGATACATACATTGTCAGGTCATTCATCCCTACTGATCCTCCTACTGATACATACATTGTCAGGTCATTCATCCCTACTGATCCTCCTACTGATACATACATTGTCAGGTCATTCATCCCTACCGATCCTCCTACAGATACATACATTGTCAGGTCATTCATCCCTACTGATCCCCCTACAGATACATACATTGTCAGGTCATTCATCCCTACTGATCCTCCTACAGATACATACATTGTCAGGTCATTCATCCCTACTGATCCTCCTACTGATACATACATTGTCAGGTCATTCATCCCTACTGATCCTCCTACAGATACATACATTGTCAGGTCATTCATCCCTACCGATCCTCCTACAGATACATACATTGTCAGATCATTCATCCCTACTGATCCCCCTACAGATACATACATTGTCAGATCATTCATCCCTACTGATCCTCCTACAGATACATACATTGTCAGGTCATTCATCCCTACTGATCCTCATACAGATACATACATTGTCAGGACATTCATCCCTACTGATCCCCTACAGATACATACATTGTCAGGTCATTCATCCCTACTGATCCTCCTACAGATACATACATTGTCAGATCATTCATCCCTACTGATCCTCCTACTGATACATACATTGTCAGGTCATTCATCCCTACTGATCCTCCTACAGATACATACATTGTCAGGTCATTCATCCCTACTGATCCTCCTACTGATACATACATTGTCAGGTCATTCATCCCTACTGATCCTCCTACTGATACATACATTGTCAGGTCATTCATCCCTACTGATCCTCCTACAGATACATACATTGTCAGGTCATTCATCCCTACCGATCCTCCTACAGATACATACATTGTCAGGTCATTCATCCCTACTGATCCTCCTACTGATACATACATTGTCAGGTCATTCATCCCTACCGATCCTCCTACAGATACATACATTGTCAGGTCATTCATCCCTACTGATCCCCCTACAGATACATACATTGTCAGGTCATTCATCCCTACTGATCCTCCTACAGATACATACATTGTCAGGTCATTCATCCCTACTGATCCTCCTACTGATACATACATTGTCAGGTCATTCATCCCTACTGATCCCCCTACAGATACATACATTGTCAGGTCATTCATCCCTACTGATCCTCCTACTGATACATACATTGTCAGGTCATTCATCCCTACTGATCCTCCTACAGATACATACATTGTCAGGTCATTCATCCCTACTGATCCTCCTACAGATACATACATTGTCAGGTCATTCATCCCTACTGATCCTCCTACAGATACATACATTGTCAGGTCATTCATCCCTACCGATCCTCCTACAGATACATACATTGTCAGATCATTCATCCCTACTGATCCTCCTACAGATACATACATTGTCAGATCATTCATCCCTACTGATCCTCCTACAGATACATACATTGTCAGGTCATTCATCCCTACTGATCCTCCTACAGATACATACATTGTCAGGTCATTCATCCCTACTGATCCCCCTACAGATACATACATTGTCAGGTCATTCATCCCTACTGATCCTCCTACAGATACATACATTGTCAGATCATTCATCCCTACTGATCCTCCTACTGATACATACATTGTCAGGTCATTCATCCCTACCGATCCTCCTACAGATACATACATTGTCAGGTCATTCATCCCTACTGATCCCCCTACAGATACATACATTGTCAGGTCATTCATCCCTACCGATCCTCCTACAGATACATACATTGTCAGGTCATTCATCCCTACTGATCCTCCTACTGATACATACATTGTCAGGTCATTCATCCCTACCGATCCTCCTACAGATACATACATTGTCAGGTCATTCATCCCTACTGATCCCCCTACAGATACATACATTGTCAGGTCATTCATCCCTACTGATCCTCCTACAGATACATACATTGTCAGGTCATTCATCCCTACTGATCCTCCTACTGATACATACATTGTCAGGTCATTCATCCCTACTGATCCCCCTACAGATACATACATTGTCAGGTCATTCATCCCTACTGATCCTCCTACTGATACATACATTGTCAGGTCATTCATCCCTACTGATCCTCCTACAGATACATACATTGTCAGGTCATTCATCCCTACCGATCCTCCTACAGATACATACATTGTCAGATCATTCATCCCTACTGATCCTCCTACAGATACATACATTGTCAGATCATTCATCCCTACTGATCCTCCTACAGATACATACATTGTCAGGTCATTCATCCCTACTGATCCTCATACAGATACATACATTGTCAGGACATTCATCCCTACTGATCCCCCTACAGATACATACATTGTCAGGTCATTCATCCCTACTGATCCTCCTACAGATACATACATTGTCAGATCATTCATCCCTACTGATCCTCCTACTGATACATACATTGTCAGGTCATTCATCCCTACTGATCCTCCTACAGATACATACATTGTCAGGTCATTCATCCCTACTGATCCTCCTACTGATACATACATTGTCAGGTCATTCATCCCTACTGATCCTCCTACAGATACATACATTGTCAGGTCATTCATCCCTACCGATCCTCCTACAGATACATACATTGTCAGGTCATTCATCCCTACTGATCCCCCTACAGATACATACATTGTCAGGTCATTCATCCCTACTGATCCTCCTACTGATACATACATTGTCAGGTCATTCATCCCTACCGATCCTCCTACAGATACATACATTGTCAGATCATTCATCCCTACTGATCCTCCTACTGATACATACATTGTCAGGTCATTCATCCCTACCGATCCTCCTACAGATACATACATTGTCAGGTCATTCATCCCTACTGATCCCCCTATTGATACATACATTGTCAGGTCATTCATCCCTACTGATCCCCCTACAGATACATACATTGTCAGGTCATTCATCCCTACTGATCCTCCTACAGATACATACATTGTCAGGTCATTCATCCCTACTGATCCCCCTACAGATACATACATTATCAGGTCATTCATCCCTACTGATCCTCCTACAGATACATACATTGTCAGGTCATTCATCCCTACTGATCCTCCTACAGATACATACATTGTCAGATCATTCATCCCTACTGATCCTCCTACTGATACATACATTGTCAGATCATTCATCCCTACTGATCCTCCTACAGATACATACATTGTCAGGTCATTCATCCCTACTGATCCCCCTACAGATACATACATTGTCAGGTCATTCATCCCTACTGATCATCCTACAGATACATACATTGTCAGGTCATTCATCCCTACTGATCCTCCTACAGATACATACATTGTCAGGTCATTCATCCCTACTGATCCCCCTACAGATACATACATTGTCAGGTCATTCATCCCTACTGATCCTCCTACAGATACATACATTGTCAGGTCATTCATCCCTACTGATCCTCCTACAGATACATACATTGTCAGGTCATTCATCCCTACTGATCCTCCTACTGATACATACATTGTCAGGTCATTCATCCCTACTGATCCCCCTATTGATACATACATTGTCAGGTCATTCATCCCTACTGATCCCCCTACAGATACATACATTGTCAGGTCATTCATCCCTACTGATCCTCCTACAGATACATACATTGTCAGGTCATTCATCCCTACTGATCCCCCTACAGATACATACATTATCAGGTCATTCATCCCTACTGATCCTCCTACAGATACATACATTGTTAGGTCATTCATCCCTACCGATCCTCCTACAGATACATACATTGTCAGATCATTCATCCCTACTGATCCTCCTACAGATACATACATTGTCAGGTCATTCATCCCTACCGATCCTCCTACAGATACATACATTGTCAGATCATTCATCCCTACTGATCCTCCTACAGATACATACATTGTCAGATCATTCATCCCTACTGATCCCCCTACAGATACATACATTGTCAGGTCATTCATCCCTACTGATCCTCCTACAGATACATACATTGTCAGATCATTCATCCCTACTGATCCTCCTACTGATACATACATTGTCAGATCATTCATCCCTACTGATCCTCCTACAGATACATACATTGTCAGGTCATTCATCCCTACTGATCCCCCTACAGATACATACATTGTCAGGTCATTCATCCCTACTGATCCCCCTATTGATACATACATTGTCAGGTCATTCATCCCTACTGATCCCCCTACAGATACATACATTGTCAGGTCATTCATCCCTACTGATCCTCCTACAGATACATACATTGTCAGGTCATTCATCCCTACTGATCCCCCTACAGATACATACATTGTCAGGTCATTCATCCCTACTGATCCCCCTACAGATACATACATTGTCAGGTCATTCATCCCTACTGATCCTCCTACTGATACATACATTGTCAGGTCATTCATCCCTACTGATCCTCCTACAGATACATACATTGTCAGGTCATTCATCCCTACTGATCCTCCTACAGATATATACATTGTCAGGTCATTCATCCCTACTGATCCCCCTACTGATACATACATTGTCAGGTCATTCATCCCTACTGATCCCCCTACAGATACATACATTGTCAGGTCATTCATCCCTACTGATCCCCCTACTGATACATACATTGTCAGGTCATTCATCCCTACTGATCCTCCTACAGATACATACATTGTCAGGTCATTCATCCCTACTGATCCTCCTACAGATACATACATTGTCAGGTCATTCATCCCTACTGATCCTCCTACTGATACATACATTGTCAGGTCATTCATCCCTACTGATCCTCCTACAGATACATACATTGTCAGGTCATTCATCCCTACCGATCCTCCTACAGATACATACATTGTCAGGTCATTCATCCCTACTGATCCCCCTACAGATACATACATTGTCAGGTCATTCATCCCTACTGATCCTCCTACTGATACATACATTGTCAGGTCATTCATCCCTACCGATCCTCCTACAGATACATACATTGTCAGATCATTCATCCCTACTGATCCTCCTACTGATACATACATTGTCAGGTCATTCATCCCTACTGATCCCCCTATTGATACATACATTGTCAGGTCATTCATCCCTACCGATCCTCCTACAGATACATACATTGTCAGATCATTCATCCCTACTGATCCTCCTACTGATACATACATTGTCAGGTCATTCATCCCTACTGATCCCCCTATTGATACATACATTGTCAGGTCATTCATCCCTACTGATCCTCCTACTGATACATACATTGTCAGGTCATTCATCCCTACTGATCCCCCTATTGATACATACATTGTCAGGTCATTCATCCCTACTGATCCCCCTACAGATACATACATTGTCAGGTCATTCATCCCTACTGATCCTCCTACAGATACATACATTGTCAGGTCATTCATCCCTACTGATCCCCCTACAGATACATACATTATCAGGTCATTCATCCCTACTGATCCTCCTACAGATACATACATTGTCAGGTCATTCATCCCTACTGATCCTCCTACAGATACATACATTGTCAGGTCATTCATCCCTACTGATCCTCCTACAGATACATACTGTACATTATGTGCTAGGGGAAAGGAAATGGTATTTTTCACGTTGTCACCCAAATCCCTCAGATGTAATTAATTCTTCTAATCACTTTACAGCTCTGTGTAGGAAGCCGGAGGGCGGGTCGGTGGAGATGAAGATGGATCCAGAGAAGACATTTTATAATATCGGGGATACAGTGACAGTAACTTGTTTGGTTGGATATTTCCCTTCCCACCCCTCTGTACAATGTGTGAGGAGAGGAACCTCCATTGATTGGAGTAATCCTCCACAATGTATCGGTGAGTAGTAATCCTCAATATACAGACTGCAGGAACCCAGAGCAACCAATCAGCAGTCACCTCTCTTGGGTCTGACTCCTCTAAACTGATGTAAGATAAAACCTGATTGGTGCATTGCACTTTACACATCATTACTGTCTGTACGGCCTCGTTACATACATAACCCTGTATATTATGTAGCACCCTTGTCCTAAGCAGGTTTGCCAGTAAATGTAGTCATGGTAGGTGGTAGATAGCCTGGCTGATTTAAAGTCTTGTGGTCATTGGATTTCCCTTCTAATCCTGGTTTGGCTGTACTTCTCCCTTCTGTCAGTAGGTGGCACTGTTAACCTTTGGCATTAGTGTGGTGAGTCAGGTTATGAATATGAATGTTTCTCTCAGCCTATCACACTGGCAGTGGAGCATGCTGGGAGAGGCTATTTATTTTGGAGGAAGTCAGGTGATCTGTCTCTTACCAACCAGGTCTGGGTGGGTGTGTGAGGAATAGCTGCTGCTGGGTAGGCCTGAAGCCTGAGGCCTAACCACGTGCTCGGGGCTCTGGAAGCGAGATGAAGAAGGGGGGAAGGTACTTGGCACTGCCACACTGGTGTAGTGTAAATAAATGAATGGGTGAATATAAGTCAAATCTACTAATATCTCTCCAATAGGTGGTATGTACCAATAAAGTGCTGGATGCAATATAAATAAATACAATATGATTGGGGAAAAAACGCTGTGCCGAATCGCAAAATATGGCCTGGTCAGGAAGGGGGTAAAATCTTCCGGTCTTAAAGCGGTTAAAAATACGCTCATTGAGAATTTTTTTTGTCAAAGACATGTAGCTAAATACATTTTGGCCTAAATATATGACAAAAATGTGATATATTGGATATTTTTTAACTGTCAAAGTAGAAAAATATTGTTATTTTTTTTAATTTGTCGCTTTTTTTTATTAATAGCGCAAAAAATGAAAAGCGCAGAGGTGATCAAATACCACCAAAGGAAAGCTCTGTTTGTGAGAAAAAAAGGACGCAAATTTCGTTTGGGTACGGCGTTGCTTGACCGCGCAATTGTCAGTTAACCACTTAAGCCCCGGAAGATTTTACCCCCTTCCTGACCAGGGGGTATTTTGCAATTCGGCACTGCGTGACTTTAACGGACAATTGCGCGGTCGTGCAACGCTGTACCTAAACAAATTTAACGTCCTTTTTTTCCCCACAAACAGAGCTTTCTTTTGGTGGTATTTGATCACCTGTGCGATTTTTTTGATCGTGCGCTATAAACAAAAAAAGAGCGACAATTTTGCAAAAATAACAATATTTTTCACATTTTTTTATATGAAATTCCCCCCAAAAAAATGTAAAAATCAAAATTTGTAAACATTTTAGGCCAATTTTTTTTTTTTTAACTATATGTTTGGTAAAAGAAATCGCAAAAAGCGTATTTTGATTGGTGTGCGCAAAAGTTATTGCGTTTACTAACTATGGGAAAGATCTTTGTAATTTTTGTTGTTTTTTTTTTTTAACGAGTAATGGCGGCGATCTGCGATTTTTTTTTTTTGCGGGACTGCGACATTGCGGCGGACAGATCGGACCCTTGACTGACATTTTTGACACTTTTGGGGTTACCAGTGACATTACTGCAGTAAACAGTGCTATACATATGCACTGTTACTGTAAAAATGACACTGGGAGGGAAGGGGTTAACTTTATTGGAGAGGGAGGGGTTAAGTGTGTCCCTAGGGGCGTGTTTCTTACTGTCATTGGATGTGTCTGTGTGTGTAACAGCACAGATCAACGGTCCTACATAGCAGGACCGAGTGATCAGTGCTTTTACACAGGGGAAAGTGACAGGCGGCTTTGTTTACATTAGCCGCCTGCCTTTCTCCCTCTCTACCCGACGATCGCGAGTGACCGGCGGACATCGGGTCCACCGGGCACACGCGCTGGCTTCTTCGGGTACGAGCGGGGTCGGGAGCGCGCCTCCGGCGGCGCGCGCTCGCCCCCTATTCGCTCCCAGGCTAGTGACGTACCGGTACGTCACTTTGCCTGGGAGGGGCTGACCGCCGCCGTATATAGTCGGGCGGCGGTCGGCAAGTGGTTAAAGTCGCACAGTGCCAAGTTGCAAAAAATGGCCTGGACGTAAAGCAGGAAAATCCTCCGGTCCTAAAGTGGTTAAGGAGCGCTGTCACTTTATTTAACATTGCACTTTTCTTGCAGTATTTAGTCACGTTATATTGCAATTGCACATATCACAGTTGCACTTTATTATATAATTAATTTTTTGGGATATTTGTTGCATTTTCTTATTTATTCATTTTGTTTGTACGTTTATTGTGCATTTTATACTATTGCACTTCCTTCATCTCTATTGTATTTATTTATATTGCATCCAGCACTTTATTGGTACATACCACCTATTGGAGAGATATTAGTAGATTTGACTTATATTCACCCATTCATTTATTTACACTACACCAGTGTGGCAGCGCCAAGTACCTCCCCCCCCTCCCCCCCGTCTTCACTTCATATTATTGGTATATTGCCCCTTTTTGAGGCATATACTTTTATTGAAGGTAGGCTGCAGCCACCCACCCCCTATTTTTTCCATCAGCGCAGATTTCTTATATTTCTTATTCTCTGGAAGATACCTGAGATGGAGTACCAGAGGTGACTCTGGCATGGACCGGGGAACCATGGAGAGCCTGGGAAACCATCCAGAGAGAATCATCCTCGGAGTTCCTGCACCTTCCGTGAGTTATCTGCTGTTGCTATAGAAGACAGCTGATGCTACAAAGTACAGATAGAAA
Organism: Pelophylax lessonae; assembly: GCF_965119305.1. Lineage (NCBI taxonomy): Eukaryota > Metazoa > Chordata > Amphibia > Anura > Ranidae > Pelophylax > Pelophylax lessonae. Next base: position 876,301,890 of record NC_138768.1, read on the forward strand.
AAGAAAAAATCCACGCTCAGGATAGTAGATTGGCTGCAGCCAACCTCTTAAATATAACCCAAAAGGGTATGTAGCAGGTTTTCCAGGCCTGTGGCGGGTCTACCCACGGTACCGGTTACCCCTCCAGCCCTTGTGAGCTGCGGCCCTGGGTGTGAGAACTGAGATATTGACAACTCCGGCATCTTTGTTTTGTTGTTTTATTGTATTTAAGGGGATGGGAGAAGGGAATGAGTGGGATACTCCTTTAGGCTCAACTAAATACAATTGTGAGACTTTCCTGGCAAAAATGTCTGTTAGCGCTGTCTTGACGCTAGCCAACGCTTCCTGACCAGTGGCGGCTGGTGCTCAAAATTTTGGGGGGGACGCAAACAGAAAAATGTAATAGGCATTGCTTTGCGGCAAAAAACGCTGTAAAACATTGCGTGACTTAACACAGTGACCAGCATGTCCTGGACCAATCACAGCCAGGACATCCTGAAAGTGGGGAGTGTCAGGGCGCATTGCTCTGCGCCCCGATGACCCCCAGAAGGCCGCCAATCGGCGGCTCTGCTGCAAGCACGTGGGGTGCAAACCCCCCCCATAGCCACCAGTTAGTCTGGCGCCCCTAGTGGGCTGAAAATTGTATTTTTTTTTCCTTTTTTTTTATTGGCCACAGAGATTGGGGGGGGGGGGGCAGTGCCCCTGCGCCCCCTACAGATCGGCCGCCACTGTTCCTGACGCTTGAACACTGTGTAATTACTGAAACTGTGCTGGATCCTCGACTTTAGTGCAGAAGATCCAGGACTGTAGAACTGCTTGACTTGTAACACTGCAATAGCTCAGAGTCACTGAATGGCTTCCTCCAGCACTGCACTGGCTGAGAAAACTCCTTGTAAGTTCTTGTACTGCTGCAACTCTCAACTGGCACACTTCACACTGTGCACTATCCCTTCAGGGCCCAAACCGCAGGCGCCCCCTTTACACTTTAAGCTCTTCAGGGTCCACTGACTATGTACCCCCTCTGTCACTTCAGGGTCCTCAACCTAGGTACCCCCTTTCACCACTAGCTGGCACTGGATCCCCGAACCTCTTCCGGAGTGGTCCCCTCTAACTTCAGGCAGACCCCCAGGGGCAATCCTCAGTACTCACGACCTGTGTAGGCTTTCCTGGGACTGGACCCCTCTGATTCTCCGCAGGCTCTCGGCACACCAGATCCCCTCAGCTCAACTCAGCACTCTCTGTTTTTTTCAGGCAGCACCCCGAGATCCTCCTCCTCAGACAGGAGGAGAGACAGACGTTCTCTCCCTCCTGGGACTCTGCTCCCGCCAAAGACATTGTGTCATATGCCACCCCCAAACTTATACCCACTCCCAGAATCCTTTGCAGCACAATCTGCCTTCTGGGGTAGTTACAAGCCTGGATGTGTCCCCTGATTGGGTTTCCTCCACCGCCCTATGAGAAGCCTCTCACAGGATCCAGTGGGGAGACTCCCCTCTGAGCAGGCACACCTGGAATCCATGACACCCTGACTAATAAATCATAGCCCTGCTGTTAGGCAGACAAGGCCCACTATACCTTTACGAACACAAAGTTTCCACCAGAAGACTATACGCCCCCCAAGAACACACTTAATCATGATGATTAAGTATACCCCTGAAGGACACAGCATCCTCCAATGGCAACTCCGTGCATACGGCTAAGTTCATGAAGGCCACGTCAACCAAACATGAGGAAGAGGTTTTCCAGCATAAGGAGTCATCTAAGTGCCTAATCGCACACCTGGAAACCATGACACCCTGAGTAATAAATCACAGCCCTGCTGTTAGGCAGACAAGGCCCACTATATCTTTACCTAGCACCTACCTGTAGGGTGCTACAGGTATATATGATGTATGTAGGGGGAATGAGAGGTGATGGCGCTGCCTAGGGTCAGTAATGAAAAAGATTAATAACCAAATTGGTGGAAAAGATTGGTCAAACGATTTTAACATATAAATGTGCAGATATTAAAAAATAGATAATAATCAAATCGGTATGATTTCAGATTGGGTGTACAGAAGGACTAAAGTTGTCTTTGGAGAAGTGTCAATTTTACCAGACTTCGGTCACATATTTGGGGCATGTGGTTTCAGCAGATGGCGTAGCCACTGATCCATAGAAGCTGGAGGCTGTTACCACCTGGCCTAGGCCAAGAACTGTGACTGAATTGCGCTCCTTCCTTGGGTTTTGTTCCTATTATCTGAGGTTTGTGAAGAATTTTGCTCAGATAGCAAAATCCCTGAATGAACTTTTGTAGAAGGAAGGAGGTGAATAATTCCTGCAGTCAAGTTTCAAGGAACAATGTCCTATGGGACCCAGAGGATCCCGAGAATCTATCCAAGGTCAGTGGACCACCAAGTGCGAGCAGGCCTTTGGGAGGTTGAAGGAGAGGGCCCCTGTCCTGGCTTATGCTGATCCTGTCAAACCATACGAATTGCATGTAGATGCTGGCCGAGATGGTCTGGGTGGAGGGCTATATCAAGAAACTGATGGGAAGCTTCGCCCTGTGGTTTATATGAGTCGCAGTCTGTCACCTTCTGAGAAGAATTACCCATTACACAAGTTGGAGTTTTTGGCTCTCAAGTGGGCAGTAGTGGACATGTTGCGAGACTACCTGTATGGAGCTTCTTTTGTGGTGAAGACAGACAATAAGACAATAACCCCCTGACCTATCTGTTATCTACTGCTAAACTGTATGCCACTGGACATCAGTGGTTGGCTGCTTTGTCTGAGTTCCAATTCAGCTTGAAGTATCGGCCAAAGGGGAATCTGGATGCAGATGCCTTGTCCAGAAGACCCTATGCTCTGGATGGAGATGATTGAGACTGGGTGCATCTGACCTCTGAGGGAGTTCAAGCTGCATGTCAAGGAGTGGAGTACTGACATAGAGGAGCTACAGGAGCTGAAGTTGTAGGGGTCTCCCCAGTGGGAGTGCCACATTGCTACTGTGATCTGACACAATTACGAAGTCAGGAGCTTCCCAGTTGACAAAGGAGGATATGAGGAAAGATCAACGGGAGGATTCTTTGTGTGCTTTAGTAAAGGCCGCATTGACTTCGGGAGATCCCAAAATCCTGTTGAATTGTCCAGCTGGAGGTGCTAGAGTGGTCTATAAGGGCTGGGACAGGTTGAAATTGGAAGATGGAATTGTGTATCGAATGTGTCCCGCAGAAGAAGCGGATGGATTTCAACAGTTGTTCCTACCGGAAAACACTGACTGACTGTGCTGACAGCCTTCACGATGATCATGGACATTTGGCACCAGATCGAACCTTCAAGCTGGTTAAGGATCGGTTTTATTGGCCCTTCATGAGGAAGGTGATTGAAAGTTATTGTCACTCTTGCATCAGATGTATTCAGAGGAAGACATTGTCTAGCCGAGCTGCCCCAATGGGCCATCTAAGAAGTCAAGGACCAATGGAGCTAGTGTGCATTGACATCCTGTGTCTTGAACCTGACCTGGGTGGGCGTAGTAATGTCCTTGTTGTGACCGATCATTTTACTAGATATGCTCAAGCTTTTCTACCTCAACGCATTCATTCGGATCAAGGTCGGGAGTTTGAAAGTAAACTGATATGACGACTTTGTGAATTGCTGAGCATACAGAAATCCAGAACTACCCCATATCACCCACAGGGAGATCCACAATCTGAGAGATTTAACCGTACCCTATTGAACATGTTGGGGACCTTACCATTGGAGAAGAAGCAACACTGGGGTGACCACATTGCTACTGTGGTGCACGCTTATAACAGCACTGTAAATGACTCTACTGGATATTCCCCTTATAGGTTAATGTTCGGGAGGGAAGCTCGGTTACCAGTTGATTTATCTTTTGGGACGTCACCTGATCATACTTCTCAGACTTTCTATCGTGGATATGTGGACAGGCTTAGGAAGAACTTAAAGTTGGCCTATGAGAAGGCTCTTGAAGCATTTGCTGTAAGGGAGTAACGTAATATGAAGAATTTTGATTTAAAGGTGAGGAGAAAGACAGTGATGAGGAGGGAATGATATTCGACTGGTTGTGGTCCCCTCCATTGCAAGATACCTTTTGAAGGCTGTTGGCCTTCCACAGAAAGCAGTCTGATGTCACCTTTACCTGCCATGGGGAGATGTCAATCAAGGGATCTGAGAAGGTCTACATTGTCTTCTGGCAAAGGAATCCAAGAAATTAAATCTGAGCCTGTCGACCAGTTTGAGTTGCCAAGAGCTGAAGAGACTTCACAAAAATGTACTTACAATACTCTTGGAGAGAGTTCGGATGAACTCATTGACACTACTCAACGTTTTAGCCAAGCACCAGCCTCCTCTACCAAGCCTTTGGTGGAGGATGACCTTGTTCCACCCTTTGACACTACTGGGTGGGTCACTACTTTATTACTGGCCTGCTGTGGGAAAGATCCAGCTCTTTCTGATGTTTTACATAGTTTGTTATCTGAAAGTTCTTTAATTAGCCAGTTGTCAGCCACTATGAGTTCCATTCAGTGATTTTACTAATTTAATTCTTCTTATAGACTAATATACATTAGATTCCTTTACAGAAGGTTCCTCCATCTTTGGGGACCAAAGACTTTCAAGTGGGGGGAGGATGTAGGCGGGATTGGACTACTACAATACTGTATATATGTATCTACATGTTTATCATTATTGTTGGAGTTGCCTGTGCACCCCTTTAAGACTGCTTTCAGAAGGAGATCGGCCTCTCACTGGAAGTGGAAGAATTGGATTGTGGGAGATTTATTTCAGTACTGGGAGCAGACTGTGATCTGGATTGCTGAAAGGAACTGTACTCCCAGGGAGCAATGGGGAAGTGAGGGACCATGGGAGAGCCTATAAACCTATCTGCTTCACAGTGTGCAAGCTTTCTTGCTTCCGGGACCCAGTGAGTGCAGACCAGCCTGTTGAGTGCTCACCAAACTGTTGGTGGCTGAGGCTTAGTACACGCGGCCTGGCCCGAATGCTCAGCTCGCCCTCAGCGGAGCAGATGCTGATATCTGCACTGCGGTGGCTCACCCAGTATAGCTGAAGAGTAAGTGAGTGGAGGCAGGACAGACTGACCAAGGCAGCAGAGTATCGTTCACTCCCAGACGCCAGGGCGTGGTAAGGCGCATCGCCTGTGTTGCAGGATCCTCAAATATGGACATCAGAGAACGGAAGGATGCCTGTGTGAAATCCTAACCGCAAGTATAATCCTTTTTCATCAACAAACTGACCGCAGACAGTATTGTATATATCACTTCTTTGGGGATTATAAATATCACATTGGACAGTGATAAGAGCTCCAACTGCCGGCAAAGACTTAGCAAGGCCTTGCTAGGAGAAGTGGTTTAACCTGTTTCGACTGACCGCTTTATACGGCAGCTGCTCACAGGCAAATCGACATAGCTGTACCGGTTCGTTCACGAGACTAGGGGGTGAACGCCCGCCCCCACTTGTCAGCTGGGAAGCCGATGCAGCGGGCATGACGCTCCGATTGCCTCCTGACACCCGTGATCGTTCCCTGCTGAGAGAGGAGGACGGTCAGCTGTTGTAATGTCAGTCAGGGGTCCGATCGGTCTGCCGCAATGTCGCAGTCTCACAAGAAATCGCAGATTGCTGCCATTACTAGTAAAAAAAAAAAAACACAAAAATTACAAATCTTTACCGTAGTTAGTAGACGTGATAACTTTTGTGCAAACCAATCAAAATACGCTTATTGCGATTTTTTTTTTTTTTTTACCAAAAATATGTAGCAGAAAACAAATTGGCCTAAAATATTACAAAATTTAGATTTTTACATTTTTTTTTTTTGAGAGGTTATATAACAGAATGTGAAAAATATATATTTTTTTCAAAATTGTCGTTCTTATATATGTTGTTGTTATATGTTATATATAACAGTCGTGTTGAATTCCATTGGCTTTGGTTGGATTTGACTGACTGATCGAGTCATACCTGTTTATCTCAAAGTTATACCTACTCATCCTTTAAGTAAAATAGCAAAACGTTATCCCGAGTGTCAGGTGGGTTGGAAGGTTCACAGGGTCATAGGAGTGCTGAGGAATACCCATCAACCAGCAGCCCTCAAGGGGGGCAGTGCTACTGATCCTCCTACAGATACATACATTGTTAGGTCATTCATTCCTACTGATCCTCCTAAAGATACATACATTGTTAGGTCATTCATCCATACTGATCCTCCTACAGATACATACATTGTCAGGTCATTCATCCCTACTGATCCTCCTACAGATACATACATTGTCAGGTCATTCATCCCTACTGATCCCCCTACAGATACATACATTGTCAGGTCATTCATCCCTACTGATCCTCCTACAGATACATACATTGTCAGGTCATTCATCCCTACTGATCCCCCTACAGATACATACATTGTCAGGTCATTCATCCCTACTGATCCTCCTACAGATACATACATTGTCAGGTCATTCATCCCTACTGATCATCATACAGATACATACATTATGTGCTAAAGAAGAAGAAATCATCCTTTTTTCATATTGTCACCCAAATCCCTCAGATGTAATTTAATTCTTCTAATCACTTTACAGCTCTGTGTAGGAAGCCGGAGGACACAATGGTGAAGATGGATCCACAGATGACATTTTATAATATCGGGGAGCCAGTGACAGTAAAATGTCCGGTTGGATATTTCCCTTCCTACCCCTCTGTACAATGTGTGAAGAGAGGAACCTCCATTAAGTGGGATAATCCTCCACAATGTTTCGGTGAGTAGTTAACCTCAATATACAGACTGCAGGAACCCAGAGCAACCAATCAGCAGTCACCTCTCTTTGCTCTGATTCCTCTAAACTTATGTAAGATAAAACCTGATTGGTGCATTGCACTCTACACATCATTACTGTCTGTACGGCATCATTACATACATAACCCTGTATATTACATACATAACCCTGTATATTACAAACCCGATTCCAAAAAAGTCAGGACACTGTACAAATTGTGAATAAAAACAGAATGCAATGATGTGGAAGTTTCAAATTTCAATATTTTATTTAGAATACAACATAGATGACTTATCAAATGTTTAAACTGAGAAAATATATCATTTTAAGGGAAAAATAAGTTGATTTTAAATTTCATGGCATCAACACATCTCAAAAAAGTTGGGACAAGGCCATGTTTAGCACTGTGTGGCACCCCCTCTTCTTTTTATAACAGTCTGCAAATGTCTGGGGACTGAGGAGAGAAGTTGCTGAAGTTTAGGAATAGGAATGTTGTCGCATTTTTGTCTAATTCAGGCTTCTAGTTCCTTAACTGTCTTAGGTCTTCTTTGTCGCATCTTCCTCTTTATGATGCCAAATGTTTTCTATGGGTGAAAGATCTGGACTGCAGGCTGGCCATTTCAGTACCCGGATCCTCCTTCTACGCAGCCATGATGTTGTAATTGATGCAGTATGTGGTCTGGCATTGTCATGTTGGAAAATGCAAGGTCTTCCCTGAAAGAGACGACGTCTGGATGGGAGCATATGATGTTCTAGAACTTGGATATACCTTTCAGCATTGATGGTGCCTTTCCAGATGTGTAAGCTGCCCATGCCACACGCACTCATGTAACCCCATACCATCAGAGATGCAGGCTTCTGAACTGAGCGCTGATAACAACTTGGGTTGTCCTTGTCCTCTTTAGTACGGATGACATGGTGTCCCAGTTTTCCAAAAAGAACTTCAAATTTTGATTCGTCTGACCACAGAACAGTTTTCCACTTTGCCACAGACCATTTTAAATGAGCCTTGGCCCAGAGAAACGCCTGCTCTTCTGGATCATGTTTAGATATGGCTTCTTTTTTGGCCTATAGAGTTTTAGCCGGCAACGGCGAATGGCACAGTGGATTGTGTTCACAGACAATGTTTTCTGGAAGTATTCCTGAGCCCATGTTGTGATTTCCATTACACTAGCATTCCTGTATGTGATGCAGTGCCGTCTAAGGGCCCGAAGATCACCGCCATCCAATATGGTTTTCCGGCCTTGACCCTTACGCACAGAGATTGTTCCAGATTCTCTGAATCTTTGGATGATATTATGCACTGTAGATGATGATAACTTCAAACTCTTTGCAATTTTTCTCTGAGAAACTCCTTTCTGATATTGCTCCACTATTTTTCGCTGCAGCATTGGGGGAATTGGTGATCCTCTGCCCATCTTGACTTCTGAGAGACACTGCCACTCTGAGAGGCTCTTTATGTACCCAATTATGTTGCCAATTGACCTAATAAGTTCCAAATTGGTCCTCCAGCTGTTCCTTATTTGTACATTTAACTTTTCTGGCCTCTTATTGCTACCTGTCCCAACTTTTTTGGAATGTGTAGCTCTCATGAAATCCAAAATGAGCCAATATTTGGCATTACATGTGGGGACACACTCTATTAGCACCCTTGTACCAAAGAAGAAGAGAAGCAAAAGAACAGGTTTGTATCCGAACACCCCATATGTGTACGCAGGATGTGGTACAACAAGTGGATTATATGGAGATACAAATAGAAATTGGGGTTGAATATAACAGTGAGGATAAATGTAAGGATTAAAAGGGACACCTACCCTCAAATGTGTCCATCAACACTAGCTATACAGGGGAGACCCATACCCCAATGGATTGCTTACAGATATATAGGCGCAGTAATAGGAAAAAAACAATTTAAATTCCAGCCACAAAATCGACATAATCAATTTTGTGGCCATCCGCTTCCTATTTGTCACCTGAAAAAGAAATGGATAGTTACGATTTTTTTTTTTTTTTTACTTAAACTTGTTATTGTAGAAAAATATACTCACCTTTCTTCCACTTCCTCCCTCGGTGGCCGCGGCCCGCGCCGTCACTTCCGGTTTGCAATGATTCCATGGAGCTGAACGTCATCGCTCCCAGGAATCAATGCGCCGACACCGGCCCCGCTCGTCACTTCCGTTGCGGCGCCGCATTCCCTGCTAAACAGCTTCTGGGCATGCCCAGAAGCTGTGGAGGAATGCGGCGCCGCACCCGAAGTGACGAGCGAGGCCGGTGCCAGCGCATTCTGGGAGAAGAGGACACGGAAGAGGATGCAGAAGAGGATCGCGCTGGCTTCAGCTGCCCACATCCAAAATGGCAACGCTGGAGAAGAAATTTTAAAGGTAAGTATTTCTTCTTGCAGGTAAGTGCGACCCGGGACAGTACAGAGGCTATCCATTGTGGAATGTACTAGCCCTGACTGTCCCAGGGGTATTTTTATTGAAAAAGTTTTTTCGTGGCCGGAACTCCGCTTTAAGTTCAAGGAAGCCAATCTGGAAATAAAACAACCATTTAGGGGGGGAGCATAGTTACATAGTAGATGAGGTTCAATAAAGACATCAGTCCATCCAGTTAACCCTGTATAGGTGTGTGTGTGTGTGTGTGTGTGTGTGTGTGTGTGTCAGTGGCCTGCTCATTTCCCATAACCCTGAATGTTATTGTGACGGGAGTCACTTTGGGTGCAGGGTGACCAAGGAATTAGTGAACACTGAGAATATGGTTGGATTACTTCAAATGGGACAGTGATATTCATTAACAATATCTCTTGAGAAGTATGAAGATTTTATCCCCTGCACTCTGGTCTATGACCAGGAAGTATAACTCCTAATATGGGCATTCCAGTAAGTTCAGTGTAAGAGACTGACTGTCTATCGCTTAACGATGTTGCTTTTGTCTGGATAAGTAAATTGTGATAATCTTGTCTCAGGTGGCTTTCCATTCACCTATTGTTAAGTGTGCTAATGAACTCACCTGTTGTCTGCTAATGGATGTGTTGACACTGTGTATTGGGGGCTCGTTATGTAACCATTGTGTGATGTTGGGGGCTGGATTTGGGTCATTATCCTGTGATGACTGTGGTACTCTCAGGTGTATATAAAGAGCCTGTATGCCTTTCAATAAACAGTCTGATGCCTGCTTGACCCTCAATACAGAGCCTCGTCTCATACTTGGGGGGGATTATTCGTATGGGTTTCTTGTTCGGCGGAGTGGAGTGTCCGGTAGCTGCCTTTGTGTTCAGGAATGAAATGTCCTAAACAACTGTAACCCCTTTCATACCCAGGGTGTTGTTACAGTTATGATCTGTGAGATGTACGTCCAAAAGTCTTTTAAAAGTAGCCATACTCCCTGCAGCTACCACCATTTGTGAAAGAGAGTTCCACATTCTCACCGTCCTTACAGTGAAGAACCCCTTACGCAGCATAAGGTTAAACCTCCTCTCCTCTAATCTTATTGTGTGGCTATGTGTCTTCTTGCACTCCTTGGGACTAAATAGTTGTCTACCTATGCTAGGATTGCCATTGATGTATGTGTAGATCACTATCATGTCCCCTCTCAGGCGTCTTCTCTCCAAGGAGAATAAATTAAGCGATTGTAATTGCTCCTCATAATTAAGGTCCTCCAATCCCCTAATTAGTTTAGATGCCCTTCTTTGGATTCTCTCCAGTTCCAGCACATCCTTTCTCAGGATTGGGGACCAGAACTAGACAGAATACTCCAGGTGTGGGCGAACCAGAGTTTTATAAAGTGGTAGGATTATAGTTTTATCTCTGGAGTATATCCACTGCTGTATTTTGGCCTAGGCCGACAAGGCCTAGGCCTAGGGCGGCACTTTGCGGGGGACGGCAAAAAAGCCGACCCCCGCATGAAAAAAAAATAACCTGATCCGTTCTGTGAGTCCCGTCTGCTTGTCTGCTCCTGCCGCCTCTTTTACACACACAGTCTCCGGCTTTCGGCAGTGAAGGGGCGTACGAACTTGCTAGGGAGGGAGGCGTACAAACTTGCTAGGGAGGAAGGCGTACGAACTTGCTAGGGAGGGAGGGACTGGCACCCCCATAGAGCGGCCAGTGACTGGCCAGATCGGCTGCACTTAATTCAGTGGGTGGGGCGGAGCCTGTAGCTCCGCCTACCCTCCTCCACACGGCATGTAAGGGATACTAACTTCTCCCCAGGACAGGTCTATGTAGGAGGAGAGAGAGGAGGACAAGGGAACCCCCAGGACATCCGACAGCAGGTAGGTAGGAATCCTGATTTTAGGTTATCACTGCTATGGCTACAAATAATAATTCCATTTAAACTTTGCAGTACATGAACTTTCACTGCATGTGAACTGTTAAATGAGTTTGCATTAGTTTCAGCATGTGCAACCTGCTCCATGCATGCTGAAACCAACCAGTTCACATGCAGTGAAAGTTCATGTACTGCAAACTGCTACAAGCTTTAACCACTTCTGGACCGGAATATTTTCCCCCTTAATGACCAGGCCACTTTTTGTAATTCAGGACTGCGTTACTTTAACTGACATTTGTTCGGTTGTTCGACTCTGTACGCTAAAAAAAATTATGTCCTTTTTTTCCCACAAAAAGCTTTCTTTTGGCGGTATTTGATCACCTGAACGCGCGCTTACCCCCAACAGCGCTCCTATGAACCAATGTACCCATACGTTGGTTCGCGCAGCCAAGCCAGCCTTCCGCAGTTATTCTGCGGAAGGCAGTCAGCAAGTGGTTGACCACTTGCCGACCGCCCGCTGCAGTTTTACTGCGGCATGTTGGCTCGGCTGCGCGAAACAGGAAGGGGTGTGGCATTTACATGAAGGGGTGGGTCATAGTTAACCACTTAAGCCCCGGAAGATTTTACCCCCATTCCGACCAGGGGGTATTTTGCGATTCGGCACTGCGTGAATTTAACGCACAATTGCGCGGTCGTGCGACGCTGTACCTAAACGAATTTGACGTCCTTTTTTTCCCACAAACAGAGCTTTCTTTTGGTGGTATTTGATCACCTGTGCGATTTTTTGATCACGCGCTATAAACAAAAAAAGAGCGTCAATTTTGCAAAAATAGCAATATTTTTCACATTTTTTTATATGAAATTCCCCCCCAAAAAAATGTAAAAATCAAAATTTTTAAAAATTTTCGGCCAATTTGTTTTATGCTACCTATGTTTGGTAAAAAAAAATCGCAAAAAGCGTATTTTGATTGGTTTGCGCAAAAGTTATCGCGTTTACTAACAAAGGGAAAGATTTTTGTCATTTTTGTTGTTTTTTTTTTAACGCGTAATGGCGGCGATCTGCGATTTTTTTTGCGGTACTGCGACATTGCGGCGGACAGATCGGACCCTTGACTGACATTTTTGACACTTTTGGGGTTACCAGTGACATTACTACAGTAATCAGTGCTATACATATGCACTGTTACTGTAAAAATACACTGGTAGTGAAGGGGTTAACTTTATTTGGAAGGGAGGGGCTGTGTGTGTCCCTAGGGGCGTGGTTTCTACTGTGATTGGCTGTGGCTCTAGCTGTAAGGACACTGATCAACGGATCTACATACCAGATCCGTTTTATCAGTGTCTTTGCAGCGAGGAGAATGACAGGCAGTTTGTTTACACAAGCTGCCTGACATTCTCCCTCTCCCCCGCCGATCGCCGAGTGACCGGCGGACATCGGGTCCGCTGGTCACACGCGCGGGGGGGTCCGTGACCACGCGGGAGCGGGAGCGCGCCCCCGGGGGCGCGCGCTCGCTCCCTAGACCCTCACAAGCAAGCAACGTAGCCCTACGTTAGTTTGCCTGTGAGGGGCTGACCGCCGACGTAGATAGTCGTGCGGCGGTCGGCAAGTGGTTAAATTAGGGGGTGCACGAATTTAGTCCGGCCTAGGGCAGCACAAAACCTAAATACACCACTAAGTATATCCCCTTCCTTATGCATGCTAATATTATGCTGGCTTTGACAGCCACAGCCCAACATTGCATGCTACTACTTAGTCTATCCTCCACTAGAACCCCCAAATCCTTCTCCATTCTGGACTGAAAAAAACTGAAATTGAGCTGCTGATTCCGTCCTCTATGTTATTGATGAATAAATAAAATAAAAATTGGTCCCAGGACTGAGCCCTGGAGGACCCCACTTACCACTCTAGACCAGTCTGAATGCGCGTTATTTATCACCACCCTTTGGACACGCCCATGTAACCAGTTTTCTATCCAAGAACAAACTTTGAGGTCGATGCCTGCAAACGTTAGCTTGTATGTTAAGCGCTTGTGGGGAACAGTTTTTGAATGCCTTAGTGAAATCCAGATACATAACATCCACAGGTCTCCCCCTATCTAGCTCACAGCTCACCTCCTCGTAAAATGTTAGCAGATTGGTTTGGCAAGAACGTCCTTTTGTGAACCTGTGCTGATTATTGCTGATGATACTGTTGTCCTTAGCAAAATCTTGGATGTAGTCCCTTATCAACCCTTCCAATAATTTACATAGAATTGATGTCAGGCTGACCGGTCTATAGTTTCTCAGAATATCCCTCCTCCCTTTTTTGAATATTGGTATCACATTAGCTTTCCTTCAGTTGCCTGGTACAGTTCCTGTCAATATACTGTCTGTGAAGATTAGGAACAACGGTCTAGATATAACCTTACTGAGTTCCTTGAGTACTCCTGGGTGCAATCCATCTGATCCAGGTGATTTAGTAGTATTAATGCTATCAAGTCTTTCCTTGATTTTGCCCTCTGATAGCCACTGCGGCAAGTCTTGCGGTGTTTGCTAACCAGACAGTCCTGGTCTGTATACTCCTCCTTTTAGTGTGTAAAAACCAAGGAGAAGAAAGTATTTAGCACAGTTGCCTTCTCTGTGTCCTCTGTAACCAACCCCATCAGTGTTAATAATTGTGCTCTGACCTCGCTTTCTTGCTATTAATGCAATTAAAGAATTTTTTTTTTTTACCTTCCTCTGCTATGTGTCTTTCAAAATCATTTTTAGCCGTCCTGATTCCGTTTTTACATTCCTTGTATTGGTGAAAAGCTGATAATGTCCCCTCCGATTTGTATTTCTTAAAAGCCATTTTTTTCTCTCTAATAAGCATTTTTACATTATGGTTTAACCACCCCGGTTTGACCTTGACTCTTCTAAATGTATTCCCCACTGGAATGCACTGTGCGATATTTTTGTTTGATATGTTCCTAAAGCATTCCCATTTTTCATCCGTGTTCAGTGTTCCTAGGGTTTGGTCCCAGTCTATGTTCTCAATTAATGAGCACAATTTAGGAAAATTTGCCTTTTTTAAGTTTTTGAGTCCTTATATTCCCCTCATGTCTTATTGTTCTATGATTTATTTTAAATGTCATCATCCTGTGATCATTGGAGCTCAAGTACTTCTACATCTGAAATTAGGCCTGAAGCATTCGTAATTAACAGATCTAGCAATGCATTCTTTCTAGTAGGGGAATCTACCATCTGTGACATGTAGTTGTCCTGTAAGACATTCATGAAATGCTTGGCCTTTACAGAGTGAGCTGTCCCCTCTTCCCAGTCCATGTCGGGGTAATTGAAGTCCCCCATTACAATGACTTGTCCCAGATTAGCTGCTAATCCCAACTGTGAAAGAAATTCCAGGTCTACCTCCTCGCTTTGGTTCTGGGCCCTATAACATACCCCACTATTACTTTCCCCCTTCCTTCTTCCTTATGGTGTTCTACCCACACAGATTCCACCTCTGCCCTCATCCCCTCTATTATGTCACTCCCCTCTACCACCCTTACGTTATTTTTGATATAGAGACATACCCCTCCCCCTCTTTTGCCTTCCTTGTCCTTCCTATACACAGAATACCCTTCAATATTTGCCAGCTAGTCATGTGATGGTCAAACCAAGTTTCTGTTATTCCTACCAGGTCTATGTCCTCCTCGTATAATAACAGTTCCAATTTCTTTATTTTATTTGCTAAGCTCCTGGCATTTGTGTATACCCCTCTTAGTGATGTTGAAGTTGATAATGATTTATCATTACACTTATTCCTACTTGGTTTGTGGTTTGTCCGCTCATTCCCCCCCCTGGTTGTCGTTGTGGCTATATAGTCACTACTGCCCCCCCATAGTAGCTTCTGTCTTTTGTTCTCTATTAACTGGCACTACTTTGGAGCCCTCCCCCCCATCACCTAGTTTAAAAGTCCCTCAAACTTTGTGGCCATCTTTCTTCCCAAGCATACAATAATAGGTGGTCTGCCAAGCTGGGTTAATGTATTCAAAGATTTCCATACATAAAACAAATATAAAGAAAAAAGGGGGGAGAAGGAACAAAAGGGAAATATATATAAAACGTAACTAATGATTATATGGCACCTGCCAGAACCCACCACTACGGATATACATATGGAGCCATGATGGAATGAATAAATTTATACGTCCTTGGCTATTAGGGAGTTATAAAAACTCAAGCCAGGTGTAGTTTTATATACAAATATGCACCTAATAGTGTCCCAAAGAGGGTGGGCACTGGAATAGGGAACAATGAAATCTGCCTTGGCAAAAAAGAGGTCTGTGGAAAAGACAAAATATAGCAATAAAATCATCAAAAATTTGCAGATACTGCTGGCAATGGACGATTAAAAACATAAGCCAGTAACAATATCCTAGTACAGAAAAGTGTTTTTAAAGATGGTGAGGTTTTACCTGATGACAATCTGTATCCCTGTGGTGAGGTAAGCAGGGATTCCTGTACAAGAGGTGTCTGGTTCCCTTATGAGTGCATCCCAAGCAGGGCGTCACCGCCAGCCGGCAGTGACGTCACCCGCCCGGCTGACAAGACGTGCAAATTCCGAACGCCCCCCTGCGCATGCGTGGATGAGACCAGAAGTCTTCCCGCGACGCACGGGGAACGAACAAGAACAGCGACATCCCCCGGGCATCCTACCAAGAGGTGTGGAGGCCTCTAGTGGACAGCCCCGTATCCCAGGGGTGACCCAGGATGACCCAACCATGATGCCATAACTACAATATGAAAATGTACAAACACATAAAAACTATTTATAAATATATATTAACAAAAAACACATTACCTGTACAAAGGCAGTGTGTGAACAATTAGAAGGTATATATAAATATATCAATACCCGGACCTTCATGTCGAATGGGATATCATACAGAGAAACAATGCTACCCCGACTCCCAAACTTAAAATAAAGGAATGCCAACCTGTGGAAAGCAACATGGCATCCCCATACTTGCAATATCACTCAACAAAGTGAAGCAAGTTCCCCCCCAATATATGGCCAATGGATATAATAGGAGGTGCCTATCAGACTATTGGATCTATCACAAAAAAGGACTTGTATGATTGAGTCTCGTTAATCCCAGGTGGATGGGTGGCGTTAAGGCGTTCGATCCAAAGGGCTTCCCTCCTCTGGGATCTTGAAGTATGACCTCCAGCACAAAAAACTTAACCATAGTGGTATTGAATCTGTGATAGAGGTCAAACTGTCTACTTACTGGTATGAGCGTTTTAACATTAGACGAGTAATAAATATGGTCTTTCAGTCGTTGGCTTAATCGTCGGATAGTCTTGCCCACGTAAAAGGATCCACATTTACATAACATAAGATAAACCACCCCCTGGGTCCCACAGTCAGCCCGAAATTTGGGGCGAAATCTTTGTCCATTGGGGAGTATAAAAGATGTACTATTAGATACTCAGAATGCACAGTGGCCACACAGAGACATGCCCGCAGACCCGGTATCTCTCCTCCCGTCAGGGACATAATGACTGCTAGTCAATCTGTCATGAAGAGAGGTAGCGCGCCTGAAGACAATCTCAGGGCGGTCACGTATATACTTCCTGAGGTCGGAGTCCTCATAGAGTATATGCCAGTGGTTGTGTAGGACTTCCTTCACCTGTTGGTGTTGACCTAAAAAGCCAGTGATAAATTTAATCGTGGGGGGTCTCAATGCATCGGGCATTGTTTCTAAACAATAAAGAATGATGGGTTTGTCTAAGGGCCTTGTTGTAGGCCTTCCTCAACAATGATTTGGTATAGCCTCTTAGTAGAAGTTGTTCCTGCAATAGGTTTGCTTGATGTTTGCAATATGAAAGGTGTGTGCAGTTAGGTTTAAGTCTGATGTATTGGGATAGTCTGATGTATAAGGGATGCTGCGAATAAGTGAGACTGGATGTGCACAATGCGCATGTAAAATAGTAATGCCAGATGTTTCTTTCCGATACAAATTAGTAGCTAGGCAATTGTCAGGGTCCTTGAAAATCTGTAAATCCAAAAATGTAACTGTTTGGTGATGAGTATTCAACGTAAATTTTGAATTAAATCGATTGGCATTCAATCGGTCGATGAACATATTGAGGTGTTGTTCACTTCCTGTCCAGATGACAAATATGTCATCAATATAGCGAAGCCATATGGATGCATGATTGGTAAACTCCATCAGAGACTCGTTTGCAAACACTTCACGTTCCCACCCCCCCAGATAGAGGTTGGCGTAAGCTGGTGCGCAACAGATGCCCATGGCCACACCCTGTATCTGGAAGGTAGTGGGAATCTTTAAAGACAAACCAATTGTATGTAAGGATAAAGGATAACAGTTTCAAAATAAAGTCATTAAATGGCCATAGAGGGTGATTAGGGAATAGGGATGAGCTTCGAGTAAGTTTGACTCAAACTGGTTGTTCATTTGTTCGTAGAACAACGAACAAATGGGGCCGTTGGTGGGAAATTCGCCCGCCACAATGCAATGCTTGTGATTGGCTAAAGCATCCACCTTGACCTGCATGCTTTGGCCAATCACAGCACAATGTCTGTGATTGGCCAAAGGCAGGGTGCCTTTAGCCAATCATGGCTCAGGGGCTAAGTCCACGCCCCACACTATATAAAGGCTGCTTAAGCGGCAGCCGCGTGTTGTGTCTGATTTCTGTGCTAAAAGCGGTACATTCTGTACTGCCATGTTTAAGGTGTTGGATGTGCAGATGAACACACAGGGACGATATATTATCCTATTGGGTACATGGAATTCTTGTAAATGTGTCATAGCTGATACTATATATATATATATATATAACTATATATATATATATATATATATATATATATATATATATATATATATATATATATTGTGACAGGAAGTCAGGTAAATCTGGGAATGTAGTCACTGAGAGGAGACACATTCCCACCTGCTTTGAAAAGTTCACTGATACTATAGGGTGTTGGCTGCAAAAAGAGCCAGCAGGAAGTTGAAAACCATTCAGCTGTTCAGAATGAGGAGATCAAGGCCTCTATAATTTGTCCAGAGAAAATCTATTGAGTGCTGCCTCCTGTCGCTGTGTGAGCTGGGAAGAGGAGGACAGACATACGTGTACCTCCCGACGCCGTGTGGGCATGGGAGAAGGACTGCTGCCGCCTGTCGCCGTGTGGGCTGGGAGAGGGGGACAGTCGGATGTGTGCCTCCCGACAAGCTGGTGAGCATGGGAGAAGACCCCCTACAGCGATGTGAAGCTAAGGAGGGTAACCACGAGTGAAGACGTCTCAAAGGTGAGAAGACAAAGTGTTCCATGTGAAGAGTGTGAAGAGTAAAGGGACCTGTTAAATGAACTGTGTTCAATGTGAAG
Organism: Pelophylax lessonae; assembly: GCF_965119305.1. NCBI lineage: Eukaryota > Metazoa > Chordata > Amphibia > Anura > Ranidae > Pelophylax > Pelophylax lessonae. Next base: position 876,320,303 of record NC_138768.1, read on the forward strand.
AATCTGAAGAGTAAAGGATCCTGTTATAAATGAACATGTGCTGTGTGAAAGAAAACAAAGGGACATGTTCAATGGACAATGTTTGTGCTGTGTGAAAAGCAAACAAATGGACATTTGAGTGTCTGCTGTAGGATCAGCAGTGTCGGCCCAACAGTAGGTTGGAAAGACTTCTTAGGTAGGTTCCAGCTGTGAGAAGGTAGCCGCCCACAGAGGCAAGGATTTATTTTGTCTTTTATTTTATTTTGGCTGTTTTGATGCTTGCAATTGTGTTAAGTAAATTGCATGAATAAATCAGTCTTGTTTTCAACCTCTAACCGGCTATCTCTCTGTGAAAACGCACCCCCAAAGGGGTCACCCATACGCCTACCACCGAGCTAATCCCTTACATATGGTGGAGGTATGCAGTGGGCATAAGCAGAGATCCCTGCAAGGAAGTGCAAATGTTTGATGAACTTTATCTGGTGCATGAGATTGCACAATCTATGTGTGCAGGAGAGAAGATCCTGACAGAAAAAAAAAAGTGTTTTAAAGAGACAGCGGTCTCAAAATTATTTGATGAACTTTGTTGTGTCTGGTGCAAGTGACTGCACAAACTGTGTGTGCAGGAAAAGAGATCTTGCAAGAGAGAGAAAAACTACATGTGTTAAAGAGACAGTGGTCTGAAAATTTTTTGCTGGACTGTGAAAAATTTGTGGAGTTATTGAAGATGGGGCGATCCAAACGCCTGAAAAATGCAAAGATAGATGAAATGAGAGACCGGATTCTATGGATGGAGGGGATGTTGCCGTCTGAACCAGCCCCATCCATGCCTAAAGAGAGTCTATTAAAGAGGAAGGTTGTTGTCCCTAGCAACACTGATGAAACCGCTATGGAGACGCAGTGTGCTCAGATGAAAAGTAAACTCAAAATGGAGGAGATGTTGAAACATCTGATTATATCAAATGCAGCTCAACAGCAAGCAAATGCAGCTCAACAGCAGGCAAATGCGGATTTTCAGCAGAGCTTTGCAGCTCAACAAAAGGCTCATCAAGAGAGCATGGCAGGCTGGAAACAGAGACGCCAGCAGCCAATGGAGGCCATCGGTTTGGAGGAAACCGAGTATGTGTGCAGGGCTGAGTTGGATGCCTTGCAACGGAAAATGGAAGAAAAGGAACAAGCCTTGGAATTGCTTAAAATGGAGCATAGAAACTTGCAGGAAATGAATGAACTACTCAAGTCTCATGTGTTACAGTGGGAAGAATCCACTGCTCTTCTTTTGGTCGAGTTGCAAAAATGTCAAGACACTATAAAGGAGAAAGATACCATCCTCATGGAAAAGGAAATTGAAATTCAGACTTTGCAGAAGCAAAGTATGTGTGAAATGTTGGAGTTGCGTAATCAGCTGGAAAAAAGTCTTCAGTGTTTGGAAGTTACAAAAATAGACCTGCAGGAGTCGCAGGAACAGAATGTTGCTCTGAAAGCGACATTGTCTCTCAGCGACAACGAGAAAAGTGAAAGAGAGGCTAAATTACTGAGTACTGTGTATGAGCTCACCACTTTGAGCAATGTGGTAGATGAATTACGTGCAGACTGTGAAAGTTGGAAAGGTGAAGCCCAACGTTTCCAGCAGCAGTTAAAGGAGAAAGAAGCCTGTGTGGCAGAATTACAGTCTCATTCCCAGAAACTAGCCAATGAGGTGAAGGCTCTTATGCAGGGAAAAGGAGATTGTGAACATAAGAGGGAAAAAGTAGAGGCACAGCTTCTGGAATCGCAAGTCAAGGTGTCAGAAGGTGACCGATTGTGTGCTAAGCTGTCAGAGAAGGCAAACCGACTGCAGGTTGAGTTGGACAATGTTACAAATCAGCTTTCTCAAGCAGACAGAAAATCTAGAGAAATTGCGGAAGATTTTTCTATCTTGGAATCGCAGCTGCAAGACACGCAGGAACTCTTACAGGAAGAGAGGTGTCAAAGGCTGAGTTTTAGCACAAAGCTCAAACAAATGGAAGATGAGAAAAATGGCTTCCTGGAACAATTAAAAGAGGAGGCGGAAGCAAAGAAAAACCTATCAGAGCAAGTCGCAACATTGCAAGCTCAGATAGCGGATATGAAAAAACGCATGGAAGAAAGCGTTGGTTCATTACAGTGTGTTGAAGATGTGAAAAAGAAGTTTGATCAGATGCTTGGTGAAGAGAAGACTGTGTCTGCAAAATATGCAGAAGAACGCGCACGTGCAGAAACGGAGGTGCGTGATAACGAGAGCAAAGCCCTGTTCTTGGCTCGCTCTTTGGAGGAAGCTCTAGAGTGTAAGGCTGAACTAGAAAGTGTTAACAAACAGCTGCGTACAGAAATGGAAGAATTGGTCAGCTCCAAGGATGATGTTGTGAAAAGCGTTCAGGAGCTAGAAAAGTCTAAGCGAGCCTTAGAACAGCAAGTAGAAGAGATGAATATTCCGTTGCAGGAACTGGAAGAGGAATTCCAGGCAACAGAGGATCTGTCCCAAAGAGGGGATAGTGTGCCTGATGCAGTTTTTAAAAGGATCAGTGTTTTGGGGTCTGTCCTGAGTGAGCCTCAGAAATGTGATGACACGTGGCTTGAATCACCCCTTTGGAATAAACCGTTCCTTCAAAAACTTCAAGCATTGGAAAATGTATCATTAGAGCTTCAGCAAACAAAAGAGTTGTGTAAGAAATGTGATGATTTCTCAGTTCAGGCTGAAAACCTAGTGGAGAAAACTAAAGCGGAGAAAACTAAAGCAAGTGATATAAATCTGGGAGAAAAAAGCAAACGCCACCTAGTGGAGAAAACTAAGGCTGTTGGTGAAAACGTGAAGCAAATGAATAAGTGCCTTTCAGGGAGTGTTTCCAAAATGGAACTGGTGAAAGACGGGTGGCAGAAGTTTGATCGTGATCTTGAGATACATTCCATGTGGAATTCAGATAGAGAAAAGGAACTAGGTGACCTTGAGCGGTCAAATAGTTCAGCAGAAAGTGCATTGAAGAAACCTGTAAAAGAATGTGTTGCAGTTCCATGCTTCTTCACTGATGCAGAGAGGAGGTCTATAATGGATACCACCCAGATCGCTGGGTTCAACTGTGTTGTTGCCTTTAACCCCTATGTTGGTGGAAGGAAAGTTGATGATGTTCTGGTTGGCTACTTCTGTGAAGAGTTTGGCAAGAAATATAAACTGAATATCAAATCAAATAGTAGGCCTTTACTGCGACTCGCTCAGGAGGGCGAAAAGTTTAAGAAGTTGATGAGTGCAAATGCTTCAGATCTGCCTATGAATATGAAATGTTTGAATGATATTGATATCTCTGGGAAAAGGAACAGGGGTCACTTTGAAGAAATGTGTGACAGCCTGTTGTCTCAATTGGAAAATCCTCTGCACAGCATCTTAGAGCAAGCAAAGCTCAAGAAGGAAGATCATTCCCTTTTACAACAAAAAGTCAATGATTGTGTACAGCTGTATGGAGAGGCAACTCAAGTCACAGAGGGATGTCAAGAGTCCCTACTTGGAACAAAGCTTAGTGAAGCAAAGGTTCTCAAAGTTTTGTGGAAAACATTTATGGATTGCAGAGAGAGGCGTCTTAAGAATGTTGAAGACCTTAAGACTAGCCCAATTGAGTTGCCTATGGATCACGGTCCTCCATGGTGGATTGGACAGACGGTTATGAGGGACAAGCTGTCTGACATTTATGAGAAAGCTGTCAATGAAGATGACAGAAACGAGAAGGAGCAAAATTATGCCAAAAATGCAGTTGAAGAATGTGTATATGAGATGAGAGACAAACTGTGTGGCATTTATGAGAAATCTGTCAGTGAAGATGACAGAAACAGTTTCATCCGGAAGCTTGAGGATAATAGGAGGCTTATCAGTGAGTCAGCAGTGCCTGACACATGCGTGCCTGGAAATATGTGTCCCAACCCTAGGGTTGAAACAAGAGGGGGGGGTATGTGACAGGAAGTCAGGTAAATCTGGGAATGTAGTCACTGAGAGGAGACACATTCCCACCTGCTTTGAAAAGTTCACTGATACTATAGGGTGTTGGCTGCAAAAAGAGCCAGCAGGAAGTTGAAAACCATTCAGCTGTTCAGAATGAGGAGATCAAGGCCTCTATAATTTGTCCAGAGAAAATCTATTGAGTGCTGCCTCCTGTCGCTGTGTGAGCTGGGAAGAGGAGGACAGACATACGTGTACCTCCCGACGCCGTGTGGGCATGGGAGAAGGACTGCTGCCGCCTGTCGCCGTGTGGGCTGGGAGAGGGGGACAGTCGGATGTGTGCCTCCCGACAAGCTGGTGAGCATGGGAGAAGACCCCCTACAGCGATGTGAAGCTAAGGAGGGTAACCACGAGTGAAGACGTCTCAAAGGTGAGAAGACAAAGTGTTCCATGTGAAGAGTGTGAAGAGTAAAGGGACCTGTTAAATGAACTGTGTTCAATGTGAAGAATCTGAAGAGTAAAGGATCCTGTTATAAATGAACATGTGCTGTGTGAAAGAAAACAAAGGGACATGTTCAATGGACAATGTTTGTGCTGTGTGAAAAGCAAACAAATGGACATTTGAGTGTCTGCTGTAGGATCAGCAGTGTCGGCCCAACAGTAGGTTGGAAAGACTTCTTAGGTAGGTTCCAGCTGTGAGAAGGTAGCCGCCCACAGAGGCAAGGATTTATTTTGTCTTTTATTTTATTTTGGCTGTTTTGATGCTTGCAATTGTGTTAAGTAAATTGCATGAATAAATCAGTCTTGTTTTCAACCTCTAACCGGCTATCTCTCTGTGAAAACGCACCCCCAAAGGGGTCACCCATACGCCTACCACCGAGCTAATCCCTTACAATATATATATATATATATATATATATATATATATATATATATATATATATATATACCCCCACCCTTTGCTATGGATGTGCTGCAGTGCCTGTCTCGGTTTTTGGCTAAACACTCACAGACTCCCTTAGTGGCTGTGAGAGATTTTAATAATGTCCTAGACTCCTGCCTTGATTTACAGAAAAAATATTGTTCCCAGGGTCCTAGAAAAGCTTACACCCTTTGCCAGTTATATATAGGAAATGGGTCTCGTGGATTTATGGAGGTGCAAACACCCACTTGAAGCTCGGTTCTCCTGCCACTTCTTGACTCATTCCACTCTTTCTCGTATTGACTTGGCACTGGGCTCTGAGTTGACTATGCCCTTTGAACCGGAAGTGTCCTATCTTGCCAGGGGTTTATCTGATCATTCCCCAGTATACTTACTGGTACATTTTCCCTCCTCCAGGCTTCCTGTCTGCTGGAAGTTGAACCCCTTTTGGCTTTCCCTGTTTAACAATATAGACCGTATGCGACTCCAAATGGAGCACTTTCTGACTGATAACAGGCACTCGGCCACTCCAGAGATTGTGTGGGACACACTAAAGGCATTTGTTAGAGGTTTATGTGTATGGGAGATCTCGACCATTAAAACTGGTAATAGACAATGGGCAGTGGATGTTAGTGCAGCAGTAGACAGGGCTGAAGGGGAATATATATATTGCAGCTTTTCCAGGCCTGTGGCCTGATGTGGGTCTGCCATTGTTACCCGTTACCTTTTCAGCCCATGTGAGCTGTGACCCTGGGTGTAGAGACTGAGACATGGACAACTCCGGCTTCTTGGTTTTGTTGGTTTATTGTAGATAAAGGGAATGGGAAAAGGGAATGAGTGGGATACTCCTTTAGGCTTCAACTATGTACACTTGGGACTTGGTTCCTGAAAAATGGCTGTTGGCACTTCCTTGACGCCAGCCGGTGTCATCCAACGCTCACTAACTCTGACAACACTCTGTAACTTAATAGAAGTGCTGAATCCTCGACTTATAGTCCAGAAGATCCAGGACTGTGAAATTGTAGATCCACCGGCACTGTTATACTGCAACAAGTCACTGAATACTTCCCTCCCGCCTCGCTCTGGCTTGAGGTAGTATATTGTAGAATTCTGTAAAGCTGTAAATCCCAACTGGCACACTCTGTACAATTCTGGGCACAATGGCAGGTGCCCCGTTTAACCTTTAACATTGAACTCTTCGGGGGTTCACTGTCTATGCACCCCCCTCTGTAACTTCAGTAATAAAAGGGTCTCAACATTGTCAATAGGCAAGCACCTCCATCCCGAATTTTGACAAAAAACAAAAGAGAACGCCCCGTGGGATTTTAAATGAGGTGGATGCCAAGAAATATGAATAAAGCATGAGTATGCAATAGCAAATTTAATAGGTACATAGCGTATAATACGTAAGAAACATGCATATGAACAACAGACATCAATACACAAAATGACATAGTAATATCAGTAAAAACATACTGGATGACATACATAGCTCATAACTGGAGTATAAACTCTGTAATAGCATAGTAGCATCGATATGAACAATAATAAAAGACATGCATGGACTCATAACTGGAGTGTAGACTCGACGCGTTTCGTGGGTCCTATATGCCCACTCATCAGGAGTGTGAGAGAGTATGCCTGTACAAAAATAGATTAAAGAACAAAATGAGTCTGGTGTTGATATGCAAAAAATAGCCAGCAGGTGTGGGACTTCAACATGAATATGTATACCCCAAGTGGGGGAAGTCTGGTCCGGGAGCTGACGGGACATGGATGCACGGCAAACAGAATGGAGGGCCAGGTGAGAAAGACATGAGTGATGGGTGTCACATCCTGCTTGATGGTATGACGCTGGCTGAAAAAATATATATTGGTATGTATATCAAGATATCGTGTTATGATATCAAGAGCAATATATAATACTCTATATAGAGTAATGGTGTGGGCAGATCTATGCCAATAAAGGCAAAAGATGAAAGCAGGAGGACAAAGACTGTGAACCCACCACAAACTGCTGAAGTGTGCAGACCAAAACAACAAATGATGAGGAGAGAGAAGTGAAAGAAACAAAGATAAAGAAGGTGAAGTGGAAATGAATTTAGAAGAGCACTGTTGTGGCTATATACCAGTAAGTAGAGAAAGTATGTGCTGTATCACCAAAATGGTAACAGCCGACTAATACAGTATATATATGAGAGGATACATATATGGTATATAAAATATATATGTAACTGGGATATACCAGCCACAACAGTGTAAGGCCCAGGAGAAGAAAGGCGTATAGATGAAAAAATGTGATAGTGGAGGTCAGGGGGAAAACCCCCTCTGGACAGACAGTGCTGTATTGCGCTTGCCTGTCCCACATACCACACACATGACGCTCTGGGACTGGATCTACTTGCTCACCTTGGAGGTTACCAGGTTTGAATCACATTTGTCTGTCTTGTGTATTAAATTTGCTATTGCATACTCATGCTTTATTCATATTTCTTGGCATCCACCTCATTTAAAGTCCCACGGGGTGTTCTCTGTAACTTCAGGGTCCTCAACCTAGGTACCCCCTTTCAGCTAGCTGGCACTGGATCCCAGAACCTCTTCCAAAGTGGTCCTCTTTAACTCTGGCAGACCCCCAGGGGCAATCCTCAGTACTCACGACCTGTGTAGGCTTTCCTGGGACTGGACCCCTCTCGCTCCCCTCAGCTCAACTCAGCACTCTCTGGATTCTCAGATGGCACCCCGAGACATCCGCTTTCCTCAGACAGGAGGAGAGACAGCCGCACTCTCCCTCCTGGGATTCTGCTACCGCCAAAGACACCGTGCCACGCACTTCCCCCCATACTTATACCCACTCCCAGAATCCTTTGCAGCATAATCTGCCTTCTGGGGTAGTTACAAGCTGGGATGTGTCCCCTGATTGGGTTTCCCACACTGCCCTATTAGAAGCCTCTCACAGGAGCCAGTGGGGATACTTCTCCCTTCAGCAGGCACCTTTGGAAGCCCTGACACCCTAACTGAATAAATCACAGCCCTGCTGTTAGGCAGACAAGGCCCACTATACATTTACCTAGCACCTACCTGTAGGGTGCTACACTCACCCCACACCAAATAAGTCAGGTCCCTCTGAACTCAAAACTCTGCCAAAAAAAGAAATCAGGAGTATCCCACAAACCTGGAGAAGGGGGAAAAGGGAAAAACAAATTTACAAATAAATTAGCGTGAAAAAATATATCTTTACGATCTGCTGTACATATATGATACACAGTTTAAGGTGCATGAGAACTGATGAACCCCCCACCAAATAAACTCACTTGGTGGGGAACTCTAAGGTGGTCCCACCTGTATAGAGAAAGGAAGCAAAAGTTAGTCACTCTCATCACATCGCATATCTAACTAACTGAACAGTTGAATGGAAAGACCCTCCTTCAAAATTACAAGGACGACCTTTCCACTCCCTCCCTGACTGCCTCTGCCAACCAGTGTCTTGACATGCCGAGGTCCTCCTTTAACTTGGAAGAACTTGTTCCCTAACACTAGCTGTCTAGACAGAGTCCTCTATGTTGAAGTGAAACACAGCACCCTCTGCTGTCCCTTTGAGCACTTCAGTGAGGAAACAGGGCAGGTCACAGTCTCTCATGACCTACAGTCCTGCTGAGTCAGGGAAACATCACAGGGGTCCAGCAGGGCACCCCACACCAAAGTTCTTGGATACTCACGAACTTTGTAGCTTGTAACAGCATCTTCATCTGTACAGACTGTGGATGAAGTCCCACACAGCCATTTGTAATCCACAGAAGGCCCCGGCCCAATGGCCCAAAATACCTAGTACACAAATAACTTTTCAAAAGCCCCGGACCCGATGGTCCCAAAGGCATGACATCACATTACTTAACTTTGCAGAAAGGACCCTGACCCGAGAGCCCAAGGGGTCTGGTTGAACTTCTAATACTTTTCAACTTGAATTCAGCAAAAAAAGGTTTCCTTGGTCAGTTGTGGTAGCCAGCCGGCCACACTAATTTTTTTCTTTATGCTGCTCCTCCAACTCCTCCTTGATCTTAATGAACTCTGACAAACTCAGATGTAATATTTTGGGTGGGGCACTTGGACATACTCCCCTTGTTCATTTCTGACCCAGATGAACCAAGTGTGTCTTGACCCATCCGGGCGACGGACTTCCATTCTGTCTATACTGTATAAATGGAACGCCCGTAGTACCACTGAGCTTTAACTTTAGCAAACTTCTCCTTTAACCCTTCCTCCGGAGAGTCCCGGTACGGCTTTGGGGCAAAAAGGTAGTCCAAAATAAGTTCATCACACCACCAGTCTCTGTACTTTTCTATTAGGAGTATGACTTCCCTGGGAGCGTAAGGGTAGTCCTAGCCATACTCCGATGCCACCTTCTTTTGCATCCACCGCTGCATCCTAGATAACCTGCGAAGGGTTCTCCGGTTACCTCTCCCTGGTGGAGAAAATGGGGTGTGCACTCTTTGGATCATCTCCTCATAGGCCGTGTTTTGATCCCTGGCCCTAGCAATGTTCCCCGGTGGGGTGAGGTCTGGAACCCTTGTGAAATCACAGAACCCCAATTTCTGGGCCAGTTCCCCTCTTTCAATGGCCTCCAGAGCTTCCCGGTCTATGGTGTACAACAATTTCGGGACCTGGAGAGCTGCTTCCAGAGTCTGATCCCCATTCCCACTCAGTCTCCTCCATGGATCCCCAGTCATCCATACCTTCTTCCAGGGAGCCATGTCTCATGTAGAAGGATGGGGAATCCACTCTAACAGGGCATTTTTCACCCTCACTCCTGGCGTTGGAAAAAGACACCTGGGCAACTTCTGTCTGGACAGGCTGGGAAATGCTAATAGGGGCGGGTTCTGTTATGGCCCTGACTGACAGTACTTCTGGCTCGGTCCCTAACATTTGGGTGGACACAGATCCCCTCCCTTTGGAGCTCTGTGACCGAACTCCCTTCCCGCAGACTGTAAGCCCACTAATTGCAGGCAGGGCCTCCATCTGCATCATCAGCCTGAAGATGCCTCTTCCTGCTCCGTGGAGGAACTTTGACTCGTTCCCCGTTACCTCCTGAGTGAGGCCTGTCTGCCACATAACTGTAAGCTTCTTGGGACGGCCCTCACTCTTCTCTGCCCTGAGCAGAAAATCACCACATTGCCCACATTGAACCCATGCCTGCACCTTCAGAGTAACAGTGGAACACTGGGGACATACCATTCCAAGGAACTCCCGACCCCCTCCGGTGCACAACGTGAGTCCACTGTCCGGCACCATCCAGATACTGGTATCCCAAACTAGCGAGGGATCGGGCGGGTAGATCTGCTCTCGGCTCTCTGCAGGGTTTTCAGCCATGGTGGCAGCCATAGCGGGAACACTCTTCGCTCCTCTGATGAAGGACATGCCTCCTTCTCCTACATGTGTCTTGCGCACGGCCGTGCCCAGAGGAGGAGATATTAATTGGGTTCAATATAAATACAAAAAAGACAAAGACAATCAGCGCAGAAAGGTGATAAATACAGATAAATTAAGAAGCTGAAATGCTAGCTGTACACCGTCCCAGGATACACAGCAGATCCCAGACAGAATATAAAAAAAAATGGTGCAGCGCAAATCAATAAAATATTAATAACAATATTAAGACTGATAGATAAGAAATGTGCATAAAAATATAATGCATAAAAAAGTCCCAGAAAGTCATCAAAAGCTCATAAGTCCGCTTAAGGTGCTGGAAAAAGTAGATCACACAGACTCCAATATGTGAATTCCCTTCACCAGAAAGCACACCAATGCGCTCACCTCAAGGTTTGACCCCTGTTTCACCAGTGGGTCAAACAAAGCAGTATTGCAAATTCTTCCAAAAACTTCAAAGACCAACTGACCTCCTAGGCACCAGTCAGTTGAGGCAGAGACTCCATATGATGTATATGAAAAAAAGAAACAATGCCTCTAAGTGCAAACTGTATGCTAAAATGACGTTTATTGAAGAATCACACTTACATAAAGGCAGGCATAAGAGCGCAGTAACACATCCATCAGACTAAAGCATAGTTGATGAATAAGCCAAAGCTAGAAAATGAATGGCAATGAAGACAAGGGCTGCAGCAGGTATGCAATGAGCAAGATACCAGCTGGAGAGAGCACAATAAACTAGCAAACAGGAAGTGCAGAAACATGGCTTAAATTAGGAAGTCCATGGGAGGAGCAAAAAGTGCGAGGTTGACCAGAAAGGCTATGTTGTCCAAGGGATCAGGCAGGGAACTGTCCAGCATCTTAGTGGCACAGAGCTACAGCCAGACATTTCAGAGGTCCCAGGTTCATATCCAGACCCTGACACACACATTGGCATTTCCCCAGTGAGAGCTCACTCCCAGCACATTCATTGGTCTTTCCCAGTGAGAGCCCGCCTCCAGCACACTAATTGGTTGTCCCCAGTGAGCTCCCATCTCCAGCATATACATACAATGAGATTCCATCTAGCACACATGTTGGTCTTTCCCCAGGTAGATGTTACCCCCCCCCCCCCCGCGCACACATTGGTCTTTTCCCAGTGAGATCCCACCTGCGAAACACATTCTTCTTGAGAGAGACACCTCTAGAACACACATTGGTATTTCCTTATTTAAATCCCACTTCCAACATGCACATTGGTATTTCCCCTGTGAGATCCCACTTCCAGCACACTGTCACATCTGGGGTCAGGCTCGGAGGTCAGTGGCTGTAGCAGTAGATAAGTTCACAAGTAATAAGTTGGAAAATATACAAGCAGATGATGTGGGCTCACCTGAGGCACCGGGTCTACCACTAGCTGGTTTTCACCAGAGCTCCTGATGGTGGGGATGGGCAAATCTCCCAACTTTTTGAGATGGAAACGAGGGGCACCTATTAGAAAAAGTATGTAGGTATAGGACACTCCCCCTGCCATGCCATTTATACTGGCTTTTGAAATTTACAGATGCAGCAATTTAGAAATTGGATGAAAGGTTTAGCACTGGGGGACATTTAAAAAACATAAAAAGTGCATTATATATATATATATATATCTACAGTACATAGATCAGACCAACATGAGGGACAAATGAGGAGGACCCAGGGACTGTGTTCCAAATCAGAGACAGTCTATCAAAATTAGGGACAGTTTGGAGCTATAGATGGATTTTGATGTAAGATTGCCCAGCGGGGAAAGAGCAAGTGGGGGTCAGGTAACAGATGAGGTAAAAAAGGATTGAGCAGAAGCGTAGTCAAGGAACTAGCCAAGGCTCATTATTGAGTAGTAGCTAGATGGGATCAGATGGAAGCGTAGTTTATGAACAAGCCAAAGGTCGATAATGAATGGCATTGAAGATAAGCTGGTATGAAGACTGCAGCAGGTAAGCAATGAGCAAGATATCAGCTGGAGAGAGCACAATAATCTAGCAAACAGGAAGTGCAGAGACATGACTTAAATCAAGAAGTTCATGGGAGGAGCAAATAGTTCAAGGCTGACCAGAAACAAGGTACAAGGCCAGATTGTCCAAGGGATCAGTCAGGCAGCTGTCCATCATTTCAGGTGGCACAGTGAAAATAACTACAGACAAACACCCCAGGACCTCCAGGACCTTCACCCTGAGAAAAAAGCTAATTAAAAATTAGAATAACCCAGGCATTTTTTTGGCAAAAGAAAAGGTCCAGGCTAGACGAGAGGTTTTGTAATCTTTAAGGGACATTTAAAACCCATCACAGCTTAAAAAAACACTAAAAATGTCCTTCTCCCTTGATTCCAAATTGAAACTTTCAACTTTGTTTATCCCTCCAGCTCTCTAAAGGAAGCTGGATAGGACAATACTGCAGATAAATCCAGATAAGACAATTTATAGTAAAGGAGAAACATACATTGTCAGTTCATTCATCCCTACTGATCCTCTCACAGATACATACATTGTCAGGTCATTCATCCCTACTGATCCTCCTACAAATACATACATTGTCAGGTCATTCATCCCTACTGATCATCCTACAGATACATACATTGTCAGGTCATTCATCCCTACTGATCCTCCAACAGATACATACATTGTCAGGTCATTCATCCCTACTGATCCTCCTACAGATACATACATTGTCAGGTCATTCATCCCTACTGATCCTCCTACAGATACATACATTATCAGGTCATTCATCCCTACTGATCCTCCTACAGATACATACATTGTCAGATAATTCATCCCTACTGATCCTCCTACAGATACATACATTGTCAGGTCATCCATCCCTACTGATCCTCCTACAGATACATACATTGTCAGTTCATTCACCCCACTTACAATGTAAAGTAGTGAGTGTACAGCTTGTATAACAACGTAACAAAATAACTCAACACACAGCCATTAATGTCTAAAACGCTGGCAACAAAAGTGAGTACACCCCTAAGTGAAAATGTCCAAATTGGACCCCAAAGTGTCAATATTTTGTGTGCCCACCATTATTTTCCAGCACTGCCTTAACCCTCTTGGGCATGGAGTTCACCACAGCTTCACAGGTTACCACTGGAGTCCTCTTCCACTCTTCCATGACGACATAACGGAGCTGGTGGATGATAGAGATCTTGCGCTCCTCCACCCTCCATTTGAGGATCACCCACAGATGCTCAATAGGGTTTAGGTCTGGAGACATGCTTGGCCAGTCCATCACCTTTACCCTCAGCTTCTTTAGCAAGGCAGTGGTCATCTTGGAGGTGTGTTTGGGGTCGTTATCATGTTGGAATACTGCCCTGCGGTCCAGTCTCCGAAGGGAGGGGTTCATGCTCAGCTTCAGTATGTCACAGTACATGTTGGCATTCATGGTTCCTTCAATGAACTGTAGCTCCCCAGTGCCAGCAGCACTCATGCAGCCCCAGACCATGACACTCCCACCACCATGCTTGTCTGTAGGCAGGACACACTTGTCTTTGCACTCCTCAGCTTTTGCCGTCACACACCCTTGACACCATCTGAACCAAATAAGTTTATCTTGACCACAGGATATGGTTCCAGTAATCCATGTCCTTAGTCTGCTTGTCTTCAGCAAACTGTTTGTGGGCTTTCTTGTAAATCATCTTTAGAAGGTGCTTTCTTCTGGGATGACAGCCATGCAGACCAATTTGATGCAGCGTGCTGCGTATGGTCTGAGCACTGGCAGACTGACCCCCCACCCCTTTATCCTCTGCAGCAATGCTGGCAGCACTCATTTTTCTATTTCTCAAAGACAACCTCTGGATATGACGCTGAGCACATGCACTCAACTTCTTTGATCGACCATGGCGAGGCCTGTTCTGAGTGCAACCTGTCCTGTTAAACTGCTGTATGGTCTTGGCCAACGTGCTGCAGCTCAGTTTCAGGGTCTTGGCAGTCTCTCTATAGCCTAGGCCATCTTTTTGTAGAGCAAAAATTATTTTTTTCAGATCCCTTAGAGCAGTGGTTCTTAACCTGGGTTCGATCAAACCCCAGGGGTTCGGTGAGTCAGTCTCGTGGGTTCGGCGGAGGTAATTTCTGAACTGGTCTCTGAAAGACAACAGCAGAAGTCACACTGATTTGCAGTAAATATTCATTATTATGTTTTTGTGTGAAAATCATGTTTTAATGGATTTGTTCTATGTTCTTTAATGGTTTTGTTCATTTTGTGCACCTATGTATAAATATATACCTAAATATATACCTATGTTTTGAATTTGAAAAAATCCATATTTTATTTTTCCAATTAAGAAGGGTTCGGTGAATGCGCATATGAAACTGGTGGGGTTCAGTACCTCCAAAAAGGTTAAGAACCACTGCCTTAGAGAGTTATTTGCCATGAGGTGGGATGTTGAACTTCCAGTGACCAGTATGAGAGAGTGAGAGCAATAACACCAAATGTAACACACCTGCTCCCCATTCATACTTGAGACCTTGTAACACTACTAATGAGACACATGACAACGGGGAGGGAAAATGGCTAATTGGGCCCAATTTGGACATCGTCACTTTGGGGTGTACTCACTTTTGTTTCCAGCAGTTTAGACATTAATGGCTTTGTGTTGAGTTATTTTGAGGGGACAGTAAATTTACACTGTTATACAAGCTGTACGCTCACTACTTTATATTGTAGCAAAGTGTCATTTCTTCAGTGTTGTCACATGAAAAGATAGAATAAAATATTTCCAAAAATGTGAGGGGTGTACTCACTTTTGTAAGATACTGTACATACATTGTCAGGTCAGTCATCCCTACTGATCATCCTACAGATACATACATTGTCAGGTCATTCATCCCTACTGAGCCTCCTACAGATACATACATTGTCAGGTCATTCATCCCTACTGAGCCTCCTACAGATACATACATTGTCAGGTCATTCATCCCTACTGATCCTCCTACAGATACATCCATTGTCAGATCATTCATCCCTACTGATCCTCCTACAGATACATACATTGTCAGATCATTCATCCCTACTGATCCTCCTACAGATACATACATTGTCAGATCATTCATCCCTACTGATCATCCTACAGATACATACATTGTCAGGTCATTCATCCCTACTGATCCCCCTACAGATACATACATTGTCAGGTCATTCATCCCTACTGATCCTCCTACAGATACATACATTGTCAGGTCATTCATCCCTACTGATCCTCCCACAGATAGAAATGTTATGTGCTAAATAACAAAATGAATTATCTTTATCATATTGGCACCCACATTACTCAGATATTATTAATTCTTCTAATCACTTTACAGCTCTGTGTAGGAAGCCGGAGTACAGATTGGTGGATATGGATCCAGAGAAGACATTTTATAATATCGGGGATACAGTGACAGTAAAATGTCCGTTTGGATATCGGAATCCCTACCCCTCTGTACAATGTGTGAAGAGAGGAACCTCCATTGAGTGGGATAATCCTCCACAATGTATCGGTGAGCAGTAATCCTCAATATACAGACTGCAGGAACCCAGAGCAACCAATCAGCAGTCACCTCTCTTTGGTCTGACTCCTCTAAACCAGTGGTCCTCAACTCCGGTCCTCGGGGCCCACTAACAGGCCAGGTTTGCAAGATAACTAAATTACATCACAGGTGATCTCATTTGTTCCCTCTGAGGACCGGTGACCAGAACTGGACAGAATACTCCAGATGTGGTCGGACCAGAGTTTTATAAAGTGGAAGGATTATAGTCTTATCTCTATAATACATCCCTTTCTATATACATGCTAATATTCTGCCGGCTTTGGCAGCTGCCGCTTGACATTGCATGCTATTGCTTAGTTTATCCTCTACCAGGCCTCCCAGATCGTTCTCCATTTTTGATTCCCCCAAAGGCCCCCCCCCCCCCCCCAAAGTGTATTGTGCTTTTATGCTTTTAGTCCCCAAGTGCAAAACCAAAACCTTACACTTCTCCACATTAAACCTCATTTGTCATGTCGTAGCCCACTCCGTTATTTTGTCCAGATCATTCTGTAGGATATCTGCTTCATGATGTGCAGTTATTGCCCTGCCCAATTTTGTGTCATCTGCAAAAACTGATATAGAGCTACTGATCCTGTCCTCAATGCTGTTTATGAATAAATTGAACAAGGTTGGTCCCAGGACTGAGCCTTGGGGGACCCCACTTACCACCTCAGACCAGTCTGAGTATGCGCTGTTTATTACCACCCTTTGGACACGCCATTTTAGCCAGTTCCGTATCCAAGAGCAGACCTTGTGGTCGATGCCTGCAGACCTTATTTTATAAATTAAGTGCTTGTGTGGAACTGTATCAAACGCCTTAGCGAAATCCAAGTACACCACATCCACTGGTCTCCCCCTTATCTAGCTCACAGCTCACCTCCTCGTAGAATGTTAAGAGATTGGTTTGACAAGAACGCCCATTTGTAAACCCGTGCTGGTTACTGCTGATGATGTTGTTGTCTTTAGCAAACTCTACGATATAGTCCCTTATCATCCCCTCCAGAAGTTTACATACTACTGATGTCAGACTGACAGGCCTATAATTTCCCGGGACATGCCTCTGCCCTTTTTTGAATATCGGAATCACGTTAGCTTTCCTCCAATTCCCTGGTACATCTCCTGTCCTAATACTGTCAGTAAAGATCAGGAACAGTGGTCTAGATATAGTCTTACTGAGTACTCTCGGATGTACACCATCCGGGCCTGGTGATTTATTTGTGTTAATTTTATCCAGCCTTTCCCTGATTTCACCCTCTTAGCCATAGCGGCAAGTTCTGTGTATTACTACAAACCATACAGTCATGGTCAGTGTACCCCTCCTTTTCTTGTGTAAAGACTGATGAGAAAAAGGCATTCAGCACGGTTGCCTTTTCAGTGTCCTCTGTAACCATCCTCCCATCATCGTTAAATATGTGTGCAATATGCTCTGCCCTAGTTTTTTTGCTGTTGATATATTTAAAGAATTTCTTTAGGTTCTTTTTACTATCCTCCGCTATTTGTCTCTCAAAGCTGATTTTAGCCATTTTGATTTTGTATTTACATTTCTTATTTGCCTCCTTGTATTGCTTGAAAGCCAATACTGTGTCCTCTGATTTATATTTCTTGAAGGCCAATTTTTTTCCCTTAATAAGTTTTTTAACATTACGGTTTAGCCAGCCAGGTTTGGCTTTGTCTCTTCTAAATTTATTTCCCATAGGAATGCACTGCAAGATGCATTTGTTTAATATGTTCCTAAAGCATTCCCATTTTTCCTCCGTGGTCAGTGTTCCCAGGGTTTGGTCCCAGTTTACCCTTTCCACCATGGAGCACAATTTGGGAAAGTTTGCCCTTCTGAAGTTTAGGGTTTTTAAGTTCCCCACTTGCCTTGTTATATTGTTATTTACACTAAATGTGATCATCCTGTGATCGCTAGAGCCCAGGTTGTCCTGGACTCCTACCTCCGAGATTAGGTCTGAGTCATTAGTGATCAATAGATCCAGGACTGCATTTTCTATAGTAGGAGAATCCACCAACTGAGACTTGTAGTTATCCTGTAAGGTTTCCATGAATAGACAGGCCTTCTGTGAGTGTGTAGTCCCCTCTTCCCAATCAATGTCGGGAAAATTGAAGCCCCCCAATACGATGACTGATCCCAGTTTTGCCACTTTTCCCAATAGTGATATAAATTCCAGCTCTACCTCCTCCCTCTGGTTGGGTGGCCTATAGCAAACCTCCACAATTACTTTTCTCTTTTCTTCTTCCATGTGGAGTTCTACCCATATGGATTCTAACTCCATACTAATCCCTTCCGTAATATCACTCCTCTCTATCACCCTTACATTGTTCTTGACATAGAGACAAACCCTCCCCCCTCTTTTTCCTACCCTGTCCTTCCGGTACACCGCATACCCTTGGATATTGGCCAGCCAGTCATGTGAGGGGTCGAACCAAGTTTCCGTTATTCCCACAAGGTCTATGTCCTCCTCATGTACTAAAATTTCCAACTCATCCATTTTATTAGCTGGCTCCTGGCATTAGCATATACCCCTCTCAGTTTTGTGTAAGTTGATAGTGAATGGTGATTATTTTTATTCCTGTTCGGTCTGAGGTTTTCCCGCACAGACCCCCCAATTGACGTTATGGAACTACTGACGCTGCTGAATCTAATACTGCCTTCTGTCCTTTGCTCCCTCCTGACTGACTCTACTTCTGAGCCCTCCCCCGTCCTCCTAGTTTAAAAGCCCCTCCAACTTGGTGGCTATCTTTCTCCCCAAAAGAGCTGTACCATCCCCATTAAGGTGCAGCCCATCCTTACTAAAGAGCCGGTAACCAACTGAGAAGTCAGCCCAGTTCTCCATGAACCCAAACCCCTCCTTCCTACACCAATACCTCAGCCACTTGTTAAGTTCCCTAATCTCCTTCTGCCAATCCTGTGTGGCTCGAGGTACCGGCAGTATTTCAGAGAAAACCACCTTGGAGGTCCTATTCCTCAATCTATGCCCTAAGTCCCTGAAATCGTTCTTTAGGATCCTCCACCTTCCTCTTACTTCGTCATTAGTGCCCACATGCACATCCCCAGCCCAGCCCAATAATCTGTCTACCCAAATCGCGATGTGCCGAACTCGAGCGGCCGGTAAACAACATACTGTCCGGCTACCGCGGTATTTTCGACAGATTGCCCTCTTTGTCCTCGTCTTGATGATTGAGTCCCCCACTACCACAACCTGTCTAACCTTTCCTGAATCTCGTACCAACTCAGGACTGGCCTCCCTGGCACTCATCCCTCTACCCTTCCTAATAGTCACCCAACTGCCTACCTCTGATGCCTGCGTCTCCTCTACTCCTCCCTCCTCTATGCTGGCCCCTGCCAGCGCCTGATGGTTAATGTCCAAGCTCCTTTCCAGGTTGTTGATGCTACGCAGTGTTGCCACTATGTTTTCTAGATCTGGGCTTCCAGAGAAACAAGTCGCACACATCTTGCACAGCAGTATTCGCCCTTGATTGGTTCATCAAGGAACGCATACATGCAGCAAGAAGTGCACTGAGTGGCATCCCCAATCCTGTCGGACATTATTATTATATGGGGATAATTAGTAACAACCTACTATTCCTTACCTACTCTACCCCTATCTGGTACTAAACCTGGGGTACTCACCAGTCGCTAAGATACTCTCCAGTCGCTAAGATACTTACCAGTCCTCCTGGGTAATCAGTTGCCGAGCACGGTCAGTCAGTCGCAGAGCTCGGTCGGTCGCTGGGCACGTCGGTCACAGTCAGTCGAAGAGCAGTCAGTCAGTCACAGAGCACTATCAGTCGCAGAGTACAGTCAGTCAAGGGGCACAGTCAGTCAAGGGGCACAGTCAGTCACTGGGCACGGTCAGTCAGTCACTGAGCACCGTCAGTCAGTCACTGAGCACAGTCAGTCTCTGAACACAGTCAGTCAGTCACTGAGCACAGTCAGTCAGTCGCAGAGCAGTAAGTCCGTCGCAGAGCAGTCAGTCAGTCGCAGAGCAGTCAGTCACAGAGCAGGTCAGTCAGTCGCAGAGCACTGTCGGTCAGTCGCAGAGCACTGACTGTCAGTCAATCGCAGAGCAGTCAGTCAGTCGCAGACTAATTTTATACTCCTGGAGTAAAAATCTAATAATATGTTATTATTTCTGGTATTAAGGGTTGAACACGCACTACAGACACCGATTTAGCCATTGGGATATATACAACGTCTTTATAAATAAAACCAAATTTCATAAACAAACAAAAATTTTGCCCCCTTACCACGTGATCAGCTGTCAGCCAATGACAGCTGATCATGTGAAGTAAACAGCAGCCGGCTGCTGTCAGAGGGACATCAGTCCCAAAGAGGAGAGGGGCATCTGTGCCCACCAGTGCCACCTACCAGTGCCCACCAGTGTCACACCAGTGCCCACCAGTGCCACCTACCAGTGCCCACCAGCACCACCTACCAATGCCATCTGCCAGTGCCCACTAGTGCCACCTACCAGTGCCCATCAGTGTCCACCAGCGCCACCTATCAGTGCCACCTCTCAGTGCCTATCAGTGCCTCATCATAAGTGTCACCTACCAGTGCCTATCATTGCCCATAAGTCACCTACCAGTGCCCCCATCAGTGTAATGAACATCTGAATGATTCATCTGCGCCACCCATCAGTGCCACCTATCAGTGCTGCCTTATCAGTGCTGCCTTATTAGTGCCCATCACTGCCGCCTTATCAGTGCCTATCAGTGTCGCCTATCAGTGCCCACCAGTGCAGCCTATCAGTGCTCATCAGTGTCGCCTATCAGTGCCCATCAGTGTCGCCTATCAGTGCCCATCAGTGTCGCCAATCAGTGCCCACCAGTGCAGGCTTTCATTGCCCACCAGTGAAGCCTATCGGTGTCGCCTATCACTACCCACCAGTGCAGCCTATCAGTGCCCGCCAGTGCAGCCTATCAGTGCCCATCAGTGCCGCCTCATCAGCGCACATCAATGAAGGTGAAAAATTACCCGTTTGCAAAATTTTATAACAAACTATAAAAACTGTTTTTTGTTTTTTTAATTTTTGGTATCTTTTTTGTTTGTTCAGCAAAAAATAAAAACCCTAAAAGTGATTAAATACCACCAAAAGAAAGCTCTATTTGTTTGAAAAAAAATGTTATTTGGGTACAGTGTTGCATGACCGCGCAATTGTCATTCAAAGTGTGACAGCGCTGAAAGCTGAGAATTGGCCTGGGCAGGAAGGGGTGTTTAAGTGCCCGGTAGGCAAGTGGTTAAAATACAAAAAACCCAAAAGACTGTAAACTTTATTGGCTGTAATGTCATTGCACATATTACCTGAATATATTACCAACATTAATTATTAAAAAAAAAAAAATATATATATATATATATATATATATATATATATATAAGAAAAGCCTTTTTTTTTTTTTAATTGTTTCTCTTTCAGCAGCCTAGTAGATGCCCCTTACTTATGCGGTGGCGCAATACACGTTTAAACTTTAATGTGCGATTATTACAGGCTCTTGATGGAATTGTGTTGCCGATTTAGAAATGGCCATCAGAGTAGTGTTCATTTTGATGTCAATTTTCAATTTAGTTTTAGTCATAGTCTTATGACTAAAATGCCAGTTTAGTTTTAGTCATCTGAATTTTTTTAGTCGTATTTTAGTCGACTAAATTAGTGTTAATTTAGTCTATGAAAATATATTTGTCGACTAAATTAACACTGATGGGAATACTGTGTGCTGTCCATCTAAATACATGACTCGATAATCAGAATGTCCTGGTTTAGCCTGCAGTGGTTCTGCTAGACCTAGGCTGGTGCCTACCTTGCCTATAGGACAGCTCACAAAGTATTTTTATCAATTTTCTCTCAAAGTCCCAGCCTTGATCCGAATAAATGCGCTGAGGCAGGCCATAATGAACGAAAAACTTCTCCACCAGAGTCTTGGCAACTGTACCGGCTTGTTGATCCCGGGTCAGGAAAGCTTGAGCATACCTAGTGAAATGATCTGTCACAACCAGGACATTACTACGCCAACTCAGGTCAGGTTCAAGGCACAAGAAATCAATGCAAACCAGCTCCACTGGTCCTTGACTTCTTAAATGACCCATTGGGGCAGCTCTGCTAGGTAAAGTCTTCCTGTGAATGCACGGGATACAAGAATGGCAATCTCTTTCAATCTCTGTTCTCACAAAAGGCCAATAGAAATGATCCCTAACTAACCTAAAGGTTCTGTCTGGTCCCAGATGTCCGTGATCATCATAAAGAGCTGTCAGTGCTGTCAATCAATGCTTTTCCGGAATAACTGTTGAACACCTTCAGGCTCCTCAAGTAAACACTTCCGGTACACAATCCAATCCTCCAACCACATTTGGTCCCAATCCTTGTAGACCACTTTTGCACCTTCAACCAAACTGTTTAACAGTATCTGAGAGTCTCTTGCTTCCAATGCCTTCCTAACTAGGGCACACAGGGGATCCTCCCATTGATCCCTCCTCAAGTCTTTTTTTGTCAGGTGAGGGAGTTTTTCACTTCGCACTTGAGTCAAATCACAGTGACTCCGACAGCTTCAGCTCCCGTGGCTCCCTTGTGGTGATATTCCACCCCTTGACATACCGCCTGAACTCCCTCGGGGGTTAAGTGTATCCAATCTCAAGCACTACCATCTGGAACATATGGTCTCCTGGACAAAGCAGCTGCATCCAGATTTCCTTTCCCTGGCCGATACTTCAAACTGAATTGAAACTAAGACAGCGCGGCTAGCCACCGATGTCCAGTGGCAGCCAGCTTAGCAGTTGACAACAGATAGGTCAGAGGATTGTTATCAGTCTTCACCAGGAACGAAGCCCCGTATAAGTAGTCTCACAACCTGTCTACTACAGCCCACTTGAGAGCCAGGAACTCCAATTTATGTATAGGGTAATTCTTCTCGGAAGGCTTAAGACTGCGATTCACATAAGCCACTGGATGGAGCTTCCCTGCAGTCTCCTGATACAACACTCCTCCAAGTCCATCTCAACTGGCATCCACATGTAATTCATAGGGCTTAGAAGGGTCGGCATAAGCCAGGACTGGAGCTTGTGTGAGACTTTCCTTCAAACATTTAAAAGCTTGTTCACACTTCGAAGTACATTGGTCCTGAATAGACTCACGTGGTCTCCTAGGCCCCATGGACACTTGCTCTCTTGAACTCGACTTCTGCAAATCTTCACCTCCTCTCTCTCTGTAACCTTTCATTTAAGGGTCTTGCAATCTGAGCAAGGTTCTTCACAAATCTTCGGTAATAGGAACAGAAAAAAGGACCTCAGTTCTGTAACTGTCTTGGGCCTAGGCCAGGTAGTAACAGCCTCCAGCTTCTTTGGGTCAATAGCCACTCCATCAGCTGAAACCATGTGCCCCAAGTAAGTGACCGACGTCTGATAAAACTGACATTTCTCCAATGACAACTTCAACCCTTCTGCATGAAGTCTCTGAAAAACGTTCTCAAGTCGGGCTTCATGTTCTTCTCCAGTCTTGCCGAACACAATAATATCGTCCAGATACACAAGAACTTCAATCAAGGTTATATCACCCACTGTATTCTCTATCAATCTCTGGAAAGTAGCAGGAGCCCCTGCCAGTCCCCGTGGCATACGATCAAATTCAAAGAACCCTAATGGGCTGATGAAGGCTGTCTTCTCCCGATCATCCGGATGCATCAGTATTTGATAGTATCCACTCTTCAGATCCAACACAATGAACCATTTTGCCCCAGACAGGCACTGCAACGCATCTTCTATCTGAGGAGTAGTGTATTGATTGGGAATGGTCATCCGGTTTAAAGTCCGGTAGTCAATACACATCCGAATGGTTAAATTTTTCTTCCTTAGCACCACAATGGGGGATGCATAAGGGCTCATGGACTCTCTGATGACCCCAGACCTCTTCAGCTCAGCTAATTGCTCCCGAAGGTCTTCAAGGTCACTTAGAGAAATCCTCTGGGCTCTCTCCCGAAAGGGTTTATCTTCACTCAGCGGAATCCGGTGTTGAGCACTCTTAGCACAGCCCACATCAAAATCATTCTTGGAGAATATCTCATCTCATCTGGCCAGCTGATCCTTGATCCTCTCCCCCCACTTGAAAGACATTGCAGGGCATCGGACCGGAGAATCCTCTTCGGGGTCTTCCCTTTCGGCCTTCTAGACCAGATCATCCAATGTCACCAGGTTGGCCACACTAACCCATCCTAGCTCCATCTGAGGTTTCAGGCTGATGGGTTGCCCGGTGACATTTCGGACACTGATGGGAACTCTTCCCCCAGTCCTCAACAGCATCTTTGTGGGTATGAACTCAGGAACCAATTCTATCCCTGTCTCTTCTCCCAGTGGATCTTCCTCCAACACCACAAAAGGACCTGGCTGATCCCAGGACAACTTGACAGTAGCCTTCATACATGCTCCTTCTCGGGGTTGCAACGCTTTCTCCCGAGTATCCAGTCACCATAATCTCCCCACTCCTTCAGCTGGTGCCTTTTGCTCCTGAACCACACGTTGAAAGGTGTTCCTTCACCTCTTCAGCAACCGAACCCTTGGTGGCCAACAGAATAAGTAGTCTCCGCATCAGATTGGTATTGGTTCTTATCAATAGGGAGTTCTGTCTCGCTCCTGGGGGCCGGGGACAAACCACAGCTAACGTATCAAAAGTCTCTGTTTTTCCAGCCAATGAAGGGTCAAAGGCTATCTTAATAAGAATGTATCCATCATACGGGAACTTTTGAGTGCCGATGTCCCAGATCTCCAACTCTTCCAGCTTGCACAAAGGGATGTGTTTCAAGTATTTGTCATAGAAGTCTCAATATAATAATGTTACTTGAGCTCCTGTATCGAGTAAAGCTTTGGTGTAGATTCCCTCCACTTGTAACGAGACTATTGGAGAAGGTCCTACCAGCCTCTTTGACACACTTCTGGCTTGGGCATCCACAGGCTGAGTCATAAACAGTCTCCTTTGTGGTAATGGAACTCGTTCCTCTGTGGGTTTTGGCGTATTTTCTGCTGGTGACGCCATGTTCAGCCATGATGATGGAGTTCGCTCCACCATTTGTCTTGGTGTACTTTTCACTGGGGATTCAATTGTCTGCACTCTGATTTCATTGATGGCGACAGAATTCTTTTTTTCTTTCTCTGAGGAGAGGATGCATTGATCAATCAGGGTTACCTCTTCCTCCTGGAAACAGGCAGGTATATCTTCTTGCCACTCCATCAGCACCTACACATAATAATAAATACATGTAAAAGAAATACACAAATAAAAATCATAAATAAAAAAAAATATAATAAATGAATATTTGGTAATAATAAACTCCTAAACTTAACCCCTAACCTAACCCTTAAAAAAAAAAATACAATAACAATAATAATAAAATAATAATAAATAACTAAACACCCTAACACAAAATAAATACATTATTATTAATAATAATAATACATATATTATTATTGTTATTATTAGTATTATTATATTATTTTTATTATTATTTATAATATTTTTTTCAGGTTTGGGTGTCTATTATTAGTTTTATATATTTAGTTATAGTTTTGTGTATTTACTTCACATTTATTTATTCATATATTATTACTATTTTTTTTTTTTTTTTTTACTTTTTTTCATTTGAGTAGAAAATTGCACAAAAAATGCGCACAAAAACGCGCATTAAATGGCACGTTTCCATTCATCTCGAAGGAAATAAAAATGTGCCAAAACCAATTCGAGCTACAAGTAAAGCTCCAGAACTTTTGGGTTTAGGCGACTTGGAGTAGAGATGTGAACCCTCTCTGTAGAGAATAATTGATTTCTTTTCCTCCTCCAGCGTTTTGGAGTTTTGAGCTTCAAGCTACAAAACCCTGAGGTGTGAATGAGGTCTTACAGGCTCTGGGCCCTTCTGCTCAGGGGCGGGGGGTCTCTACTCCACTAAGGTGTGATTGGGGACTTACAGGCTCTGGGGCTCCCTACTCCACTGAGGTGTGGATGGGGCCCTAGGGTTTTTAATTTTTTGGGGGGTATTTTGTTGCCTTTTTTCATATTTCCAGGTGTGCACTTGTTGCTAAACATTTTTTGCCACATTGCTCTGCAGTAACTAGGGTGCACCCACCAAAAGTCCATTAGGAGAGGGGGGGGGGGAAGTAGGACCACGCATCTGCCTTTCCTTTACTTCCCCCATTCCCGTCATAGACCTGCAAACTGGCTATGAAGAGTTGGTGGAATTTATTGAACATACCATATAAGACTTGATTTAAGGGGAAGATCTCGGTGATGTCATACAGGAAGAGAGTCTGCTGAAGACCTGTTGTAACGGGAATATTTGAATGATATCAGACAGGAGGAGAGTGAGTTGACCAGAGAAGGAGAGGGAGGTCCATATACCACTGAAAGGTCCCATCAACTGATCTATCCCATCACACACAATCACTGTACTCCTTACACTGTATATAATGTATAATGATCTGCTTTTATCTTCCGCTTTCATAGGTTACTGTAAAAAGCCAACCCTTGGAAATGTGTCCAATTTCTATGTAAACAAGAAGCAATATAATAAGGGAGAACGGATCACAGTACAATGTCTACCTGGATATTCTCCAACATCTAAATCCATGACATGTGACAGCCCCGACTCTTCCCAGGAGTGGACTCCTCCCAATATTACCTGTATAAGTGAGTACAACAACACAGGACACTTCCGTCATGGACACGGTGTGAGAACTGAACTATGTACACTATAGTCTATAGTCAGAACAAATGGACTTCCCTAAAGTCATATAAAGCCTACATTTTTAATTTCATTAAATGAAAATGTACAATTATCCTGCTGGTCAGGGAGGGCCTACCTACTGCTATAGCTACTGGTCTCTGAGCCTGAATCCTGACCGTGGCACACCTATTGGCCATTCTCCAGTGTGATTCCTGGTCCAGCACACACAATGGTCTTTCCCCAATGACATTGCATCACCAGTAGGGTTGAGCGGACACCTAGATGTCCGTGTTCGACGGGTTCGGCCGAACTTTAAAAAAAAGTCCGGGTCCGTGTCCCGGACTTTTACCGAACTTTTTCCGGACACCGAACCCCATTGAAGTCAATGGGGACCCGAACTTTAAGGCACTAAAATGGCTCTAAAACACCAAAGGAAAGGGCTAGAGTGCTGCAAATGGCAGCAAAACGTAATTAAGAGCATGGCAAGTGCTCTGCAAACAAATGTGGATAGGGAAATAACTTAAAACAACAAAAAAAAACAGAAAAATAAAACAATGTTCTTCTTCATCTCTGAAGGACGAGGCCCATATGGAGTAGGAGGGAGGTTGAGGTGGTGGTGGATGTGGCGGTGACATAGGCGTGCGCACAGGGTGTGCTGGGTGTGCCTGGGCACACCCTAATCACCTAGGGCACATAGCATTGCCAGTGAGGAGATGGGAAAGATCTCCCTCGGACCTGCTCTGCTCTATTTCTCTTTGCCTACAGGTACATGGCCCCGATACATTACTCTCCCTGCTGGCAAACACATGCATGTGTATTTCAACTTTGGGGTGCACACCTTAATGCAATAGGCTGCGCACACCTATGGGCGGTGTAGGTGGAAGCGGCGGTGGAGGAGGACCAGGGCCGGATTAAGAGCATCATGGGCTTGGTGCTGAGGATTTTGAAGGGCCTTAAGGGCCGTGCCTTGCCATGCACCCAGAGGAGGAAGGGTGCAGCCATGCATGCCTAATTCAACATGGGATGCTGTCTCTGAAGCCCATAAACACATCCATGCATCGGCAACTGTCCCTCCTTGTCCGGCCTTCGCGCTGTGTGGGGAGGTTCTGAGGGTGCTGCCTGGGGAAGCGAGCATAGAAGCCAGACTTCTGTGTTTACAAGTGACAGAAGAGCGGTAACAGTGAATATGGCCAACCCGGGGCCTATATAAAAGGTAGAGGCCTGGAGCTGCAGCTCCAATAGCCCCTACGTTAATCTGGCCCTGAGGAGGAGGACGAGGTAGCCAACACTGCTTCTTTTCACAAATTTTAAATGAGGGTACACCCCAAAAGAGTGAGAAAGAGCAAAAATGGAACAATGGGTGGGTAAGGTCGGTATCCATTGCTATTCTGCATAAGGTATGGAAAAGTCCCGTGGGATCCATGCCTGGTTCATTTTAATGAACGTGAGCTTGTCCACATTGTCTCTGGACAGGCGGCTGCGCTTGTCTGTTATAACGCCCCCAGCCGTGCTAAATACCCGTTCAGATAATACACTGGCTGCAGGGCACGCCAGCACCTCCAAGGCGTAAAGGGCAAGCTCAGGCCATGTGCCCAATTTGGAGACCCAGAAGTTGAAGGGGGCAGACCCCTCATTCACTACATGTAGGCGTGTGCACACATACTGCTCCACCATGTTGGTAAAATGCTGCCTCCTGCTAAGACGTTCCATCTGAGCTGCTGGTGCTGCTGTTTGTTGTGGCGTGCTGACAAAGCTTTTCCACATTTCGGCCATGCTAACCCTGCCTTCTGAGGTGCTGGCGGTGCCCTGGTTGCGTTGGCGACCTCCTCCTCCTCC
Organism: Pelophylax lessonae; assembly: GCF_965119305.1. Classification (NCBI taxonomy): domain Eukaryota; kingdom Metazoa; phylum Chordata; class Amphibia; order Anura; family Ranidae; genus Pelophylax; species Pelophylax lessonae. The sequence continues at coordinate 876,348,639 of NC_138768.1, forward strand.
TCCTCCTCTGCCTTGTGCTTCCACTGCGGCCCCGCTGTCAGATGGGAATGCCAGCAGCATGGCGTCTACCAGCGTGCGCTTGTACTCGCGCATCTTGCGATCGCGATCCAGTGAGTGAATTAAGGACGGTACGTTGTCCTTGTAACGGGGATCCAGCAGCGTGGCCACCCAGTAATCAGCACAAGTTAGAATGTGGGCAACTCGGCGGTCGTTGTGGAGACACTGCAGCATGTAATCGCTCATGTGTGCCAGGCTGCACAGAAGCAACGAAAGGCTGTCCTCTGTGGGAGGTGTATCGTCCGTGTCCTCTGTATCCCCCCAGCCACGCATCAGTGATGGCCATGAGCTGGCCTGGGTGCCACCCTGCTGTGAACATGGTTCCATCTCCTCCTCCAGCTCCTCCTCCTCCTCATCCTCCAGAACTGTGCCCCTGCTGGACAATTGTGTCCCTGGCGTTTGTGTGTGCAGGAACCCACCCTCGGAGCCCCTTGCGAATGACTGCCCTGAAAGCCTTGGAAATGTTACCTCTTCATCCTCCTCCTCCTCCTCATCCTGTGCCACATCCTCTTCCATCATCGCCCGAATTGTTTTTTCAAGGAGGCATAGAAGTGGGATAGTTAAGCTGAGAACGGCGTCATTGCCACTGGCCATGTTGGTGGAGTACTCAAAACAGCGCAACAAGGCACACAGGTCTCGCATGGAGGCCCAGTTATTGGTGGTGAAGTGGTGCTGTTCCGCAGAGCGACTCACGCGTGCGTGCTGCAGCTGAAACTCCACTATGGCCTGCTGCTGCTCGCACAGTCTTTCCAGCATGTGCAAGGTGGAGTTCCAACTTGTGGGCACGTCACATATGAGGCGGTGAGCGGGAAGGCCGAAGTTACGCTGCAGATCTGCCAGGAGAGCAGCAGCAGGGTGAGAACGCCGAAAGTGCGCACAAACGGCCCGCACTTTCTGCAGCAGCTCTGACATATCGGGGTAGTTTTTAAGGAACCTCTGCACCGCCAAATTCAGCACATGCGCCAGGCAAGGGATGTGCGTCAAACCGGCTAGGCCCAGAGCTGCTATGAGATTTCGCCCGTTATCGCACACCACCAGGCCGGGCTTGAGGCTCGCTGGCAGCAACCACTCATTTGTCTGCTGTTCCATGCTCCTCCACAACTCCTGCGCGGTGTGTGGTTTGTCCCCCAAACAGGCAAGTTGTAAAACTGCCTGCTGTCGTTGACCCCTGGCCGTGCTGAAGTTGGTGGTGAAGGTGTTACGCTGTCCGGATGAGGAGGCGGTAGAGGATGAGGAAGCGGAGTAGGAGGAGTTAGGAACAGGAGGCAAACTGAAGCGCCCTGCAATCCTCGGTGGTGGAAGGACATGCGCAAAATTGCTATCCGCCTCAGGCCCATCCGCCACTGCATTTACCCAGTGTGCCGTTAGGGAGATATAACGCCCCTGACCGTGCTTACTGGTCCACGTATCGGTAGTTAGGTGGACCTTGGCACAGATGGCGTTGCGCAGTGCACACCTGATTTTTTCCCCCACTTGGTTGTGCAGGGAAGGGATGGCTTGCCTGGAAAAGTAGTGGCGGCTGGGCACGACGTACTGTGGGACAGCCACCGACATAAGGTTTTTAAAACTGTGCGTCTCCACCAGACGGAATGACAGCATTTCAAAGGCCAATAATTTTGAAATGCTGGCATTCAGGGCCAGGGATCACGGGTGGGTAGGGGGGTACTTCCTCTTCCTCTCAAGTGTTTGGGAGATGGAAAGCTGAACGCTTCCACGGGACATTGTGGAGATGGTTGTTGGTGACCCAGGTGGTGGTGTTGCTGACAGATCGTCTGTTTGCGGGGTGGCAGGTGCCGGTATCACTACAGATGTGGCTGGAGCGGCCGAGACTGCAGCAGAAGAGGAAGCAGGATGAGCCAGAGACGTTTCTTGGTTTTGAAGGTGTCTACTCCACTGCAGCTCGTGCTTTGCACTTAGATGCCTGATCATGCAGGTTGTGCTCAGGTTGAGAAGGTTTATGCCTCGCTTCAAGCTCTGATTGCACAGGGTGCAAACCACTCGTGTCCTGTCATCAGCACATTTTCTAAAGAACTTCCACGCTAGAGAACTCCTTTGAGCTGACTTTGGTGCGCTCGTTCCCTTGCTGCGTTGGGCAGTAGCGGGCGTAGTGTCTAGGGCACGGCCGCTCCGCTTCTGCACCCTGCTCCCTCTTCTGCTGTGCTGGTGGCTCTGTGCGACCACCGCCTCTTCCTCCAAACTACTCAGGTCACCTGCATGACGTTCATTCCATGTGGGGTCGAGGACCTCATCGTCCTCCACATCATCTTCCACCCAGTCTTCACCCCTGCCCTCCTTGTCGGTCTCCACAATGCTGAACGCCGCAGCAGTTGGCACCTGCGTTTCGTCATCATCGGTGACGTGCTGCGATGATCCTTGCATGTACTCATCTTGAGAAATAAGTGGTTGGGCATCGCTGCACTCAATCTCTTCCACTTCTGGGGCAGGGCTAGGTGGATGGCCCTGGGAAACCCTGCTGACAGAGTCATCAAAAAGAAGAAGAGACTGCTGTATGGCTTGGGGCTCAGACTGCTTGCCTGATTTGCAAGGGGGTGAGGTGAAAGACGGTTGGACATCGGCTGCAGGTGCCAACTGTGACCTTTCTGCAGTAGACTGGGTGGGAGACAATGTGAAGGAACTGGAGGCACTGTCAGCAGCAAACCAATCTACTATCGCCTCCACTTGTTCTGGCCTCATCACTTCTAGGGGCGTATGATGCCCTACCAAATACTGATGCAGGTTCTGTCGCCTACTCACACTTGAGGAAGGTGTTTCACTTGTGCGTGTAGCTGGCACAGATCGACCATGTCCTCTCCTTGCAACAGGAGCTCTACCAGCAGCACCACGACCCAGGCCACGGCCCTTATTTGACGGTCTCCTCATATTTCTGTAATTTAAGATCTTGCCCTAGAAAGGTTTTTATTGAATAGCGGAATAGGAAATATGATCCAAAAAAGTGTATGTATCTCACATGTACACCACCACACTAGGCCCCAATTACTATTGTTTGTACCCCTAAAAGGATGGTTGAGCAGTAGGAGCAGGAGTATGGAACAGGCAGCACCCTCAAATCTTCAGAAGTATGAGATGAACCCCAAAAACTTGGAAAGGTGGATCTCACACGTACCGACACAGACTATCACGCAATTTAATTGATCCCCAAAGGTTTTAATTGAATAGCGGAATAGAAAATATGATCAAAAAGAAAGTGTATGTATCTCGCACGTACACCACCACACTAGGCCCCAATTACTATTGTTTGTACCCCTAAAAGGATGGTTGAGGAGTAGGAGGAGGAGTATGGAACAGGCAGCACCCTCAAATCTTCAGAAGTATGAGATGAACACCAAAAACTTGGAAAGGTGGATCTCACACGTACCGACACAGACTATCACGCAATTTAATTGATCCCCAAAGGTTTTAATTGAATAGCGGAATAGAAAATATGATCAAAAAGAAAGTGTATGTATCTCACACGTACACCACCACACTAGGCCCCAATTACTATTGTTTGTACCCCTAAAAGGATGGTTGAGCAGTAGGAGCAGGAGTATGGAACAGGCAGCACCCTCAAATCTTCAGAAGTATGAGATGAACCCCAAAAACTTGGAAAGGTGGATCTCACACGTACCGACACAGACTATCACGCAATTTAATTGATCCCCAAAGGTTTTAATTGAATAGCGGAATAGAAAATATGATCAAAAAGAAAGTGTATGTATCTCACACGTACACCACCACACTAGGCCCCAATTACTATTGTTTGTACCCCTAAAAGGATGGTTGAGCAGTAGGAGCAGGAGTATGGAACAGGCAGCACCCTCAAATCTTCAGAAGTATGAGATGAACCCCAAAAACTTGGAAAGGTGGATCTCACACGTACCGACACAGACTATCACGCAATTTAATTGATCCCCAAAGGTTTTAATTGAATAGCGGAATAGAAAATATGATCAAAAAGAAAGTGTATGTATCTCGCACGTACACCACCACACTAGGCCCCAATTACTATTGTTTGTACCCCTAAAAGGATGGTTGAGCAGTAGGAGGAGGAGTATGGAACAGGCAGCACCCTCAAATCTTCAGAAGTATGAGATGAACCCCAAAAACTTGGAAAGGTGGATCTCACACGTACCGACACAGACTATCACGCAATTTAATTGATCCCCAAAGGATTTAATTGAATAGCGGAATAGAAAATATGATCAAAAAGAAAGTGTATGTATCTCACACGTACACCACCACACTAGGCCCCAATTACTATTGTTTGTACCCCTAAAAGGATGGTTGAGCAGTAGGAGCAGGAGTATGGAACAGGCAGCACCCTCAAATCTTCAGAAGTATGAGATGAACCCCAAAAACTTGGAAAGGTGGATCTCACACGTACCGACACAGACTATCACGCAATTTAATTGATCCCCAAAGGTTTTAATTGAATAGCGGAATAGAAAATATGATCAAAAAGAAAGTGTATGTATCTCACACGTACACCACCACACTAGGCCCCAATTACTATTGTTTGTACCCCTAAAAGGATGGTTGAGCAGTAGGAGCAGGAGTATGGAACAGGCAGCACCCTCAAATCTTCAGAAGTATGAGATGAACCCCAAAAACTTGGAAAGGTGGATCTCACACGTACCGACACAGACTATCACGCAATTTAATTGATCCCCAAAGGTTTTAATTGAATAGCGGAATAGAAAATATGATCAAAAAGAAAGTGTATGTATCTCGCACGTACACCACCACACTAGGCCCCAATTACTATTGTTTGTACCCCTAAAAGGATGGTTGAGCAGTAGGAGGAGGAGTATGGAACAGGCAGCACCCTCAAATCTTCAGAAGTATGAGATGAACCCCAAAAACTTGGAAAGGTGGATCTCACACGTACCGACACAGACTATCACGCAATTTAATTGATCCCCAAAGGATTTAATTGAATAGCGGAATAGAAAATATGATCAAAAAGAAAGTGTATGTATCTCACACGTACACCACCACACTAGGCCCCAATTACTATTGTTTGTACCCCTAAAAGGATGGTTGAGCAGTAGGAGCAGGAGTATGGAACAGGCAGCACCCTCAAATCTTCAGAAGTATGAGATGAACCCCAAAAACTTGGAAAGGTGGATCTCACACGTACCGACACAGACTATCACGCAATTTAATTGATCCCCAAAGGTTTTAATTGAATAGCGGAATAGAAAATATGATCAAAAAGAAAGTGTATGTATCTCACACGTACACCACCACACTAGGCCCCAATTACTATTGTTTGTACCCCTAAAAGGATGGTTGAGCAGTAGGAGCAGGAGTATGGAACAGGCAGCACCCTCAAATCTTCAGAAGTATGAGATGAACCCCAAAAACTTGGAAAGGTGGATCTCACACGTACCGACACAGACTATCACGCAATTTAATTGATCCCCAAAGGATTTAATTGAATAGCGGAATAGAAAATATGATCAAAAAGAAAGTGTATGTATCTCACACGTACACCACCACACTAGGCCCCAATTACTATTGTTTGTACCCCTAAAAGGATGGTTGAGCAGTAGGAGCAGGAGTATGGAACAGGCAGCACCCTCAAATCTTCAGAAGTATGAGATGAACCCCAAAAACTTGGAAAGGTGGATCTCACACGTACCGACACAGACTATCACGCAATTTAATTGATCCCCAAAGGTTTTAATTGAATAGCGGAATAGAAAATATGATCAAAAAGAAAGTGTATGTATCTCGCACGTACACCACCACACTAGGCCCCAATTACTATTGTTTGTACCCCTAAAAGGATGGTTGAGGAGTAGGAGGAGGAGTATGGAACAGGCAGCACCCTCAAATCTTCAGAAGTATGAGATGAACCCCAAAAACTTGGAAAGGTGGATCTCACACGTACCGACACAGACTATCACGCAATTTAATTGATCCCCAAAGGATTTAATTGAATAGCGGAATAGAAAATATGATCAAAAAGAAAGTGTATGTATCTCACACGTACACCACCACACTAGGCCCCAATTACTATTGTTTGTACCCCTAAAAGGATGGTTGAGCAGTAGGAGCAGGAGTATGGAACAGGCAGCACCCTCAAATCTTCAGAAGTATGAGATGAACCCCAAAAACTTGGAAAGGTGGATCTCACACGTACCGACACAGACTATCACGCAATTTAATTGATTTAAAGGATTTTGTTCACTGCACCCCAAAAAGATTTTGTTCACTGCACCCCAAAAAGGACGTTGTTCACTGCACCCCAAAAAGATTGTGTTCACTGCAGCTCACACACAAAAAAATGGATGTGGATCACTGACACCTGCCTATCTCCTATCCCACACCACACAGCAATATCGATTGTAGTTTGTAGAACACAGTTTCCCTAAAATTCAGCAGCAGCAGCCTCTCCCTAACAGGATTGAGAAGAGATCGTAGATCAGGATTGAGTGCAGAGTCACCCCACACAGCAATATCGATTGTAGTTTGTAGAAGACACTGACCCTATAATTCAGCAGACTCTATCCCTAAAATGCCTACAACTCGCCCTGCCTAAACACTCCGACCTGTCCCTCAATCCTATCCGGACACAAATGGTTTTTTCCTGCCTGTCTTTCCCTAATCAGCAGCCAGCACGTTGATGTGTGCTCTGTCCCTGATCTAAGCAGCATAATGACGCCGCTGCGACTGCCTCGAACTTATAAAGACTTGGTCACATGCTTCAGACGGCCAATCACAGCTACTGAGACATTTGCAGGCATGGCTGGGATGGCTTAAGGCACACCAGTTAAACGATTGTTGATTGGCTGTTGAAAGCCCGCCATGAAAAGAGCGCCAAAGCATGCAAAACCCGGAAATAAAACGACCGAACACGGATTTTTACCCTAACATACAGTAAAGTGTCCGTGTCCGTGTTCGGGTACAAAAAATCCAATTATTCGGTACGAACACGAATAATACAGTCCGTGTTCGCTCAACACTAATCACCAGAACACAAATTTGTCTTTCCCCAGTGAGATCCCTCCTCCAGCACACAACTTGGTCTTTTCTCAGTGAGATCCCACCTCGAGCACACACATTGGTCTTTTTCCAGTGAGATCCCACCTCGAGCACACACATTGGTCTTTCCCCAGTGAGATTCCCCCTCAAGCACACACATTGGTCTTTCCCCAGTGAGATCCCACCTCCAGCACACACCTTGGTCTTTTCTCAGTGAGATCCCACCGCGAGCACCCACATTGGTCTTTTCCCAGTGAGATTCCACCTCAAGCACACACATCAGTCTTTAGCCAGTGAGATTCCACCTCCAGCACACACATTGGTCTTTCCCCAGTGAGATCCCACCTCCAGCACACACATTGGTCTTTCCCCAATGAGATTGCATCTCCAGAAAACAAATTTGTCTTTCCCCAGTGAGATCCCACCTCCAGCACACACCTTGGTCTTTTCTCAGTGAGATCCCACCTCGAGCACACACATTGGTCTTTCCCCAGTGAGATCCCACCTCGAGCACACACATTGGTCTTTAGCCAGTGAGATCCCACCTCCAGCACACCTTGGTCTTTTCTCAGTGAGATCCCACCTCGAACACACACATTGGTCTTTCCCCAGTGAGATCCCACCTCCAGCACACACATTGATCTTTAGCCAGTGAGATTCCACCTTCAGCAAGCACATTAATCCTTGGCCAGTGAGATTCCACCCCCAGCACGCACATTGATCCTTAGCCAGTGAGATCCCACCTCCAGCACACACATTGGTCTTTAGCCAGTGAGATCCCACCTCCAACTCCTGCACACACAATGGTCTTTCCCAATAGAGATCCCAGAGAGATCCCATCTTCGTCATACACATTGTTCTTTCCCCAGCAAGATTCCACCTCCAGTACACACATTGGTCTTTCCCCAGTGAGATCCCATCTCCACAACATACATTGGTCTTTCCACACTGAGATCACATCTCCAGCACACACATCGGCCTTTGTCCAGTAAGCTCCCACCTCCAGAGTACACATTGGTCTTTCTCCAGTAATATCCCACCTCCAGAATTCACAGAGAGGTATTTCCCCCTGTGACACCTCACTGTGTAGACAGTGTAGTACCCACAATGCAACGCATAAATGACATATTGAACAGTGTCCATGTCTTTCTATAGACCTTGCACACTAAGCCTGCACACAAAGTCTAGAGGTTCAGCAGCAACCCCCTTCTCTGCAGAAGGAACTTTTCTCATTGCTTTTCATTGAAGGGTTTTTTGCTTCCTGTTTGCTCACCTTACCATTTGGAATGAGCTGAGCGTTCCGTCCAAATTTAAGTTTGAACCAGACATTCGCTCTTCAGATGATTCATGAACTTTATGGATGTTCGGTGGATACTCTGCTGGTGAATTACCCATAATGTTATGCAAAGTCATCATTGGCCAAAATCTTGCACCTGACCTCCAGTAGCCAGTGATGGTATGGAGTTAAGTTGGTGATCTCTAAGGTGCTCTCTCAGCAGCCCTTTGTCATGATGTGGGAGTTTAGTGAAAGTAAGGGACAGCTGACATTGATTTTAGGGTAAAAGTGTTGCATAGTGTACTGTGCTATTAGTGCTTTCTGCTTACAACACCAGCAGGGGTGTAACTACAGGGGTTGCAATTGCAACCAGGCCTCATGCTCCAGGGGGCTTGTGTGGCTCCCCTGTACACCTGGATAGGAGGGGCGGTTAGGGCAGCATGCAGAGAAATCAATGTCCTCCTTGTTCCTCCTGTAGCTGCAGGAGGAAAATGGAAGAGATTGGTTCCTCTGTATGCTGTCCCCGCCATTCCTCTTATCCAGTTCACTTGTTTTCTGTGTTCTCTGGGCCCCTGTGTGCCTCCCCACTGTGCTCCCTTCCCTCTCCTGCCGGCTGCTGCAGGGGATGTGTCACAATGGAGAACCAGGAATCGGTCGGTAAATATGTAATTTACCAGCTCCTTCCTTTTCTGAATGGACAGAGTCATAGTCAGTGACATTGTAAAAAAATAAAATAATAAAATAAAATGATAAAAAATAATACAATTAAAATACCAAAAAATAAAAACTACTGACACCAGTGGATGAACTTCCAGGATCGCAAAGGTCCCACCTGCAACCAGGCCCTGGCATTCCACCACCGTGGGGAGGCCCCAAGATGGCAGGAAGGGGGCCCACTGCAGAACTTGTGAAAGGGTCCCGCTGCGGGACCGTAATAAAGGGCCCCGCAACAAGAGTAAAGGGCCCCAGGATTAGTGGGAATAGCCCCAGGATTCAAGGGAAGTGACCCTGCCAGGGGTCTGGGGGGCCCTTCATGGTTTCTTGCACCGGGGCCCTGAAGGTTCTAGTTATGCCTCTGAACACCAGTACTATATCCTTCCTATGTTTTATGAATTTAATAACGGAATTTGCTCCCATAGTCTTTTTAGGGGTTTGCAGCAAAGTTTGGGTTTACCAGGTTTTCAGCATGGCTCACAAAATAGTTCCTGAATCAAACCCAGACCTCTTCAATCATCACTACTCTTCATATCATACCCTAAACCAGCCTTTCTCAACCCATCCAACACAAAGAAACCCTTAAAATAACTTTCCGGTCTCAGGGAACCCCTGCTAAAAATTTCTATACTCATGATACATTGTGTGTGATGATCAGTGAGAAGAATGCTCCTTACACTTGTGGACATTGAGAAGATGTACCCCCCTACAGATAGCTAAAAAGATGAATGGTGTTAGTAGAAGCTTATCTGAGTGGCAGAGATTGTTCGTTACTCAAGGAACCCCTAGCAACCTCTGGAGGAACCCTGGTTGAGATACCCTGCCTAAGAGTGACTTCACTGAAAAAACCCCCAGAGCTTGGGCAAGTTAAATCGTGACAAGAAAACTAGGAAAAAAACTGGGGGAAACACTCAGTCTAATGAAGAAAAAATTCAAAGATCTATGATTCCTGATGGATATATAAATAAATAAATGTACACTTCAATAACCTGTCACAGGAGGGGGCTGATCATGGGTCCCCACAATATATGGACCCCTCCATAATCTGCTCTATACTGATGGCTTCCTGATGAATGTTTTAGTAATTGTCTTCATAGAATACTGCAGACAGATCACAGGAACTTCCCATAATGAGGAGGTCAGACCATGGTTTATATACCACTGAAAGGTCCCATCAGCTGATCCATCCCATAATGAGGAGGTCAGACCATGGTTTATATACCACTGAAAGGTCCCATCAACTGATCCATCCCATAATGAGGAGGTCAGACCATGGTCCATATACCACTGAAAGGTCCCATCGGCTGATCCATCCCATAATGAGGAGGTCAGACCATGGTCCATATACCACTGAAAGGTCCCATCAGCTGATCCATCCCATAATGAGGAGGTCAGACCATGGTCCATATACCACTGAAAGGTCCCATCGGCTGATCCATCCCATAATGAGGAGGTCAGACCATGGTCCATATACCACTGAAAGGTTCCATCGGCTGATCCATCCCATAATGAGGAGGTCAGACCATGGTCCATATACCACTGAAAGGTCCCATCAACTGATCCATCCCATAATGAGGAGGTCAGACCATGGTCCATATACCACTGAAAGGTCCCATCAACTGATCCATCCCATCACACACAATCACTTTACTCCTCACACTGTATATAATGTATAATGATCTGCTTTTATCTTCTTATTCCACAGCTCAGTGTAAAAAGCCCTCCATAGACAATGTGGAAAGTCTCTTTATGGGCAAGGAGTATTATAATAAGGAAGACATCATGACAATAGATTGCAAGAAGGGATATTATCCGACATCTGGCTCAATTAGATGTTACAACCCCCACACCTCTCAAGAGTGGATTCCTTCCAATGTTACCTGTATAGGTGAGTAGAAGAACACCTGACACATCCATCATATACATAGTATGAGAACTGAACTCTGTACAGTAAATTCCGAACAAAGGTACATATCCTTTCTTAAAGTCGTACTAAATCCTAACTTCATTCAAGAAAGTCAATTGTGTGTAGTCAGTTTCCTTGAATGTTTGCATTGTTACTTGGTGGATGATCCCACAGCCGCTGCACCCCACTCCTGTTTACAGGTGTCTTCCTTAGGTAGCCAATCTTAACCACTTAAGCCCCAGAAGATTTTACCCCCTTCCTGACCAGGGGGTTTTTTGCAATTTTTTACTGCGTGACTTTAACGGACAATTGCGCGGTCGTGCGATGCTGTAAACAAAAACAAACAAATTCAAAACGAATTTGACGTCCTTTTTTTCCCACAAACAGAGCTTTCTTTTGGTGGTATTTGATCACCTGTGCGATTTTTTTTGATCATGCGCTATAAACAAAATTAGAGCGTAAATTTTGCAAAAATAACAATATTTTTCAAATTTTTTTATATGAAATTCCCCCCCCCCCCCCCCAAAAAAAATGTAAAAATCAAATTTTTTTGAAATTTTCGACCAATTTGTTTTATGCTACATATGTTTGGTAAAAAAAAACGCAAAAAGCGTATTTTGATTGGTTTGCGCAAAAGTTATCGCGTTTACTAACAAAGGGAAAGATTTTTGTCATTTTTGGTGTGTTTTTTTTTTACCGAGTAGTGGCGGCGATCTGCGATTTTTTTTGCGGGACTGCGACATTGCGGCGGACAGATCGGACCCTTGACTGACATTTTTGACACTTTTGGGGTCACCAGTGACATTACTGCAGTAATCAGTGCTATAAATATGCACTGTTACTGTAAAAATGACACTGGCAGGGAAGGGGTTAACTGTATTGGAGAGGGAGGGGTTAAGTGTGTCCTAGGGGCGTGCTTCTAACTGTGATGGGACATGGCTACTACTGTAAAAACAGAGATCAACGGTCCTACATAGTAGAACCGTCTGATCTCCATTTTTACACAGGGGAGAATGACAGGCGGCTTGTTTACATAAGCCACCTGCCTTTCTCCCGCTCTACCGACGATCGCCGAGTGACCGGCGGACATCGGGTCCGCCGGTCACACGCACTGACTCCTTAGTGAACGAGCCGGGGCGGGCGCGCGCTCGCCCGCTATTGGCTCACAAGCCGGTCACAGGCTAGTGACGTATATATACGTCACTTTGCCTGGCCGGGGCTGACCACCGCAGTATATGTACTTGCGGCGGTCGGCAAGCAGTTAAAGAGACACCTGTGCATATGCTCTCCTGGCCAGTGAGATCCCACCCCCAGCACACACATTGCCTTTTCCAAAGTGAGATCCCACCCCCAACACACAGATATATTTTTCCCTATTGGGATCCCACCTCCAGCACACATATTGGCTTTTACCCAGGGAGATCCCACCCCAAGCATACAAAAAAGTATTTCCCCAGAGAGATCCCACCTCCCGCACACACACATTGGCCTTTTCCCAGTGAGGTCCCACAACTAGCACACATTTCCCAGTGACATCCCACCCCCAGCACACAGGTCTTTCCCCAGTGAGATCCCACCTTCCTCAAACACATGGGCTTTTCCCCAGTAGGATCCCACCCACAGCACACAGATAAGTCTTTCCCTAGTGAGATCCCACCCCCAGCACACACATTGATCTTTCCCCTAGTGAGATCCCACCCCCAGCACACACATTGATCTTTCCTCTAGTGAGATCCCACCCCCAGCACACACATTGATCTTTCCCCTAATGAGATCCCACTTCCAGCACACACATTGGCTTGTTCCCAGCAGGATCTCACAACTAGCACACACATTTCACAGTGAAATTCCAGACCTATGGCACACATATAAGTCTTTCCCCAGTGAGATCCCACCTCCAGCACACACATTGGCTTTTTCCCAGTGAAATCCCACACCCAGCATACAGATATGTCTTTTCCCCAGTGGGATCCCACCTCCAGCACACAGATATATCTTTCCCTAGTGAGATCCCACCTCCAGCACACACATTGATCTTTCCCCAGTGAGGTCCCACCTCCAGCACACACATTGGCTTTTTCCCAATGAGATCCCATTCCCACCTTCAGCGCACACATTGGTCTTTCCCCAGCAAGATCCCACCTCCAGTACACACATTGGCTTTTCCCCAGTAACATTCTACCTGCAGCACACAAATAGGTCTTTCTCCAGTGAGATTCCCCCTCGAGCACACACATTGGCTTTTCCCCAATGAGATCCCACCTCCAGCACACAGATAAGTCTTTCCCCCGTGAGATCCCACCTCCAGCACACAGATAAGTCTTTCCCCCGTGAGATCCCACCTCCAGCACACAGATAAGTCTTTCCCCAGTGAAATCCTACCTCCAGCACACAGATAAGTATTTCCCCAGTGAGATCCCACCTCCAGCAAACACATTGGCTTTTTCCTAGTGACATCCCACCCCCAGCACACAGATAGGTCTTTCCCCAGTGACTCCTCACTGTATAGTTCCCACAATCCCCCACGCAAATTCCACATTGAAAAGTGTCCATGTCTTTCTGTAGAAATTGTTGGCTGAACCTTTATATAAGTCTAGCGGTTCAACAGCATTTCCCTTTTCTGAAGAAGAAATATCTCATTACTTTCCAGTGGAGGGTTTTTGGTTCCTTTTTCCCCACCTCACCATTTGGAATGAGCTGATTGCTCAGTCCAAACCTAAGCTGGGACCGAACATTTGCTGTTTGGTTGTTGAAACGAATCACAGACTTTAAGGTTGTTCAGTGAGAATTCTTCCAATGAACATCCCATAATGCATTGCAAAAGTCATCATTGGTCAAAGTCTTGAACCTGAATTTTGGCCAGTGATGGTTTGGGGCTAAGTTTCAACCCACACACTCTAAAAGGTGCTCTCTCAGCAGTCCTTTGTCATGAGCTGGGACTTTAGTGAGAGACGGTGGACATTGCTTTTAGGCGAAGAGGGTTGGATAGAGTACTGTTCTACTAGATAGTTGTGTTTATATTATCATTGCTATATCCTGTGCTATTTACAGTATTGAGGCCATATTCAGCACTATATCCTGTGCTGTATACACTACTTTATCCTGTGCTATATACCATATTCTATACCATTTTGGTGCTATATACAGTGCTATATCCTGTGCTACAGTATCAGTGCTATATACAGTACTATAACCTGTGCTATATACAGTATCAGTGCCATATACAGTATCACTATGTTCTGTACTGTGTATTGTAACATGGGGGACTATTAGCTCTAGTGGTAGAGGCGTTTTCATATGATTCATGGTAGTCAGGAACTATATTTTAAGGGACCGATAGCCCATTTTTATTAAAAGGCAAATTAAAAATCTGTAACAGATCGCTTTCCCATGCAGGGGTTCTTCTCCCGGTAAATACACAAACAGAAAATGCTAGCCAACCTGGCTCTTTATGCTGGTCACCCAGACCATAAGTGCTTCTGTGAAGACCGCTTTACTCTAATGTCCACAGCTCTGCTCTGGCCGTAGTCCTCAGGCTGTTTACTGCCTCTTGCAGACACGCACGAGCTCTGACTGCCATCTACAGCCTTTCTGACTCCTGGAGAGGATTGGAGTTCTCCTGACTCCATATACACAGACCTCCTGTCTGTTGGGTGGAGCAGTTTCCACTTGGGAGCCCTGAGGTATGCCTAAACCTCCATTATAAGATCTATGTGCACCTGAGCACACACCCTGCTGGTCATCCACAAAACCTAGACAGAGGGTTGGAGATTCCGTCCCATCCAAGACACTATGGAATCTCCCAACTACAGAGCCCCACCCAGGTATACCTTCCCTTTCCCCCTCTGTCCCCATTATACATGATTTTCTTTCAGCATCCTCAAGCAAGATGGATGACAGTATATCAAGGGGTTTTAGAGGTCTACTATATGGCTTGGCTCCCTGCGGTGGGGCAGAGCATCAGCAAAGGCCCCAACTTCTAGAGTGCAAAAAAAAAATAAAAAAAATACACCCCTCATGCCCAGCACATAAATGGCAGTTTGACCAAATTGTTACTTTACAACTTCTGTCTTTCTAGCTGGGAGATTCTGCCCCCTTATCAGGATATTGTGGCCTGTGCTATACTGCAGTGGCAGTAGGGTTGCCACCTCATCCCTTTGATCCAGGACTAGGGTTGAGCGAACACGGACTGTATTATTCGTGTTCGTACCGAATAATTGGATTTTTGTTACCCGAACACGGACCCGAAAACTTTACTGTATGTTCGGGTAAAAATCCGTGTTCGGTCGTTTTATTTCCGGGTTTTGTATGCATTGGCGCGCTTTTCATGGCGGGCTTTCAAGAGCCAATCAACAAGCGTTTAACTGGTGTGCCTTAAGCCATCCCAGCCATGCCTACAAATGTATTAGTAGCTGTGAGTGGCCATCTGAAGCATGTGACCAAGTCTTTATAAGTCCGAGGCAGCGCCGCTGCGTCATTCTGCTGTGTTAGTTCAGGGACAGAGCACACATCATACGTGCTGGCTGCTGATTAGGGACAGACAGGCAAAAAAAACATTTGTGTCCGGATAGAATTGAGGGACAGGTCGGAGTGTGTAAGGCAGGGCGAGTTGTAGGGCATTTTAGGGAGAGGCTGCTGATTTTTAGGGTCAGTGTTCTACAATCGATTTTGCAGTGACCGATCTTATCAATCCTTTTAGGGAGAGGCTGCTGATTTTTAGGGTCAGACAGTGTGTTCTACAATCGATATTGCTGGGTGGGGTTTGCAGTGACCGATCTTATCAATCCTTTTAGGGAGAGGCTGCTGATTTTTAGGGTCAGACAGTGTGTTCTACAATCGATATTGCTGGGTGGGGTTTGCAGTGACCGATCTTATCAATCCTTTTAGGGAGAGGCGGCTGATTTTTAGGGTCAGACAGTGTGCTCTACAATCAATATTGCTGGGTGGGGTTTGCAGTGATCGATCTTATCAATCCTTTTAGGGAGAGGCTGCTGATTTTTAGGGTCAGACAGTGTGTTCTACAATCGATATTGCTGAGTGGGGTTTGCAGTGACCGATCTTATCAATCCTTTTAGGGAGAGGCTGCTGATTTTTAGGGTCAGACAGTGTGTTCTACAATCGATATTGCTGGGTGGGGTTTGCAGTGACCGATCTTATCAATCCTTTTAGGGAGAGGCTGCTGATTTTTAGGGTCAGACAGTGTGTTCTACAATCGATATTGCTGTGTGGGGGGGGTTTGCAGTGACCGATCTTATCAATCCTTTTAGGGAGAGGCAGGAGATAAGCAGGTGTCAGTGGTCCACATCGATTTTGCTGTGTGTGGGGTGCAGTGAACACAATCTTTTTTGCCCACTGAGGAGGAGGGAGAAAAGTCTTTTTCTTTCAGTCACTGTGTGCAGCGTTTTTCCTTCAGCTGTGCTGTGCTGTGCTGACTCTGATCATACACTGCTGTGTTCAGTGTTCACATGTGCTATTATTGAGTGGTTTCAAAAATCATACACTTTTTTCTATTCCACTATTCAATATACAGCCTTGGGTTAAAAAAAATTAAATTGTGGCCTGCAGCAGAGCTGAATGATATAAGACACTGCTGTTCACATGTGCTATTGATAAATCACACCAATTTTATATCATATTTTCTATTCTGCTATTCAATAAAAACCCTTGGGTATAAACAATTAAATTGCGGGATAGTCTGTGTTGGTACGTGTGAGATACACCTTTCCAGTTTTTGGGGTTCATCTCATACTTCTGAACATTTGAGGGTGCTGCCTGTTCCAAACTCCTCCTACTCCTCATCCTGCCTTTTAAGGGTACAAAAAATAGTAATTGGGGCCTAGTCTGGTTGTGTACGTGTGAGATACATACACTTTTTTTGATCATATTTTCTATTCCGCTATTCAATAAAAACCTTTGGGTATAAACAATTAAATTGCGGGATAGTCTGTGTTGGTACGTGTGAGATACACCTTTCCAATTTTTGGGGTTCATCTCATACTTATGAAGATTTGAGGGTGCTGCCTGTTCCGTACTCCTCCTACTCCTCATCCTGCCTTTGGGGGTACAAAAAAATAGTAATTGGGGCCTAGTCTGGTTGTGTACGTGTGAGATACATACACTTTTTTTGATAATATTTTCTATTCCGCTATTCAATAAAAACCTTTGGGTATAAACAATTAAATTGCGGGATAGTCTGTGTTGGTACGTGTGAGATACACCTTTCCAATTTTTGGGGTTCATCTCATACTTATGAAGATTTGAGGGTGCTGCCTGTTCCGTACTCCTCCTACTCCTCATCCTGCCTTTGGGGGTACAAAAAATAGTAATTGGGGACTAGTCTGGTTCTGTACATGTGAGATACACCGTTTTGTAAAATTTGTCCTATTCCGCTATTCAATATACACCCTGTTTGAGTGTAAGAAAATTAAATTACGGCATAGTCTGTATCGGTACGTGTGAGATACACCTTTTAAATTTGTTTGGCGCATCTCCTTCCACCGCCAAGGATTGCAGGGCGCTTCAGTTTGCCTCCTGTTCCCAACTCCTCCTACTCCTCTTCCTCATCCTCCCTTTAGGGTACAAAAAATTTTATTGGGGCCTAGTCTGTGTTTGTACGTGTGAGATACACCGTTTTTTATCCTTTTTCCTATTCCGCTATTCAATATACACCCTTTTGGGGTAAAAAACATAAAATTGCGGCATAGTTTGCATATTTGACTGTGAGATACACCCGTGCGATACTGTTGTTGTTTTGTTCCGCTATTCAATAAACACCTTTCTAGGGCAAGATCATAAATTACAGAAATATGAGGAGACCGTCAAATAGGGGCCGTGGCCTGAGTCGTGGTGCTGCTGGTAGAGCTCCTGTTGCAAGGAGAGGACGTGGTCGATCTGTGCCAGCTACAGGCACAAGTGAAACACCTTCCTCAAGTGTGAGTAGGCGAAAGAACCTGCAGCAGTATTTGGTAGGGCATAATGCGCCTCTAGACGTGATGAGGCCTGAAGAAGTACAGGCGATAGTAGATTGGGTGGGAGACAATGTGAAGGAACTGGAGGCACTGTCAGCAACCCAGTCTACTGCAGAAAGGTCAGAGTTGGCACCTGCAGCCAATGTCCAACCGTCTTTCACCTCACCCCCTCGGAAATCAGGCAAGCAGTCTGAGCCCCAAGCCATACAGCAGTCTCTTCTTCTTTTTGATGACTCTGTCAGCAGGGTTTCCCAGGGCCATCCACCTAGCCCTGCCCCAGAAGTGGAAGAGATTGAGTGCAGCGATGCCCAACCACTTATTTCTCAAGATGAGTACATGCAAGGACCATCGCAGCACGTCTCCGATGATGACGAAACGCAGGTGCCAACTGCTGCGGCGTTCAGAATTGTGGAGACCGACAAGGAGGGCAGGGGTGAAGACTGGGTGGAAGATGATGTGGAGGACGATGAGGTCCTCGACCCCACATGGAATGAAGGTCATGCAGGTGACCTGAGTAGTTTGGAGGAAGAGGCGGTGGTCACACAGAGCAACCAGCACAGCAGAAGAGGGAGCAGGGTGCAGAAGCGGAGCGGCCATGCACTAGACACTACGCCTGCTACTGCCCAACGCAGCAAAGGAACGAGCGCAGCAAAGCCAGCTCAAAGGAATTCTCTAGCGTGGAAGTTCTTTAGAAAATGTGCTGATGACAGGACACGAGTGGTTTGCACCCTGTGCAATCTGAGCCTGAAGCGAGGCATAAACCTTCTTAACCTGAGCACAACCTGCATGATCAGGCATCTAAGTGCAAAGCACGAGCTGCAGTGGAGTAGACACCTTCAAAACCAAGAAAGGTCTCTGGCTCCTCCTGCTTCCTCTTCTGCTGCAGTCTCGGCCGCTCCAGCCACATCTGTAGTGATACTGGCACCTGCCACCCCGCAAACAGACGATCTGTCAGCAACACCACCACCTGGGTCACCAACCATCTCCACAATGTCCCGTGGAAGCGTTCAGCTTTCCATCTCCCAAACACTTGAGAGGAAGAGGAAGTACCCCCCTACCCACCCGCGATCCCTGGCCCTGAATGCCAGCATTTCAAAATTATTGGCCTTTGAAATGCTGTCATTCCGTCTGGTGGAGACGCACAGTTTTAAAAACCTTATGTCGGTGGCTGTCCCACAGTACGTCGTGCCCAGCCGCCACTACTTTTCCAGGCAAGCCATCCCTTCCCTGCACAACCAAGTGGGGGAAAAAATCAGGTGTGCACTGCGCAACGCCATCTGTGGCAAGGTCCACCTAACTACCGATACGTGGACCAGTAAGCATGGTCAGGGGCTTTATATCTCCCTAACGGCACACTGGGTAAATGCAGTGGCGGATGGGCCTGAGGCGGATAGCAATTTGGCGCATGTCCTTCCACCACCGAGGATTGCAGGGCGCTTCAGTTTGCCTCCTGTTCCTAACTCCTCCTACTCCGCTTCCTCATCCTCTACCGCCTCCTCATCCGGACAGCGTAACACCATCACCACCAACTTCAGCACGGCCAGGGGTAAACGACAGCAGGCAGTTTTAAAACTTGCCTGTTTGGGGGTAAAACCACACACCGCGCAGGAGTTGTGGAGGAGCATGGAACAGCAGACAAATGAGTGGTTGCTGCCAGCGAGCCTCAAGCCCGGCCTGGTGGTGTGCGATAACGGGCGAAATCTCATAGCAGCTCTGGCCCTAGCCGGTTTGACGCACATCCCTTGCCTGGCGCATGTGCTGAATTTGGTGGTGCAGAGGTTCCTTAAAAACTACCCCGATATGTCAGAGCTGCTGCAGAAAGTGCGGGCCGTCTGTGCGCACTTTCGGCGTTCTCACCCTGCTGCTGCTCGCCTGTCAGCGCTGCAGCGTAACTTCGGCCTTCCCGCTCACCGCCTCATATGTGACGTGCCCACAAGGTGGAACTCCACCTTGCACATGCTGGAAAGACTGTGCGAGCAGCAGCAGGCCATAGTGGAGTTTCAGCTGCAGCACACACGTGTGAGTCGCTCTGCGGAACAGCACCACTTCACCACCAATAACTGGGCCTCCATGCGAGACCTGTGTGCCTTGTTGCGCTGTTTTGAGTACTCCACCAACATGGCCAGTGCCGATGACGCCGTTGTCAGCTTAACTATCCCACTTCTATGCCTCCTTGAAAAAACAATTCGGGCGATGATGGAAGAGGATGTGGCACAGGATGAGGAGGAGGAGGAGGATGAAGAGGTAACATTTCAAAGGCTTTCAGGGCAGTCATTCACAAGGGGCTCCGAGGGTGGGATCCTGCACACACAAACGCCAGGGACAATTGTCCAGCAGGGGCACAGTTCTGGAGGATGAGGAGGAGGAGGAGCTGGAGGAGGAGATGGAACCATGTTCACAGCAGGGTGGCACCCAGGCCAGCTCATGGCCATCACTGGTGCGTGGCTGGGGGGATACAGAGGACACAGACGATACACCTCCCATAGAGGACAGCCTTTCGCTGCCTCTGGGCAGCCTGGCACACACGAGCGATTACATGCTGCAGTGTCTCCATAACGACCGCCGAGTTGCCCACATTCTAACTTGTGCTGATTACTGGGTGGCCACGCTGCTGGATCCCCGTTACAAGGACAACGTACCGTCCTTAATTCTCACTGGAGCGCGATCACAAGATGCGCGAGTACAAGCGCACGCTGGTAGACGCGATGCTGCTGGCATTCCCACCTGACAGCAGGGCCACAGTGGAAGCACAAGGCAGAGGAGGAGGAGGAGGAGGAAGAGGTCGCCAACGCAACCAGGGCACCGCCAGCACCTCAGAAGGCAGGGTTATCATGGCCGAAATGTGGAAAAGCTTTGTCAGCACGCCACAACAAACAGCAGCACCAGCAGCTCATATGGAACGTCTTAGCAGGAGGCAGCATTTCACCAACATGGTGGAGCAGTATGTGTGCACACGCCTAGACGTACTGATTGACGGGTCTGCCCCCTTCAACTTCTGGGTCTCCAAGCTGGGCACATGGCCTGAGCTTGCCCTTTACGCCTTGGGGGTGCTGGCGTGCCCTGCAGCCAGTGTATTATCTGAACGGGTATTTAGCACGGCTGGGGGCGTTATCACAGACAAGCGCAGCCGCCTGTCCAGAGACAATGTGGACAAGCTCACGTTCATTAAAATGAACCAGGCATGGATCCCACGGGACTTTTCCGTACCTTGTGCAGAATAGCGATGGATACCGACCTTACCCAGCCATTATTCTATTTTTGCTCTTTCTCACTCTTTTGGGGTGTACCCTCATTTAAAATTTCTGAAAAGAAGCAGTGTTGGCTACCTCGTCGTCCTCCTCCACCGCCGCTTCCACCTACACCGCCCATAGGTGTGCGCAGCCTATTGCATTAGGGTGTGCACCCCAAAGTTTAAATACACATGCATGTGTTTGCCTACATGTACATGGCCCCGATACATTACTCTCCCTGCTGGCAAAGAGAAATAGAGCAGAGCAGGTCCGAGGGAGATCTTTCCCATCTCCTCACTGACAAACAGAGCGATAATGCTATGTGCCCTAGGTGATTAGGGTGTGCCCAGGTACACCCGGCACACCCTGTGCGCATGCCTATGACGCGGCCACATCCACCACCACCTCAACCTCCCTCCTACTCCATATGTTGTTTTAAGTTATTTCCCTATCCACATTTGTTTGCAGAGCACTCGCCATGCTCTTAACTACGTTTTGCTGCCATTTGCAGCACTCTGGCCCTTTCCATTGGTGTTTTAGAGCCATTTTAGTGCCTGAAAGTTCGGGTCCCCATTGACTTCAATGGGGTTCGGTGTCCGGGAAAAGTTCGGCAAAAGTCCGGGACACGGACCCAGACTTTTTTTTAAAGTTTGGCCGAACCCGCCGAACACGGACATCCAGGTGTCCACTTGTAACGCTCCTGCGTTTTATGTATAATGTGGATTTACAGCTGCAGAAATATTCCACTTCAGTAGTCATGTAGAGAACCGCTGAGACACCAATCCCAACTCCCAAGACTCATCATGTGTGGATAGTCTCAATTCAGCAAGTAGATACACACACTCAATAAGATGTTCCTAGAGTGACTTATATGTATAGTAATATAGTGATGATAGGCTGAAGAGACAGGTTGGGTAGAGATGGTAGATGACAGACACTTGAAAGGAATGTTCTTGAAAGTAACATAGTAGCAGATGGGATGCAGATAGGTTTAGCAATCATGTATGATAGCAGATGATAGAGTAGCAGGTGAACATACAGGATAGACCAACCCAGTGCAAGAGCAGATGGTATTAGGCTCAAGAGCTAGCAATCTTAGTTAATGCAGATGTAGTAATAGTCCTTAGTATGCAGAGCTAGATAGTGTAAGCTTTAGTATGAAGGTTATAGAGGTTTCCCCTGTGGGGTACTTATCACTAGTAGCAATGTAGTAGAGGAGAGGTTCGGCAAGAGCGGATGATCCGGTAACGGGATACAGGGATCAGCAGCGTGGTTCCGATAGCGAGGTATGCTTGCAAGCATGAGAGCTTCAAGGCAGATTATGCGGCGTTGAACGAACATGTGAGTGAGACCGCCGGAGGTTGAAATAGCCGCTCCAGCGGCGCTCAGTGATGACAGCATCGGTCTTAAAGGTGTATGCGCACCTTACCAAAAGAGAATGGTGGGGCGCATACACTTAGGAAAAGTGGAATTAGGGTACCAAAGGTACCAGAACATTACACCGCTCAACTCTATCCAGGACACATAATAACTACACAGGTTCTGAGGCTAATATAATGCACTTAAGGCACTAAGTGAGTTTAATTACCACCTTAAGCAGCTACAGAACCTGTGGAATTAAAATGTGTCCTGGTTTAAAGGGATGAGGTGGTAACCCTAAGTGGCAGGTTCCCAGCTGCCATTACTTTGCCCTTCACCTGCAAGTGGAGGGCAAAGTTTCCATGTCATTAGACCACGTGGTCAGTAGTAAGAAAACATGAGTGAGTCGGCAAAACCCATTTCTTTTATTTCTTATGGGATTCCTATTCTGAAACTGTAGGTCATAACAGAATGGACCAATCATAAAACAAACATGGCAATAAGTAAAGATATGAAATGCCCCCTGTTCAAAAGTCTGCATCCCTTTATTTCCTAATACTGTGTATTTCCCCCTTTGGCATCAATGACAGTGTGCAGTCTTTTGTAATAGTTGTCTATGAGGCCCCAAATTCTTGCAGGTGGTTTAGTTGCCCATATGTCTTGGCAAAATGCCTCCAAGACATGCCAAGTCTTTGGTTGTCTTGTATGAGTGACTCGATGATATTAAGGTCAGGAGACTGTGATGGCCACTCCAGAACCTTTTCCTTTTTCTGCTTTAACCACTGGAGGGTCACCTTGGCCTTATGGTTAGTGTCATTGTCATGCTGGAAAGTCCAAGAGTGTCCCATGCAGGCCTTTAATGCTCCCCCCCATAAAAAAACCATCAGTGAGCCACCACTATGCTTCACAGTAGGGATGGCATTCTTGTCACTATACTGTAGGTCTTGTTTACCCCTCTCCAAACATAGTGCTTATGGTTGTGACCATAAAGCTCTTTTTGGTCTCGTCACTCCAGATTACAGTGTGCCAGAAGATTGTAACTGGGCTTTTTTGAGTCATTGGGACAATAAAGGCTTCTTTCTAGCAACTCATCCATGCATCTCAATTTTGTTCAAGTATTGTTGTAATATGCTCCTTGAAACAACTGCACCACCTTTTTCCAGAGCAGCTTCTATTTCTCCTGAGGTTACCGGTGGGTTTTTCTTTGTATCCCGAACAATTCTCCTGGCAGTTGTGGCTGAAAATTTTCTTGGTCTACCTGACCTTGGGTTGGCATCAAGAGATCCCCGAATTCTCAACTTCTTAATAGGTTATTGAACAGTACTGACTGGCAGTTTCAAGGCTTTGGATATCTTTTTATACCCTTTACCCCTTTACAAAGTTCCGTTACCTTGTTATGCAGGTCTTTTGACAGTTCTTTTCTTCTCCCCATGAATTTTCAATATCAATGCCAAAATTTCACCATTTCTGCCAGAGGATGCAAACTTTTGAGCAGAATTGTATATAGGTAACAGCCCACTGGGTGACTCAGGGCTTTTTTCTCAGAGAATAGGTGCAGGAACTCCCCCCTTCTGAGTCATACCTTGTCACCATCCCTACCCACCTCCGAACACTGTACCTTGGTTCCAACTCCTACCCACCTCCCAATTGCACGTCTTTTAAGAAATACAGAGTCAAGTTTGTGGTGGTAAGTGATTTGAATGGAATTTGTTAATAACAAGAACCCTCCAGCAACAATAGATGCCCGCTAAAAAATGCCACCCCAGCAGCAAAAACAGATCTCCCAGCAGCTAGCATCAATAGACTCTCCAAACAGCCAGCAACAATAGACTCCCTCCCTCAACTGTAGATCTCTTCCAGCAACAATTGATTATACATCCACAACTGAAATTTTAATAATCATAATCTGAAATAATCAAATATAAGTGCAAATAAAACTGTGCATATCATAAAAAAGAGTGCACTCTAAAACAATTACTCATCTTCCAAGAATCACGTGAAATGTGCTTGGTGAAAAATGTGTTTAAACGAGTTTCCAATGACTCCTCTTCTAGCATTTAAATAGCTCAATATGGTGTATTCCAGGGATCTCCAAACTTTCTGAACAAAGGGCCGGTTTACAGTCCTCCAGGCTTTAGGAGGGCTGGACTGTGGCCAGTGGGAGTCGAAAATGTCTTGACGTTAGTGGGAGAAAGCAATACCCCATCTTTGGTATAAGGTGAGGAATAGTGACCCATCATTGGTGTCAGTGGGAGGAATAGTGCCCTATAATTGGTGTCAGTGGGATGAATAGTGTACCATCATTGGCATTAGTGGGAGGAATAGTGCCCCATCATTGATGTCCTTGAGAGGAATAGTGCTCCAGTATTGGTATTAGTTGGAGAAATAGTGCCCCATCGTTGCTGTCAATGGAATGAATAGTGCCCCATCATTGGTGTCAGTGGGGGGTATAATGGCTTATTTTTGGTGTTAGTGGCAGAAATTATGCCCCACGGTTGGTGTCAGTGGAGACTGTAGTGCCTTTTATGAGCGGGAAGAATAGTGCCGGATAAAGATAAGCAAAGGACCACATCCTGCCCCCGGGCCACAGTTTGAAGACCAGTGGTGTACACTCTAAGGGATAGGCACTCACCGGATGGTGTTGACCACCTAACTCTAAGTTGGTCAAAATTCACATTTTAGATTGATCCGTTCTCTCTTTTCTCCTTTTTCCTCCTCCAAAGTGCAGGTTTTCCATTCAGCAGTAAAATAAGGCAGAAGAGGCTTTACTAAAGACCAATATAAAAAAACTGGCATTTCCTTGTGCTCTACAGCACTGTTTAACCACTAGCCGACTGCCGCACGACTATTTACGTCGGCGGTTAGCCCCTCACAGGCAGAGTAACGTAGGGCTACGTCGCTAGCCTGTGAGGATCTAGGGAGCGAGCGCGCGAAGCCGGAGGCGGGCTCCCGCTCCCGTGTGGTCACGGACCCCCCCGCGCGTGTGACTGGCGGACCCGATGTCCGCTGGTCACTCGCGATCTTCGGGTGGAGAGGGAGAAAGGCAGGCGGCTAATGTAAACAAAGCCGCCTGTCATTCTCCCCTGTGTAAGAATGGAGATCATACGGTTCTACTATGTAGGACCGTTGATCACTGTTCCTACACCTCAAGCCACAGCCAATCACAGTTAGAATCACGCCCCTAGGGACACACATAACCCCTCCCTCTCAAAAAAGTTAACACCTTCACTGCCAGTGTAATTTTGCAGTAACAGTGCATATGTATATTACTGATTACTGTAGAAATGTCACCGGTAACCCAAAAAGTGTCAAAAATGTCAGTCAAGGGTCCGATCTGTCCGCCGCAATGTCACAGTCCCGCAAAAAAAAACGCAGATCGCCGCCATTACACGTTAAAAAAAAAAACAACAAAAATGACAAAAATCTTTCCCTTTGTTAGTAAACGCAATAACTTTTGCGCAAACCAATCAAAATAATTATCCTGTTAGATATGACACAGCTACCTCCATGCCTCAGGAGTGGGGTCACCAATATTATCCTGTTAGATGTGACACCGCTATTTCCATGCCTCAGGAGTGGGGTCATCAATATTATCCTGTTAGATGTAATGCCGCTACCTCCATGCCTCAGGAGTGGGGTCACCAATATTATCCTGTTAGATGTGACACCACTATTTCCATGCCTTAGGAGTGGGGTCACCAATGTGATCCTGTTAGATGTAATGCCGCTACCTCCATTCCTCAGGGGTGGGATCACTGATATTATCCTGTTAGATGTGACACCGCTACCTCCATGCCTCAGGGGTGGGTTCACCGATATTATCCTGTTAGATGTGACACCGCGGGTGTGTGGCCGGCAGCCGGAGTGGCTGGACGCAGCCCTGTAGAGCTCCGGGATAGCGGGTGTAATATTGCAGATCACAGCGACCAGAAGCCCCAGCCTTTTACTCCACACACAGAAGACACAATGGAGAATCGATTTGGTGACATGGGAAAATGAGAGAACAGGGAAGGGCTCCGAAAACTGACTTTTTTCAACCCTGCAGCGAACAGGGGGAATCAACATGATGTCGGCTCTTCCTATTCAGCAGCAGTCAGAATGGACATGGCACAGGGCACAGGCAGATCTTACAGGCTTACGTAACCTCTCTACTTCTAACAGTTCTGTGAAACAAAGGAGAAAGCTGGCTAATGATGAAGGGGCTGAGATGTGGGTGATGCAGCAGGCAGTAGAATTAAGTGAATCTGCCAGATACGGGAAACAGCTTATCTCTTTTCCTACCAATGGTCAGCCTGTCCTGGACACTGCTATGAAGGACATGTTGCTTTCTTTAAGGGGGGGCTTTGCAACACGACATGGCTGTATTCATGAGGAGTACACAAAGGGAGTTTGATGATATGTGCGAGCAGGTGGATCATGTTGAAAATAAGATGCAGGATTTTACTCAGGCCCACAACAAATTAGTTGATGCCCACAACGACCTTGAGGAGGAATTTAAATTGCTTAAAATAAAAGGGGCTGACCTGGACGTTAGATCTTGCAGAAAAAATATAAAGTTCAGCAGGATTGCGGAATCAGTCAAGGTGGCCGATCCGCATCCGTTTCCGCATGATAGCTGATCTACTGCCTTCCGTTCCTCCCCATGATATCACAGACTCCCTAAGCCAGCTTATCTACCTGACATGATCCCTAGAGATGTTCTTGTTAGGATCCACTTTTATCACATCAAAGACCAGGTCATGCATGTCGAGCAGCAACGCTCATCGCTGTCTGACCACTACTCTGGGATAACCTTGTTCGCTGACCTATCCCAAGCCACCATGATGGCGAGGAAAAACCTAACCCAAATTACCAAAATATTTTGCAACCATAAAATTCTATATCACTGGGGGTGTGACAGTGTTCACCGTCACTGGAATTTAAAGACAGATAAGTAATGGTTTGGATTGCTTCATATTTGCCAGCAATATCTCCATATAGAAATATTAAGATTTATTCCCATTTGCCATGAAATCTGTAATTCCTAAATGCTGTGTATATTACATATCTTTCAATGTCAGCAAGGTTTTTCTTTTGTTTGTGTATTGGGAGGGAATGTGGATTGTCCTGTCTCATTGTAAGTGCTAATGACCTCCCATTGTTCTGTGTCTGGCTATTGTGTACATTGATTGTCCCCTGGGGGTTTCTGTCTCATTACACATAACAGTCCTTGTCAAACTATCTGACCAATCCCTTCTGACTCATTTTCAAGTCCTCATTTGCATGGCTAAGGAGGACCTGAAGGAGAACGGCATGTACTTTGCAATTGACCAATGGGAAAGCGGTTGTTGGGGGCAGGATGTTCCAAATTCTGTATATAAGTGTGTTGTGTACTTCCAATAAATCGTCTTCCTGTTTGAACTTACATACAGCCTGCCTGGTGTTTGTTCCAATGGATTCCGAACTATAGCTATAGTTCGGATCCCGGAGCCTTAGTTGACCGAACCATCAGACGTTGCGATCTGCAAGCTGACTCACTAGAAGCAGAGGAGTGTCGGGAGAGCGGAAGCGAGCGAGCAAGGGTCTCGTCACATTGGTTGGCAGCGGTGAGATTTGCTCTCCAGTTACCGGGACACTCCAAACCACCACAGTCAATGACCAGCTATGCAGCATGCAGGAGAGCCACGCTGAAGGACCTACTTGAGAGCCGTGGAGGGACCAGTGGGACAAAGAACAAGGCCACCCTGATCAGTGAGCTAGCCGAGATGGATCAGAGGGAGGGTGATGCAGGACCCCGGTCAGTTAAAGACTTGTTTCAGCAACGAGTTTGAGAGCGGTTGGCATTATATGGTGCCAACCCATCAGAGACCACCATACAGAATGCCATTAGAGACATCCAGCTGCAGGATGAGCGACAAGAGAAAGAACTAGAACGACAAGAGAGGGAACGAGAGCGGCAACATGAGCAGAGAATGGGAGAAATACGGCAATCGGAGAAAACGCCTAAAGATGCAGCGTCCCCATATGAGGAGGGGTTTCGCTGGAGGTTGCAGCAACACTTGGTCCAACAGGATGGGCCTGGATCAGAGGAAGCCATACTGGACTGGAGAGATTTCACTTGAAAGGAAATGTGGTATGAGGCCTTAGAGGATGTGCAGTGGAGGCGGAGAGAGAACCTTCCCAGTGAAGAACAGCGGTTCCAGGTATACGTTGCCCTGCGGTTACCTTTCCTAGGAGAGCAACCCCCCGGATGAGTGGGTGACGGAGCTGAGGAACCTGATTTGGAAGGAGTTGTGGCTGGATGAAGCTTACCGGGCACTAAAGTGGTAGGCCACCAGCTACGACCACTGGATGGCTGACGACAATATGCCGGAAGGTGAAGACTATAGTGGCCCGGGCTTGCTGTGGATGGCCTTTGAGGAGAGGGACTTTGGATGTCCAGCAGAGTTTCGGCGCTGGGAAATCCAGGACACCAGGGAAGCCCTACTTGGTCTCCCCAAAGCGGATGATTTGGGGTCAGACCTGATTCATCTGGTCGGAATGGAGTGGGAACTGGAGCAGGACTACCAACGCCTGCTCTGCTCCATTCCACCCCAATCTACCCTGCAAGCAGAGCCAGAGTCCTGGGTGGCAGATCCAGACCCACAACCCTTCAGTTGGAGAGACAGTACAGACTGGTGGTACTTGGAAGACCCACTGATGGCAGGTGGAGATGGGACCGAGGTCTCTCTACCGGCCCTACAGGGAGGCTGGGCATCCGGCCCAGGCCCCCAGCTACAGCAGGAGTTACAGGGAGCCAAAGGTGTCGTCTTTCCTTCCAAGCAGCAGTGTATCTTACAGGGAGAGGAGACAACTAATCCTTCTCCCCAATCACAGGGAGACAACAGCTCTGACCCCAATTGTACAGATGGGACAGCGGTCTCTGCACCAGACCTACAGGGATGCTGGACGGCCGGTCCAGATCCCCAACCTGCCCCGCAGGAATACCAGGAGGAGGAGGTAGGCGATCCCTCCTCTCTACAGCAGACCCCCAACCAGGTTCTGGGGGTAGTATTCGCCAACCCCAACCCAGCAGAAGAGCTGGCAACAGGGCAGAGTGCTACCAACCTCTGCCCAGCACCTGCAAAAGCTACAGTCCTCAGTTGTACACCCCAGGGATGCTGGACAGTCGGCCCAGATCCCCAACAGCCTGACGAAGTGAGCCTCACCACCCTGTCTTCTCTCCAGTGGCTGAAAGGACTCCCAGGAGAAGGGCCAGTCCACACTTATCCCCAGCAGCGGGTATGTTCTGCGAGAGAGGCAGAGGTTGGCTGGGTGAGTAACACTGTTTTCCCGACAATTTGTTTGGGGTACTGGGTGGGTGCAGACATTGGGAGGGCCTGTGGAACACAGCCTACCTTAGAGAGGTTGGAAAGTTCTTCTCTCAGTGTACTAGGCTCCTCTTATGTCTAAATCACCCTGTGTCTTTTAGGGACACAGTGTGCCCAAGAAGCCCAGTCTGGCCTGCCCAAACCAGACTTTCACAGACTGATCGGCTATGAGAGCTCCATGCGCCTTGCCAAGACAAACCTACAAACTATGTGGAACTTTGTCAAGGAAGCTGCCATGATGGATGGACTCTTTGGGACTTGTTACCTGACTAACTCAGGCACAGACCAATTGTAGGTCTGGTACCTGGATTAGTCTACCTTTGGGGGGAAGATATGTGACGGTGTTCACCGTTACTGGAATTTAAAGACAGATAAGTAATGGTTTGGATTGCTTCATATTTGCCAGCAATATCTCCATATAGAAATATTAAGATTTATTCCCATTTGCCGTGAAATCTGTAATTCCTAAATGCTGTGTATATTACATATCTTTCAATGTCAGACAGGTTTTTCTTTTGTTTGTACGGCATGTACTTTGCAATTGACCAATGGGAAAGCGGTTGTTGGGGGCAGGATGTTCCAAATTCTGTATATAAGTGTGTTGTGTACTTCCAATAAATCATCTTCCTGTTTGAACTTACATACAGCCTGCCTGGTGTTTGTTCTAATGGATTCCGAACGGCACATAGCTGTAGTTCAGACGTTGCGATCTGCAATTTGACTCACTAGAAGCAGAGGAGTGTTGGGAGAGCGGAAGCGAGCGAGCGAGGGTCTCGTCACAGGGGGTTTCCTGACAAACTTCTAATAGACAAAAACAATGAATCCTAGAACCGTTACCTCGCTAGAGAGGGGACTGGGTCTTTTACGCAGGTGGAATCTGATACCAGGAGACTATGATGAGATCACTGGTGAACCTTCCCATGGAGCCTCACCTCCTCCCTGGCACACCACCCAGGGCTGATGCAGCCCTGCATCGTTCTTCCCCATTCTGATGTGCCTTCTAATGCTTTCATCCGTGTTGCTACACGGTTGGACAATTCTTTACTATTCCTATTAAGTTCAAGTGCTTCCAGACCCTTTTGGAGACCTGCGCGGTCAAACATTCTGTCTTTTTCTTTCTCCAACGTGTTTGTGTAGGATGTTCCCAGGGCTTTTTTTCTCAGAGAATAGGTTCAGGAACTTTTCTCTTTTAAGTCACCCTTCGCCTCTGCCCCTTACCCACCTCCAAGAACCATTCCTTGGTTCGGCCCCTTACCCACCTCCCAATACTGCCCCTTTTAGAGAATATAGACCCAAGTATTATTTTGTGGTGCTAAGTATTTTGTATGGAATTTGTTAATGATAACAAAAAAGACAGTAAAATAGATCTAGCAGCAATGGACACTCCAACGACAATAGATCCACCCCAGCAACAATAGACTCCCAACAGCCAACATTAATAGACCCTCCAGCAGCCAGCAACAAATACCTCTCACTCAACAGTACATCCCTGCCAGCAACAATTGACCCCCTGCAACATAGGATTCTCCCCCAGCAAAAATAGATCCCTACCAACAACAATAGACCCCCCCCTGCGAAAATAGATCCCTTTCAGGAACAAAAGGTTCCTCAGTAGCCAGCATCAATAGACCCCTTCCTCTACAGTACCTCCCTCCCAGCAACAACTGACCCCCAGCAACATACATTACATACATACATTCAGTTCTGTAAGGTGCCCGGAACTGCATTCCCCCGCATTCCCGCTGAAAAAAAGCCCTGGATGTTCCCATACAAACGTTCTACATACCAGTTCTTGTTTTTTTCTATTGTTTTATTACATTTTGGATCCTCCTAGGCTCGGGTTCTGGCAACTGATATCTGACCACACTGATACTATACAGGCTTCCACACGGATTCTTTACCAGCACCATTAGACGACGGCAAATCTTCTGTATGTATTTTAATGACGATTAGACTGCTTTCTTTGAATGTTAGAGGTCTAAACAGCCCCTATAAACGCCGAGCCTTGTTGGAGGATGCTATACGCCAACATTGTGATATCTTATGCATTCAAGAAATGCACTTTGCAACAGATAAAGCCCCTAAGTGCTCACATGTTCCACATATTTTCTCTACCACAGCACCAAAAAAAAAGAATGGAGTCATGCTAGCTATCAAGGACACGGTGTCGTTTAGCCTTGTGGACAAAAATTTTGATGTTCAGGGCAGATTTCAAAACTCTTGTAGCTGAGGTAAATAATGTATTCTATACAGTTTTTAACTTGTATGCTCATAATCAGCTTCCCATACTCTTTTTCCGAAAAATTATATCGACTAGTGAAAATGATGCAACAGGGTAAGGTTCTTATATGTGGAGATTTCAATGCTGTGATGAATGTATCTATGGACTCCTCCTCTCACACTATGATGCAGCTCCGGGGTCTAGGTCCCTTCTGCCTCAGTGAGGAATTGTATGATCCTTGGCAGTGTCTTCACACATCTGAAAAGGACTATTCATTCTGTAGTACCCTCCTAGGTAGGAGCTAGAGAGAGAAAGTATAGTTTTGAATCCTGTCTGCTTACCAGAGGGATTGCAGGTACATCTATATTGTTCTCTGCCTACCAAAGAGCAGGATATGTTAGTGAGGTCTGCTCAATGTGCTCAGGTGCACTTTAGTCTTTCTGCAGAGTGTTTCACACTGGTCCAATGGAGAGGCATGTTGGACAGTGGGAGGAAACCTGACTAATGAGTGCACAGGTGTTTGATACAGCCCTGGTGATTTGGCAGAGGAAAGTGCCTTAGTGCATGCTGGGATACTGTATAAATGCCAGGAGCACATATGCTCGGGGTCATTTGTCTGGATAGCGGAGTCCTGGAGGGAGGGGGCGGCTGCCTCCTCCTTTGTAGAGGTTCCATGTGGCCTCAGGTGGTCGACCTGAGGGCCTAGAGAGAATTAGAGAGGAACTGAACCCAGAGGTCCTGTGAAGCTGACTGTGAGGGTAGACGCTAAAGGATCTGATTCTGCGGTACAGTGAGTGCAAATCTGTGTCAAGGGGCCTGACCTGAGGGGGGCCACCCCTGCAGCTAGAAGTGCACAGGTGTCAGTAAAAGGGATGCTAGTGAGTGTCCTGAAGAGAATGTAGTTCACCAAGTATATTGCTGGAGAGAAAAGAGCAAGGAGACTTAACCTTTTCCATACATATGGCAGTATGGTTCAAGGTGTACAACAAATAGATGGGTGTGTTGGCGCTCCCAAAAACAATGACAATCGGCTCTGATAAATCACTTGTCTTAAGTCAAATTGGCAAGTTTATTTAAAAGGCTAAAATGATGATAGAATCGACTGTGATGACAGCAAATGTCCGACGATGAGGCAATACCTTGAGGGAGGACCCAGAAGTAGGGTGGAGACGCCTGTCCAAGTGTGAAGCCTTGATGATGGAAACACTCAGGGGCTGGAAGAGGAACGGGAAGAGGAGAAGGGGGGAACCCCAGCCCCCGCAAATCAATCTGGCCGCGAGGATCGTTCAGGCTGCACCGCGGCGTCCACTCCTGTCCTCGAGCGGCTGAGGCGGTGCTGGAAGATGACATCACTGGTCGCCCGCAGCTGAGTCACGGAGACGTACTCAACGGACCCTGCTTGCCTCGTAACCAGGGAAACTGAAGCAAAGGCAGCCTCACTGAGCCGGGCACAGCACACAACCGTGTGAGCTGTCAGCCAGCTGGGAGGACATTAGTGGCCACAAAACGGGGAGGATGACATGTTTCGGGCAAAGTACTTCATCAGATCTCCTGTGGCTCAAAAAGAAGGGAAATT
The DNA here is from genome assembly GCF_965119305.1 of Pelophylax lessonae. Taxonomy (NCBI): domain Eukaryota; kingdom Metazoa; phylum Chordata; class Amphibia; order Anura; family Ranidae; genus Pelophylax; species Pelophylax lessonae. The sequence continues at coordinate 876,382,285 of NC_138768.1, forward strand.
TGAATGGGAATGAAAGGAAGAGGCGTCGCCACCCACTCCATGGCTCCACCCCCAGAAAACCACTGGTTGTGAACAAATGCAGACACAATACAAATACAAATAGAAACAAATAAAAACAGAAATGCACAAATATGGCACAAAAATCTATAACTGATGTGTATGTATGAAAAAAAAATGTATATAAAAAAAAAAAAAAAAAAAAAAAAGGGAGAGGGAAAAAGATGAATCAGGTTGCCTTAAACCACAGAATATATATCTCGTTTAACCCATGGGGGGACAAAGTATTCAACTTATATATCCAGAAAGTCTCTCTCTTGCAAAGCAAGGAGAGGCGTTCATTGGTGGTCAAAGTGCCCTTTGGCACAAACTCAATCGCCCAAACCTTCAGGTCTTAAACATCACCTTTGTGATGGGTGGCAAAATGACGGGGAACACTATGGGGTAATTTACCGTTCTTAGTGTTTAGTCCTTGAGCAATGGCCCTACGATGCTCACCTATCCGTGTACGTAGGTGGCGGATGGTAAGACCCACGTAAAGGAGATTACATGGGCAGTGTAAAATGTAGACCACAAACTCTGTGGAACAGGTAATAAATTGGCGTATGGAATAACTGTTGCCGAGTGTATGGCAAAAGGAATCACAGCCATGTTGGATAAATTGGCAAGTGAGGCACCTTCTCTTCTTGCTTTGAAAAGTACCCACTCTATCACTGAAGTAGGACCTGATGTCCATAGTCCTCTCGATCATAGGTTTGTTGACTTTGCTGGGGGCAATGTTGTTTTTGATAGTCCGTGCCCTCCTACAGACAACCTGGGGGGCTGGAGGGAGGTGGGGACCTAGTCTGGGGTCTGAACGTAAAATGGACCAGTGCTTCTTTAAGATGTGAGTAATCTGTCTGTAATTATTATTAAAACCGGTGATGAATCTGGCTTGGTGAGTGGTTTTGTTCCCTGTGGAGTTAGCCCCAGAAGGACAGAGGGAAGATACGTTTCTACAATCAGTAAAGGCCTTTTGGACCAGTTCCTCAGGGAAACCTTTTTCCAGGAACTTCTCCTTCATGAATTGGCCCTGGGGTTCTCCCCCCCCCCCTTCTCCTCTTCCCGTTCCTCTTCCAGCCCCTGAGTGTTTCCATCATCAAGGCTTCACACTTGGACAGGCGTCTCCACCCTACTTCTGGGTCCTCCCTCAAGGTATTGCCTCATCGTCGGACATTTGCTGTCATCACAGTAGATTCTATAATCATTTTAGCCTTTTAAATAAACTTGCCAATTTGACTTAAGACAAGTGACTTATCAGAGCCCATTGTCATTGTTTTTGGGAGCGCCAACACACCCATCTATTTGTTGTACAGTGTGTTTCTCAGTCAGGATCTGGGTTTTGGGTAGGCTGCAACCCTGACATGACTTTTGGCTGTTTGGCTTTTTGGTTACAACTCATCCACCCCACTTCATCTTTGAACCCTGAACATCTGTCCTACAGCGCCAGGATTTTTTGTATGTATTTTTTTTGTATGCAGTATGGTTCAAGCACTGCTTCCACAAGCAACCTGGTGATGCCAAGTAAGAGTTGCCCTTATCCATAGTGAATAGTTCCAGTTGGAGTATCCCACTATTCCATTCCCTCATCCAAATTCAAAAATAAACACTAAAAACCAACACCCTGGACTGTTTATTGAGTGTTGAGCAATTGGGAGTAAGGAGGGATGTGTGAACTGTACCCTAAGTGACCTGTGCTGGTAATCAGAGGAGGCCCAACAAGTCATCATACAGCAAGTATTTTAGGGGACCGTGCTGCAATTCTTTTTTAAGATTCATAACAGCTGCTCAAGAATTGCTTTCTTTCTTACCGATAAGCATTTACTACAACCCGTATCAATAATATCCCGTGGTTGGACCATGCTCCTATCATATTGGATAAAATAGATGCACAAGCTGGTCCGCAAACCAATTTATGGAGAAATAACACCTATTTTTGTCCACAGTACCGCACTGAAATCTCAACTATATTGAAGGAGCATCTATTGTACAACGACACTGGCATTCCTTTTGCTGCTACAGTATGGTGTACCCATAAGGCATTTATAAGGAGGGCGATGACCCAAATAGCCTCCAGAGAGAAGAGGCGGAGGCAGCAGCATCTCTCTTGCCTACTTAAAGGATAAGTCCACCCTAAAACTAAAATCCCTGCATCTATAGATCTCTACAATCTAACACTAACTTATCTAGCCCTGTCCATCTCCAGCGGCAGAAGCTCTGCAGAGGACATAGCCGACAACAACTGTGAAATGAATAGGAAGTGACATCACCCATAGAGTTACCATGGGGCTTCTGTTGTCAGCTGTGTTCTCTGCACCTGCCTCCACAGCAAAGCCGGGGGATCGGTTCAGATCAGCTTCAAAAAAGTTAAGTATACTGATTTCTTCTTTGCAGGGTAGATAGGTTAGTGTTTGATTGTGAGATTGTGGAGATCTATAGATGCTGGGATTTTAGTGTGAGGATGGACTTATCCTTAAAGGAAATAGCAGAGCTAGAATCTCAGCATAAACAATCACAGGACTTAGCTTTATCGATTCCCCCCCTCCCCACAGCCTTCAGGGAGGAATTAAGGCAACTACTTATTTACAATTACGACAAGTACATTAAAAGATTGAAATTATCTCAATATTCCCAGAACAATAGGGCAGGCAAACTACTTGCCTCTCAACTGAAACGACAAGCGAAGGCTAAGCTTTCTAGCTTCCAGGGTCACTCCTCTGCTAAGATATGACACAGCTACTTCCATGCCTCAGGAATAGGGTCATTGATATTATCCTGTTAGATGTGACACCACTACCTCCATTTGCCTCGGGTTCTTTACCTAGTTTAGTGCAACGGCAGCCAAGCCCATAGCAACAGTGACTCTTTATAGCTCAATGAACAGTCTAGAGCAGGAGTCTCCAAACTTTTGCCCAAGGGCTGGATGTGGTCCTTTACTTGCCTTTATCCCGTCCTTGGGGCACTGTCACTTACCTTAGAGCAGAGCCTGACCTGCAGAGGGAGAACTCTTGTACAGCCCTGGCTCAGGCAACACTGGAGTTGTGACAGGGGATACGAGAGTGAAGCGGGGTAAGAGTGCCTGCGCTGGTCTTCCATTGGCAGGCGAGATGAGTGGCCGATGAGTCACTGGACAGGACTGGATTGCTGAGCAGCAGGTAGAAGCAGATACAGTGGTGCAGATGCAGGACAACGTCACCAGGCACTGGATGGAGCAGGATAGGCAAAAGACTGGAGCAGGGTCATACAAGTCAGATTGGTCACAGATAATCAGATAAGGCATAAGCAGCAGGCAGAGAATAGTCAGTGTACAGGCAGAGGTTGGCAGGAAAGCAGGTATAACAGAGTCTAGGCAAGCCGGGTCAGGACTGGAGATAAGCAAAGGTGGTCAGACAAGCCGGGTCAATACAGGAATCAAATACAGGAACAAGCACAGAACTCAGGTAAAGTTGCAGATCAGACAGCACTGCACAAGTGCAGCTGCTGCCCTTATATATGCCACTTAGGCACCAATGCTAGAACGGCTAACGCACGCGCATGTGCATAGGTGTTTGCATTTGGCGAATCTTTGTACGCACGTGCGCATTCCTACACACGCGTATCTGCCTATTACCGGAATGTCCCTGACATGCACTATTCCTCGAACTGACTCCCACGATGGGGCACTCTTCCTCCCATTGACACCAACAATGGGGAAACTCCACCTCCCACTGACACCAACTACGGGGCACAATTCCTTCTACTGATAAAAATGTATTCTGCTACATGTCTTTGGTTAAAAAAAAATAAAAAATCACAATAGGCGTATATTGATCGGTTTGTGTGAAAGTTAGAGCCTCTACAATCTATGGTATATATACTGAATATTAGAATTTTTATACTACTAATGGTGGTGAAAGTGCAGTGGACAATATGACACTAACTGATGCTGGAGGGAACTGACTAACTGACACTGATATCAACAGTGACACTAATACAGTGATCAGTGATAATACTATACACTGTCACTGTACTAATTACACTGGCTGGGAAGGGGTTAACATCTAGGGGCAATCAAGGGGCTAATAGTGTGCCTTAAATGTGTCATGTGTGCTGCTTTTTACTAAAGATCTCTGTTTTTCTGCTTTGCAGGGATAATAAACAGAGAGATCATTCCCTCTGTACAGAGCCCTATGTTGTTTGCCAACACAGGGCTCTGGGCTGTGATTGGACACCACCGATCAGCAGGTCCTGACCATGAATCATTGGCTGGGACCTGCTGAAAGGCTCCTGCTGTGTATAATCACGCATGCACATGCTCTAAACCAGGAAGCAGGGAGCGACGTACCAGTATGTCGCTTTGCCTGCACGGGCCGTGTATCCACAGTACATTGTGGGCGGCCGGTCCGCAAGTGGATACACAAAGCCTTGGAAAGCGCTCCATTGGATGAGGAGAGCAGGCGATCTCCCTGTGCGTCCTCATACTTCCCAGCACTGACTGTACATTGTCCATACACAGAAAGATCTTCCGCTGACAAGGCACTGACACCAAGGTCCATTTAGAAGCAGCTGTGGTTGTATTACAGCCAAAGTTTTTAAAGAGCTCTGTACTTTATAAAGTTCACCAATATGGTTTATAAATGTGCATAGCCTGAAGGCTTTGCAAGTTCGAAAAAATGCCATGATGTGACTTTGGTGGGCTCTCCTCTGATCATGAAGCTTTCTGCTGTGTTAACCACGGAGAACTTCCTCAGGATCAGTTCTATGAATGGACTGCAAAATACAGATCCCGGTATTGAGAAATACCTCTGAATGTAATGGAGATGGGATATCTTCTATTATAAATCATCTCTGAGAGTTTCATGTCTTCATCTTGTCTTTGTCAGGAGTCACATTTACAGATTGGAGAGTCACCGCAACCAGTATTGGCTTCCACTTGTCCTGCAGTCCTCAATGTCCGGATACCTGGAGATTTACTGTGGAGTTGTGTCCTAGGACAGAATATTCTATTTCTGGTCGATCATGTAAAGAATTATATGGTAATGTGGGAACATTCACCAATCTACGGCCATTCTCTAAATATAATATATACACCAAAATTTATACAGGGATCAAAAAATACAACCTGGTGAACGAAGTTATGTGGACGGATGACTCAGGTGAGAGAATGTTCTGTTCTTATACCAGTATTGTCTGTTCTGATATCAGCCAACACTGGACAGAATACTTAACACCCATCATTTACCGGTAGCACCCCAATGCCAGGAGCAGGATAGCACCTCCAGAGGCAGTGGGCGGGCTAGCATTTCACCCCAGGGCTGAACTCATGACTAAAACGGGGGGACAGAGAAAGAATATTGTGTGCCAGTCACTTTTGTCTTTTTAACTACTTGCCGCCCGTAGGACGTCTATGGACGTCCTCGGGTAGCAGTATTTATACCGGGATGATGCCTGCACCATCATCCCGGTGTTCTGCCGAAGTCTCCAACTCTCCAAAATCTCCAACCACGTCACTTCCGGTGACTCTCCAGCAGCAATAATTGGAGATTTCGAGGAGTTGGTGTTTTCATAGAACACCGGCAGCGTATGCACTATGACAGTGGTCCTCAACTCCAGGCCTCAGGGCCCACTAACAGGCCAGATTTTAAGTATTACCTTGGGGAAATGCAGACTAGAGTACTGCAATCACTGAGCAGCAAATGATATCACCTGGGATGTATTTCAGTTATCTTGCAAACCTGGCCTGTTAGTGGGCCCTGAGGACCAGGGTTGGGGACCACTGCACTATGGTACATGATATAATGACTGGACATTCTTAGTCCGCCCGCTACTAACCAACAACATGGCCACCTCTGAGGCGGCAACAACTTTTTGCCTCCTTACCCCTTGTGCTATCATAACAGCCAACTCTTCGTGTACCGTAGTGTACATCCGCTGCCGGTATTTTCTGAAAACACAATCTTGTCTAAATCTTCAATTATTGCTGCTGAAGAGTCACCGGAAGTGACGTGGTTGGACATTTTGGTGAGTTGGAGTTTTCAGGAGAATGGCGGCATTGAATTCTTTAGCCAGCAATTCCCTTTGTAGCAGTAGTGATTCAAGTGGCTAAATAGCTAGATAGATCACTTCTGCAGGTGGCAGAAGGGGGTCCCACCCCCCTCCCGCCACCGCCTTTCCCAGGCTCTACCGTCCAATCATAGACCCCAGGAACGATGCGACCAGCGGTATGGGCTGCACGGAATAGAGAGAGAGGGACTGACGTTGTTCCTGTCTCTGTGACCCTGAAAACAAGAAGCGATGAGTACGTCATCACTTCCGGTTCCGCCTCTTTGTTTACCTGGCCGTTAGCAGCCAGGAAGGCAGGCGAGTAGCTGATCTGTGTCTGATCGGCTGCATTGGAGGCCAGAGGAGAGATTTGGGGTCTAATAGACCCATAAAGAGGACCTGTTTCGGCCTGTGCTGTCACAAGAGATGTTGTTCATTCCTTGTGATAGCAATAAAGTTAATCCATAAAAAGTGTAAAAAAGAAAGTTTTGTCTAAAATAAATAATAATAATAAAAAGAAATTAAAACACCCGTGCTTATAAACAAATGCAAACGCATACGTTACTCCCGCACGCATATGTAAATGGTGATCGAACCACACATGTGAGGTACCACTGCGATCGTTAAAAAGAGAGCTAACTGCATAACTCTAGACTGGAACCCTGTAAAGGTGTTTTTAGTGACACCTATGGAGAATTGTAAGCACTGTAGTTTGCCGCCATTTCACGGGCAGACGCAATATGAAGCATAACATGTTAGATGTCTATTTACTCAGGTCTAACATCATTTTTCACATTATCCAAAAAAATTGTGGTTACTATTGTGTTTTATTCTTATTTAAATTCATTAAAGTTTATTTTTTCCAAAAAAATTGCGTTTGCAAAACCGCCGCAAATACCGCGTGATATAAAAAATTGTAACAATCCTCATTTTATTCTCTAGGGTCTCTGCAAAAAAAATGCATAATTTTTGGGGGTTTTAAGTCATTTTCTAGCAAAATAAGTAGATTTTCCCATGTAGAAGCGAAGTGTCAGAATTAGCCCGAAGTTGTAAACATTTTATTGTAGAATGATTGTTAGAGGTTAGAGGTCCAAGATAACAGAGCATTACAGAAGAGAACCTTCAGGGCTTCAGTGCAAGAAACCAGGGGGCCTCCCCACTGACCCCGGGCCCTTTACACTCATATTTTGACCCTTTATTATGGCCCTGCAGTGGGCCAGCTTCATACCTTCTTGGGGTCCCCCCACAGTGGCGGAACACCAGAGCCCAGTCGCAAGTGCAATCTTTGTGACCATGGTAGTTCCGACACTGGTGTCAGTAGTTTTTTATGTTTGTTGTTATATATATATATATATTTTTTTTTTAATTCAGTGTTTATTAGGAAAAGGAAACAACAAGGCATACAGAATAGGCAAAAAAAAAAATGAAACCAATGGTGTCAGTCCATATTACAATATCATATACAGAGAACAAACAACTTCAGGGAATACCAGTAATCGTAGTATAGAGGACCATAATGTAAAACGCATTACCCATAATGTCAGAGAGAATTGCTAGGGGAAGCCCGACCCCCGGAGAGATCCCGCCCCCAACCGGCATCTTTCACATGGCCGGAGTGGTGAGAAGGAGAGACCCCCTCCGGGCCGACCAAGCCCCTCCCCCAGTCAGCTAGTATGAACCCATGTATGTATGCCCATGGGGAGTGATAAAAACAAGAGAAACAGATAATGAACGACAGCTCCCGCCATTTCCCTTTCACATCTTTTGTGTATAAGTGGGGAAGGAGCCCACCATCAAGAGAGAGGAAGAAAAAAACAAAAAAGAAAAAAAAAAGGGGGTGGGTAACGAACAAAAAGGGGGAGGGAAGGAAAGAAAGAGGCGAGGAGGGAATGGGGGGGGGGGGAAGGGGGAAAGAGATAGCCACCCGGGCCGCAGATGCCGCACTAGGCCACCAAATCTCTGTATTCTGTGGAAAAACTGAACTCATGCCAGTAATACCATCTTTTGAGAAAACCCTCCCTAGTGCCCCGCTCGGCAGCCACGAGATCTTCCATTTCGTTGATGCTGGCCACCTTCCGCAGCCACATAGCCACTGTAGGAGGCTGCGACTGTTTCCAGAGAAGAGGGATACAGCTCTTGGCCGCCGTGAAAAGGAGCGGCAGGATTGATTTTCTGTAGGAAGCTCACGGGAATTCGTTGTGGTGAAGGAGAAAAAGGGCAGGACACAGAGTGAGAGCGTGGTCCGTAAACTTTTGTGCGATGCGTAATACCTCCGCCCAGAAGGGCTGCAGACGGCTGCAAGCCCAAAAGATGTGGAGAAGGGAGCCAACCTCCTCTCCACATCGCCAACAATGGTCAGAGCAGGAAGGGAACATTTTGCTCAATCGGGCCAGGGTGTAGTACCACCTGGTCAAAAACTTATACCCCGCCTCCTGATATTTAGAACAGGTGGAAGTTTTGTAGGTAAAAAAGAAAATACGATCAACCTGGTGGTCCGAAAAAGAGAGACCCAAATCGCGCTCCCACCGGGTGATATACAGGGGTCTGGAGGAGGGATCAGGTCCCGTCAGTAGACGATAGATCAAAGATATGGTGTGTCGCAATGGTGAGTCCGAGACACACAGTTCTTCGAAAAGGCATGAGGCGTCGGTCAAATGAGGTCGCAGGTGGCCGGGACTGCAGAAAGTGAGCTAACTGCACTTTTTGCCAGAAGGACAACAGTGCATAGGAGCCGTCGGAGAAGAGGGATTGTCGAGAAACCCACTTCCCTCCAATGATGAAGTGTCTGGCCTGGTGGAAACCTCGCGACTTCAGGGTGCGGAAACCTTGGTCCCGCAGGCCGTTGTTATATATTTTTACCATTTTATTTTATTTTATTTTTTTACAATTTTATTTTAAATTATTGTTTACATATTTTTTAGGACCCCTGTCGGGGGGGCTCTGGGGAAATATCAGGGGTCTAAATGGACCCCTGATGTCTCACTTTGGAACAGAGAAAGTCTACTCCTGTGGGGTTCATCAGCCACTGAGTGTTCAAGGTTATGACCTTGAACACTCAGTGGCCTCTTTATTAGACACACACATATTCAGATGATGCTTAATTGGAATTAAAGTGACTCCATTTCTCTCCCTATTTGACTGCGCTTGGGTGAAAGGCATAGAAGGAAAAGGAGCGTAGTCGGGTGGAATAGAAGAAACAGGAGCAGGGTCTAAAGGAATGAGAGCAGGGTCTGGGGGAATAGGAGCGAGGTCTGGTGAAATAGAAGAAATAGGAGTGGGGTCTGGTAGACGAGAAGACATAGGGGCTAGGTATTGTGGAATAGAGGGAATAGGAGTGGGGTCTGGTATAAAGAAAACCTAGGGGTTAGGTATTGTGTGGAAGGAATAGGAGGGGGGTCAGGTAGAAAAGAAGACAAAGGGGCTGGGTTTTGTGAAATAGAAGGAATAGGAGTAAGGTCTGGTGGAAAAGAAGGAATAGGATGGAGGGTCTGAGGGAATAGGATTGGGGTCTCATAGAAAAGAAGACATAGGGGCTGGGTATTGCGTAGAAGAAGTAAAAGTGGGCTCTATTGAAATAGAGGGAACTAGAGCGGCCTCCGGTGAAATAGAAGAAATAGGAGTGGAGTCTGGTGGAATAGAAAGGATAGGAGTGGAGTCTGGTGGAATAGAAGGAATAGGAGTGGGGTCTGGTGGAATAGAAGGAATAGGAGTGGAGTCTGGTGGAATAGAAGGAATAGGAGTGGAGTCTGGTGGAATAGAATGAACAGGAGTGGGGTCTCATGGAATAGAAGGACTAAGAGTGGAGTCTGGTGGCATGGAAGGAATAGAAGCAGGGTCTGGTGGAATAGAAGGAATAGGAGTGAGGTCTGATGAAAAAGAGGAAATAGAAAGGAAGTATGGAAGAATAGAAGAAATAAGAGCAGGGTCTGGTGGAATAGAAGAAATGGGAGCTGGCTCTGGTGAAATAGAAGAAATAGGAGTGGGGTCTGGTGGAATAGAAAGAATAGGAGTGGGGTCTGGTGGAATAGAAGGAATAGGAGTAAGGTCTGGGGGAAAAGAAGGAATAGGATGGAGGGTCTGAGGGAATAGGATTGGGGTCTCATAGAAAAGAAGACATAGGGGCTGGGTATTGCGTAGAAGAAGTAAAAGTGGGCTCTGGGGAAATAGAAGGAACTAGAGCGGCCTCCGGTGAAATAGAAGAAATAGGAGTGGAGTCTGGTGGAATAGAAAGAATAGGAGTGGGGTCTGATGAAAAAGAGGGAATAGAAAGGGAGTATGGAAGAATAGAAGAAATAAGAGCAGGGTCTGGTGGAATAGAAGATATGGGAGCTGGCTCTGGTGAAATAGAAGAAACTAGAGCTGCCTCCGGGGAAATAGAAGAAATAGAAGTGGAGTCTGGTGGAATAGAAAGAATAGGAGTGGTGTCTGGTGGAATAGAAGGAATAGAAGCAGGGTCTGGTGGAATAGAAGGAATAGGAGTGAGGTCTGATGAAAAAGAGGGAATAGAAAGGGAGTATGGAAGAATAGAAGAAATGGGAGCTTGGTCTGGTAGAAAAGAAGACATTGGTGGAGGTCTGGTGAAATAGAAGAAATTGGAGCGTGGTCTGGTGGAATAGAAGAAATAAGAGCAGGAACTGGTGGAATAGAGGGAATAGGAGTGGGATCTGGTGGAATAGAAGAAATAAGAGCAGGGAGTGCTGGAAAAAAAGAATGGAAACAGGGACTGGTGGAAAAGAAGGAATAGAAGCATGGACTGGTAGAATAGAAGAATAAAGCAGTAACTGATGGCACAGAAGAAATAGGAAAGGGCTCTGGTGGAATAGAAGGAACAAGAGTGGGGTCTGGTGGAATACAATGAACAGGAGTGGGGTCTGGTGAAAAATAAGGTAAAGGAGTTGGGTCTGGTGGAATAGAAGGAATAGGAATGGGGTCTGGTAAAATAGAGGGAATAGAAAGCGGGTATAGAAGAATAGAAGAAATAGGAGCAGGGTCCTGTGGAATAGAAGGAAGAGAAGTAGAGTTTGGTCGGGCAGAAGAAGTTGGGTCTGGTGGTGAGCAATGTGCTTCTGTATGGCTTTGTAGGTTTCTGCAAGTTACAATAAAGCTTTTTTAGATACAAAGAGAAAAACCACAAGCAGTGTATGTCTTTCTCTGTTTAATATCTCCATATACTAATTCTGCAGTTTGTTGCAGGGGGAGGGGTAGACTGATCTCTGTGTGTACGGACAGATTATCCCTATTAGATTCTGTAACATTTTATTTTCCATCCAGTTCCTGGTCAACCTGACATAGTGAAGGTTCCATCAATGGAAGATAACACAATTAGATGGAGCCTGTCTGAGGAATGGGGAAATATTACCGGATTCCAGGTAAGATCATCCATTTTCTGTATTTTATTCTTGATTCCATATTGACCGGTTACTGCTCACATGGTGAAGACTAACAGTAATGGTTGTGAGTCAATTTTATTTGACTTTTTAAAGTGAATGCGTTTAAGATGTTTTTAGGTTTTTTTTTTCATGGTAATATCATTTTTCATGGTAATTTACAAAAAAATATTTCATACAAGGTGTATTTATGACACACATGAGTTGAGTCCCAGAGCACCGTGAGTTAACTAACAAGAGAACACAGTCACAATGGGGTTACTTTACTAAAGGGAAATAGATTGTTCACATTGTAAGGGAATGTTCCCTTAGCTAAGTGAATGAGGTGAAGCTTAGCTAGCTTCCATCATCTGATCATGCGCAAGCAAAAAAAAATTTTTTTATTTATTTTTTTTTACTTTCCTTGCACTTGATTGGGTAGTCTTTGCACAGTGAATTCTCACTACATTCCCTTGCAAGGTGAACAGCCTATTAGTCTTTAGTAAACCAACCCATCTGTCCCTGAATGAAACCTCAGGTGGAGCTGTGGAGTAATTGCTCTGACATAATATTATTAATATTATTATTTAGGATTTATATAGTGCCAAAATATTGGCAATGCATTACAAGATAAGGGGGGGACAGTACAGTTACATTACAACCTGATACAAGAAGATTAGGAGGGTCCTGCTCATGGGGGCTTACAATTTAAAGGGGAAGGGCAAGTGGTACAAAAGGTAATAACTGTGAGGGATTAGTTGATGGAGAAAGCACAGTTTTTAGGTGGAAGCAGGATAGGATTGTAAGATGGCTGGTGCCTGGCCCAGTTCCACGTTGCCCTCACAGATCGTCGGGCACCAGCCTTTACATACAGATTGCAGGGTGTCACAAGTTTATCAGCCCAAACCAACGCTGTCACGTCTATGGATGGTAGCCTGAGACCTAGTCTTTCCATCCTCCTCGTACTTACATAGTTAACCCTCACTTCCACAGGAATAATCATGCACCTGGTCTAAATGCAAGCTTTCAGAACCCCGGTTGCCAGGTTTTTTTACCGCATCACTCACATCAAGACCTAGGCATTGGCTGTGCTGAACACTTCTGATATATTATCACACAGAGGCTTCTTGTCGAGACAAACTATTTTATTGAAATAACTCTTCAACCATGCAACCAAAAATTGACATTAGCAAAATCCAAATATTGGCCAACAATGGGACACTCTACCTCCCACTGACACCAACTACAGGATAATATGCCATCTACTGATATGAGTCACTTTCAGTTCAGATGGGCCTTCCCTGTCCTCTCCATCCCTGGCTGTAATCTCTCCAGGGGTCTCCAATCTTATCAAACCAAGTGCTAGTTTGCTGTCCTTCAGACTTGAGGGGGGCCAGACTTTGCCCAATGGAAGTAGTAATTGGCCTGGTGTCATCGGACATAACCAATGCCCCATCATTGTTATCAGTGGGTGGATTAGTGCCTCCATAATTGGTATCAGTGGGAGTAATAGTGACTCATATCAGTAGATGACATATTTTCCCATAGTTGGTGTCAATGAAAGAGTATATCATTGCTAGTGTCAGTGGGAAGAGTGCCCCATTGTTTGTCAGTGGGAGGAAGAGTGCCCCATTCTTTGTCAGTGGGAGGAAGAGTGCCCCATTGTTTGTCAGTGGGAGGAAGAGTGCCCCATTGTTGGTGTTAGTGGGAGAAATAGTGTCCCAAGTGCCATATAAAGGCAAGCAAAGGGCCACATCCTGTCCTTGGGCTGCAGTTTGGAGACCACTGCCATAGACCATGCAGATCTTTTGAATTGGAGAACAAGTGGACACACTTATCTCTCCCTCCTTCTACTACCTTTGCTCCAGTCTTTTAGTTGTTAAGTCCATGTACCCATCCTCCCTCTAGTGAGCTCCAAAGAATAGGAACTTACTTCAGCCCCTCCCCTGAGGGGAAGAGTTTGGAACAGGACCTATTCTCTCTTTATCTCAGAGCTTTAGCTCTTAGTTTAAATTCCACCCCCCTTATTTAGGGACCCCCAGAATAATTTATCAAAATAGGAGGATCAACCCTTAAAGTGTTTGCTACCCCAACATTTCATTTTGCTGATATGTACTGCTGTACCATGTACTCATGTTAGGAAGTATCCTGTTCTCTTTGTATTGCTACCTTGGTGTGAAATACCTGGTGATACTGCCAGTTCCCCTGCTTTCGAATTTCAAACTGAGAGAGCACATCCATGCCAGTGTGGTCACCTTTCTGGTTTTCAGTGTGTCCTCTTCACCCGCCTCCCCAGCGAAGCTGCGGCTAACAGCTCAGCATTGGATCTGGTCAGAGCAGCTTCAAAAAAGGTAAGTATACTGATTTCTTTGTTACAGGGCTAGATAGGTTACTGGTAGATCGTGGAGATCTATAGATGCAAGGATTTTAGTGTTAGGGTGGACTTATCCTTTAATTATGTAAGGGCAATGATGGGAAATCGGCACTCAGGTTTTTGAAATGTCCCCCCCCCCACTCCCCACCCTCTCTATGGCATATCAGTCACATAAATATGTTGGTTACCAGCTTCTCTGTGACTTGACAAAGTCATTGCGCACAAAACACGCTGTCACGGCTACCCCCCTTCTTGCATTCCATCCTGGCTCCTTATGACTCCTTCCTGCTTCCACTCAGTGGCCGGTCCTGACGTCATCCACGGCACGCCTAGCCTGGACACACAAACTGACCGTGATCCACAGGCTGTCACCTCATCATTCTCCTAACAGCCTCCCCACTGGAACTTGGGTGTGAGATTCCATCAAAGCCCAGAGTGTCTGGCATTTGTATCAGTTGCTTTTTTTAATGACTTGGTAATTATTTGAAATAAACACATTTTTTTTTTTTTAATTTGCATCCACTGGGAAGACTCTTTTTGACTCTGTACGACCAGCATTACATCCACCCAACCCTACTAGGTATACCACAATATAAATATTTTCACCAAGGGAGCTGTTTCTCCTTGACTGAGTGAACAATGCCCTACCTTTGGTATTTGGTGGATGACTAGTGCCCATTGTTGTTGTCAGTGGGAGGAATAGTGCCCCATTGTTGTCAGTGGGAGGAATAGTGTCCCATTGTTATTGTCAGTGGGAGGAATAGTGCCCCATCATTAATTCAGTGGGAGAAATAGTGCCCCATCTTTGGTATCATTGGGAGGAATAGTGCTCCATCATTGGTATCAGTGGGAGGAATAGTGCCCCATCATTGGTATCAGTGGGAGGAATAGTGCCCCATCATTGGTATCAGTGGGAGGAATAGTGCCCCATCATTGGTATCAGTGGGAGGAATAGTGCCCCATCATTGGTATCAGTGGGAGGAAGTGTGCCCCATCGTTGGTGTCAGTGGAAGGAATAGTCCCCCATTGTTGGTGTCAGTGGGAGGAATAGTGCCCCATCATAGGTGTCAGTGGGAGGAATAGTGCCCCATCGTTGGTATCAGTGGAAGGAATAGTGCCCCATCGTTGGTATCAGTGGAAGGAATAGTGCCCCATCATTGGTATCAGTGGGAGGAATAGTGTCCCATCATTGGTGTCAGTGGGAGGAATAGTGTCCCATCATTGGTGTCAGTGAGAGGAATAGTGCCCCATCGTTGGTATCAGTGGGATGAATAGTGCCCCATCATTGGTATCAGTGGGAGGAATAGTGTCCCATTATTGGTGTCAGTGGGAGGAATAGTGTCCCATCATTGGTGTCAGTGGGAGGAATAGTGCCCTATCGTTGGTATCAGTGGAAGGAATAGTGCCCCATAGTTAGTATCAGTGGGAGGAATAGTGTCCCATCATTGCTGTCAATGGGAGGAGTAGTTTCCCATCATTCAGCTTCGGGTGTGGCTGCTGGAAGGTTCTCTGGCTGTGTGTCTGTTGCTGCTGCAGGTGATCTGTGTAAGAGGGGAGTGAGGTGAAATCCCTCCCAGCTCTCCTGGCCCCCTTCTGGGGAAGCCATGGAGGCCAGCAGGGCCTCTCCTGCTGGAGGCTCTCAGACATCCCCTGGGCGGATGGATGGCACCCCTGCTCCTGTGCAGCCCGTGGTTGGTGATCTCTCTGCACCTGGTGAGGATGAAGATGCTGGATCCATTCGGGAGCGAGTGGTGGCCGGGATCAAAGTCCTCAATAAGGAGAGAGACAAGCTCTACAAGCTTAGAGCGGATTTAAAGCGCCTGAGAAAGCAGCGTGAAGGCTTGTTCAGCAAGAACCGTGGATCAATGGATTCAGAGGTCCAATTAGCGAAAGTCCGTGTGGATCATCAAGAAACTATCGTGGCCATGATGGAAGGCAGGGATGGTCCCTTCAGGGAGAAGTTTTGCAATGAACGGAGGTTTGCAAAGATGGAGGTGGAGGAGGAGACCCCCGGTTCTGACCCCCTTCCCCCTCAAGGTGAGGTAAGCAGCCCATTGCCATCTCAGGGCTCAGGAGGCATGTTGAAAGTTATACAGGTAATGGAGTCTCCAATGCAGGAAGATCAGCTGGGGTTTGGTGATGTGGAGGACTTACCTGAGAGTGTGCCTGATAAAGTAAAGTATATAAAGCCCCAGCTTACAGATAAAACAGTTTTTGTGCCTTTTAGCACCTTGCCTAATGATGGGTTTCCTAATGACACTCCGGGTGATTCCCCTATGCTCAGCAATGTTGTGCCTGCTGCTGATGTCTCTAAACAGGAAAAGTTGTGTTTAAAAAATGACATTTCTGCTGAAGAACCACAAAACCTAGAAGAGCCGATTAACCCCCCTTCTGCTGAGCTTAAAACTATTTCAGTCACTGTTGAACAGGACTCTACAGCGCAGCAGCAGGAAACATCTGGTACTGCATCAGAAACAGTTATCCCTAATAACATTGCAGGCATGGTGGATCCCACCATTATATGTGGAACTGATAATGCTGCTTGTTTAGGCCAAGCTGGTAAAAATAATAATAGTAGTGTACCTGATAATGTGACATCAGTGTGGGGTCTTGGCCCTAATAAGCCTACATTTGCACAGGTGGTAAGCTGTGCTCCTGGCAATATCACCAAGCCAGGGTTACAATCAAGGAGGAGCTCTGCTTCTAATCAGGGTTTTCCCTCGCGGGCTGCCACTATGAGCACCATTGGATCTGGTATTGGATCTATGGCTTCTGCTGGGGGTCCAAGGCGGAACGTAGTCCTCCTTAAATGGGAAGGTGGTGCAGTCCCTCTAGCAAGGCGTATGGTGGTGGACCTGATCTTAGATATGGGTTTTGGGGCTAATGACCTATATGCCCTGATACATGTGGCTGGAAGCCGGGAATACACAGTTAGTTTCACCAGACCAGAGGGTCTTGACTTGTTCTGGGAACGATATATGGCTCGGTGCAGGTCAAGACCCGAATGGGAAGGTCTGGTGCCAGTGGCAGTTTCCCAAAGGTCAACAGTGAAGAAAATTACTATTGTCCTTACAAATGAGAGTGTTCCTGCTCGGGACTTAGAGGTCTGGTTGAGAAATTATGGGGATGTTTTGACCAGGCCGGATAAAATTCATGATGAGCGTGGCATCTGGACCGGGGGTTGGTCGGTAACGGTCAGGTTGGCTAGGGATGGGAATGTTGTCCGTCACCTGCCCTCCTCTGCTTTTATAGGGAGGGATAGGATGACTATTTTTTATCCCAGTCAGCCAAAACTGTGTCACCGCTGTGGAGAAAAGGGGCATTTTAGCTCCTCTTGTTCAGCACTGATCTGTTCAGTGTGTCGGGGACAGGGTCATGTGGCCAGGGACTGCACCCAGGCGATAAGGTGCAACCTGTGCCTGCGCCTTGGCCACCCCTACAGCCGATGTCCTGAAGCCTGGCATAATATGGATAGAGAGGTGATAGATGATCTGTTAAGGCTGGACAGGATGGAGGATGAGGCCCCTGTTGTACCACCCTCCTCTGCGGTGACTGACCCCCCTGGTCTTGTGCAGGATCCCTCCCTAGTCCCTGTGCCCACCCCTCCTGTATCTGTAAGTTTTCCTTCTGTGTCTGTCCCTGTGTCCCCCCAGCCTACTGTACCGGCTCCTCTTGTGTCAGAATCTGCCAAGTCTGTGCCCCCTGAGTCAGTTATTCCCGATCAGTCTTCCCTTCCTAAGTGTGACCTTAAAGAAGCCCCCCACCCACCAGGAGTGGTAGAGGGTACCAAAAAGGGTGCTGCTGCGGCTTCCTCTGTAAAGAAGTCTTCTGTGAAGACTTCAAAGAAGAAGAAGAAAACAAGAGATGAAAGCATCTCTGAATCTGACCTTCAGTACCTGGAGGAGAGAAGGAAGGTTGTGAGGCGGAAGAGACAGACGGTGAGGACGGAACAGGGACAGGATGCCTCAGTGACTGTCTCCAACCGTTCTAGGGCTTCTGCTTGGGATATCTCCTCATCTGGGGATTCTTCTGAGCAGAATTCAGAAATTGAAATGGAGTTGGAGGAGGCTTCAAGAAAGAGAGAGGCTTCTGGTGATGAGCAGCAGAGGGGAGCTAAGAAGCAATCCACCCAATAACCCAAATGGCGGTTCCCCCTCCGTTAAAAGTGGTGACAATAAATGTCGCCAGCATTAAGTCGGTAAGAGCTCGTTCTATGGCCTTCTTTTTGTTCAGCCAATTAGATGCTGAAATTTTATTTTTGCAGGAGACTAGGCTCACCTCCTTGGCAGATATTCATATGGCCAAGAGAGAGTGGAGGTATGGTCCATCTTACTGGTCTCTTGCGGCCGAGCCTTACGGCGGAGTGGCGGTGTTGTTTAAAACCGGCATGGTAACTGTCCGGCGGGTTATTGAGGTGGAGATTGGGAGATGTATGGTCTTAGACGTTCTTGTGGGAGGGCAGGACCTGCGCCTAATTAATATTTATGGGCCGCACACAAAGTGGGACAGGAAATGCCTTTTTACAAGGATCAAGCCATTTCTTTTTACATCCCGGCAAGTGGTTTTTGGAGGTGACTTTAATACTGTGACTAGGCCCAAGGACAGGAAGGACTTCAATGACCGGCTGGGATATGATAGTGTTTTTTTAAATAGTATAGTTAGGGATGCTGGTCTTGTGGATGTGCACATTAAGCACCTCCCGGATGACACAGGGTTCACCTTTCATCGAGGTAATAGTCAGAGTAGGATAGATAGGTTTTTTTTGAAGGAGGCCTCTGCTTTCTCACCCCCAGTGGTGCAGGCGGTGGAGTTCTCTGATCACTGTATGCTATCTGTGGTCTTGAATGCTTCAGATTTCCCTCAGAGGGGCAAAGGCATCTGGAGATTAAATTCGACTCTCCTTGAGGAAGAACATGTTAGACAATCCTTTGAGGAATTCTTTCAGGCACAGGTGACCATCCTGGACTTTTGTAGCAGCAAGGCTGAGTGGTGGGAGCTGACCAAAAAGAGGATTGCTGGATTCTTCAGGGGCCTAGCCAATAAAAAACAGTTTAATAGATACATGACCTACCAACGTTTGCGGAGGAAGCTGGATATTCTTGTCTCGAGAGGAGGAGATCCTGGGGCAATCTCTGAAGTGAAAATCCTCCTCAGGAAGTGTCAATATGACCGGCATACCTCTTTGGTTCTGGAGCGGGACTATGGGAAATACCACTCGCCTGACCCTTACCAGAACTGCAAACAGGGTGTAGCTGTTAAGATGGTCGTTGGCCTTAAGGATAGTACAGGTTCCTTGACAAAGTCCAGGTCAGGGATCCTGGAGGTCGTGAGGTCTTTTTATGCTGAACTTCTTGGGAGGAAGGAGCTTGACCGAGACAAGATGGAAAGCTTTTTGGACTCTATTCCAGGTCTAAATGGTGGAGATGTCCCTTTGATGAATTTGACAGAAGAGATCACAGTTGAAGAGGTGACGAGGGCAATTGAACAGCTTGCCATCAAGAAGTCACCTGGACCGGATGGTCTGACGGCTGAGTTTTACAAAGCCTTTAAGTCTATTCTGGCCCCACATTTGGTAGAGATTTTTAACAGTTGTCTTGCTGAGGGGGTGCTTCCCCCTTCCATGAGACACTCAGCTGTGATTCTTCTTTCAAAAGGTAAAGATCCTTCGATGATTGAGAATTGGCGCCCCATCAGCCTTCTCAATGTCGATAGAAAGGTGCTGGCGAAGATACTTTTCTGACGCCTATCGGCAGTAGCAGAGTCTTTGCTTTCTCGCCATCAGCACTGTTCGATCCAGGGTAGGAGCACCTTCACAGCGGTTTTAGCTGTCCGGGAGGCCTTGGAGCAGTGCAGGGCTGCAGGCTGGGGAAAGTATCTACTGGCATTGGATCAGGCAAAGGCTTTCGATCGTGTCAACCATGAGTACCTGTGGTTGCTCTTTAGTAAGTACGGTCTGCCGGGTGGTTTTGTCGATTGGTTAAAAGTTTTGTATAAGGGGGCAGAAAGCTTCCCTCTTGTTAATGGTTGGGTTGGACAGTCCTTTGAGGTTGGTTCTGGGGTGCGCCAGGGTTGTCCGCTGAGTCCCCTGCTCTATGTGTTTGCAATCGACCCCTTCATCAGGAGGCTAGAGAGCAGCATGTTGTGTGGGGTACCAGTGGGAATCCCGGGTGAGCCGCCTTTGAGGGTTGTTGCCTATGCGGATGATGTGTCAGTGATTGTCACTGGGACAGATGAAGCGGAGGAGGTGGTCTCTCTGACATCACGGTACTCTGAAGCATCAGGCTCCAAGATCAATCAGGAAAAGAGTGAAGTTTTTTGGATGGGAAAGGAAGGTGAGGGGTTTGATCTCCCGGACACTTTTCCAGTGCCCCAGGAAAAAATTAAGATATTAGGCATTGAATTTGGACCTGGCGATTATGGCCTCAAAAACTGGGAAGGCAGGCTGGAAGTTGCCAATACTAAGGTGGTCAGCTGGAAGAGATGGAAGTTATCTCTGAGGGAAAGGGTTGATCTGATTAAGACTTACCTGATACCAATCTTCTTGTATGTCAGCCCTGTCTGCATCTTGCCAGTGTCTCTCTATGCTAGGATCTATAGTGTGTTCTTCCAGATGCTGTGGGGGAACAGACTGAACCCCATCAAGAGGAATGTCACCTATCTATCCAGGAGGGAGGGTGGCTTAGGTATGGTCAACCCCGTTCTTTTCTTTTCACTGCTATTTCTCAAGTTTAACATTGGTAGTATGCTTGCAGTGGAACCTCCTGGATGGGCAGGCATGTTTAGATCTTGGTTTAGGCCTTTTCTGCGACTTTGGGAAGAAGGTGGCCAAGTGAAGAATCTCAGGGGTCATCGTGGTCAGCTCCCAGCCTATGTCGCTCCGTGTCTGAAGTTGCTGCGGCAGTGGCGACTGTCGGCTGAAGATCTCAGATCCGCTCCGAGGAAAGTCCTTATGAGCCGAGTCTTGAGTGAAGTCTTTCATGACCCACTGGCCTTAAGGGATTGCCCAGGCCCAATTTTGAGGGAAGGGTTAAGATTGATTAATTTGGCTAGAGTCCCCCTTAAATTCAGGGATCTGGCCTGGTTGTGCTTCCACGGGAGGCTCTATGTTCGGGGCAATTTGAAATTCCGCAGTGGGATGGATCGTGGTTGTCCTCGGGAGGAATGTGCAGGTGAGGAGGAGACTATGGACCATTTTCTGCTTCGTTGCCCTTTTAACATAGAGGTATACAAACAGGTTGGGCGGGCCCTCGGTGTTCCTTTCCTCTCCAGGCTGGGTTATGCTGAGTGGGTGTACGGAGCATTCAATACTGGTGGGGGCTTTTGTTTGGATACACTTTTTTTAGTTAGTTTAGTAGTCCGTTATTACACATGGAACGCACGGTGTCAGGTCACCCTTCGGCGTAAAATCCTTCCTGTTCAGGTGGTGGTGTGTGACATTCTGCATGAGGTGGGGAAGATTCGGGCGCTTGAGAGAGACAAGTGGGGTCAGAGGGCTTGGCTGAAGGCGTGGAGGGGTTTCAAGCCTCCCTAACTGCCAGGAGTCTCTTTCCCGGGTGTGGCTTTCTGTCTCTTATCACCCTAGATTTTTTCTTAATGCTCAGTTTTTGATAAATGGCTGCATACATAGGTGATGGGTTGTGCCTCTTAGGCCCTCTCTGCTGCTTTATGTAAATAGTTTTCTAAGAATGTTGGAAGTGGATTATGTATATATTGTATATATTCTGCACATGGATGTGAATTCCTTTGTTTTTTTTTTTGTTGGAATATTGTACTATAGTTCTGTTTTTTACTTTTGTATAAAATATGTTGCATGATTCTTTTCAATAAAAGATCAATAGTGCCCCATCGTTGGTATCAGTGGGATGAATAGTGCCCCATCATTGGTATCAGTGGGAGGAATAGTGTCCCATTATTGGTGTCAGTGGGAGGAATAGTGTCCCATCATTGGTGTCAGTGGGAGGAATAGTGCCCTATCGTTGGTATCAGTGGAAGGAATAGTGCCCCATAGTTAGTATCAGTGGGAGGAATAGTGTCCCATCATTGGTGTCAGTGGGAGGAATAGTGCCCCATCATTCGTTTCAGTGGGAGGAATAGTGCCCCTTCGTTGGTATCAGTGGAAGGAATAGTGCCTCATCATTGGTGTCAGTGGGAGGAATAGTGCCCTATCATTGCTGTCAGTGGGAGGAGTAGTGTCCCATTATTCAGCTTCGGGTGTGGCTGCTGCAAGGTTCTCTGGCTGTGTGTCTGGAGCTGCTCCAGGTGATCTGTTTGAGAGGGGAGTCTGGTAAAATCTCTCCCAGCTCTGCTGGCCCCTATCTGGGGAGGCCATGCAGGCCAGCAGGGCCTCTCCTGCTGGAAGCTCTCAGCCATCCCCTGGGCAGATGGATGACATACCTGCTCCTGGACAAGCCATGGCTGGGGATCTCTCTGCCCCTGGTGAGGATGAGGATACCGAGTCCATTCGGGAGCGAGTGGTGGCCGGGATCAAGGTCCTGAATAGGGAGAGAGACCAGCTCTACAAACTGAGAGCGGAGTTGAAGCGTCTGCGAAAGCAACGTGAAGGTTTGTACAGCCGCAACCGTGGATCTATGGATCCGGAAATCCAGTTGGCAAAGGTCCGGGTTCAACACCAGGAAACCATTGTGGCCATGATGGAAGGTAAAGAGGGGCCCTTTAAGGAAAAGTTTTGCAATGACCGCAGATTTGCAAGGATGGCAAAGATGGAGGTGGACGAGGAGACCCCCAGTTCTGACCCCCTGCCCCCCCAAGGTGAGGTAAGCAACCCGTTGCCTTCTCAGGGCTCAGGAGGCATGCTGACAGTGATCCAGGCAGTGGAGTCTCCATTACGGGCGGATCAGCTGGTGTTTGGTGAGGAGAACTTTCCTGATAATGTGCCTGATAAGGTAAAGCCTAGCAAGTCCCAAGTGACTGATAAAACTATTTTTGTGCCATTTAACACCTTGGCTAATACTGATGTTTTGCCCAATGACACCCAGGCTGGTAATTCCATATCCAGCAATATTTCAGCTGCTGATGTTTCCACTGAGGAAAAATTGCGTTTAAAAAATGACATTGCAGCAAAGGAACTACAAGAGCCAGAACAACCAGTTAACCCCCCTTTTGCTGAGTCAAAGGCTGTTTGTCCAGTCACAGCTGCTGTCTCTATACTGCAGCATCAGGACACCTGTGGTACTACAGCAGAAAGTGTGATAGTGAATACTGATTGTTCTGACATTACTTCCAACACAGGTGTTCTGAATAATCCTACTAATGTTTGTGTAATAGACAATCCTGCTGGCTCAGTACAAGCAGTTAATAATAAGGATAATAATAATAATGTACCAGCTAAAGTTACATCGGTGTGGGGTCTTGTCCCTGATAAGCCCTCTTTTGCTCAGGTGGTACGCTCTGCTCCTGGTAATATTATTAAGCCAGGGCTGCAGCCAATGAGGAACCCTGCTTCCAGGCAGAGATTTACACCACAAACTGCCACTTTGAGCACCCCTGGTTCCGGTCTTGGGTCTCTGGCTTCTGCTGGGGGTCCAAGACGTAATGTCGTTATACTTAAATGGGAAGGTGGTGCAGTCTCTCCAGCACGGCGTGTGGTGGTGGATATGATTTTGGAGATGGGCTTTGGGGCGAATGACCTTTATGCCCTAATACACGTAGCTGGGAGCCGGGAGTACACAATCAGCTTCACCAGGCCGGAGGGTCTTGACCTGTTCTGGGAACGATATGAAGCTCGGTGCAGGTCAAGACCCGAATGGGTAGATCTGGCACCAGTTGCTGTTTCGCAGAGATCAACGGTTAAGAAAATAACCATCATCCTCAATAATGAGAGTGTTCCTGCTCGGGACCTAGAGGTCTGGTTAAGGAACTATGGTGAGGTTTTGACAAGGCTAGAAAAAATCCTTGATGAACGTGACATCTGGACCGGGGGTTGGTCAGTAACGGTCAGGTTGGCCAGGGATGGGAATGTTGTCCGTCACCTGCCCTCCTCGGCTTTCATAGGGAGGGATAGGATGACTATTTTTTATCCTGGTCAGCCAAAGCTATGTCACCGCTGTGGAGAAAAGGGGCATTTTAGCTCCTCCTGTTCAGCCTTAATATGTTCAGTATGTCGGGGACAGGGTCATGTGGCCAGGGACTGTACCCAGGCGATAAGGTGCAACCTGTGCCTGCGCCTTGGCCACCCCTACAGCCGATGTCCGGAGGCCTGGCACAACATGGAGAAGGAGGTAGTAGATGAACTGTTGAGGCTGGACAGGATGGAGGATGAGGCCCCTGGTGTACCATCCTCCTCAGCGGTGACTGACCCCCCAGGTCCTGTTCAGGATCCCTCCCCAGTTTCTGTGGCCAACCCTCCTGTGTCTGTAGGTATTCCTTCTGTGACTGTCTCTGTGTCCCCCCAGCCTACTGTACCCGCTCCTCTTGTGTCAGAACCTTCTAAGTCTGTGCCCCCCGAGTCAGTCTTGCCCCATGAGTCATCCCCTCCTAGGTCTGCCTTAAGGGAAGGTCCCCCCCCACCAGCAGTGGTAGAGGGTACCAAAAAGGGTGCTGCGGTTTCCTCTGTAAAGAAGTCTTCTGTGAAGACTTCAAAAAAGAAGAAAACAAGAGATAACATCTCTGAATCTGACCTGCAGTACCTGGAGGAGAGAAGGAGGGTTGTGAGGCGGAAGAGACAGGCGGTGAGGACGGAACAGGGACAGGATGCCCCAGTGTCTGTCCCCAACCGTTCTAGGGCTTCTGCATGGGATATCTCCACATCTGGAGCTTCTTCTGAGCAAAATTCTGATTCAGAAATGGAATTGGAGGAGGCCTCAAGAAAGAGAGAGGCTTCTGGTGATGAGCAGCAGAGGGGAGCTAAGAAGCAATCCACCCAATAACCCAAATGGCGGTTCCCCCTCCGTTAAAAGTGGTGACAATAAATGTCGCCAGCATTAAGTCGGTAAGAGCTCGTTCTATGGCCTTCTTTTTGTTCAGCCAATTAGATGCTGAAATTTTATTTTTGCAGGAGACTAGGCTCACCTCCTTGGCAGATATTCATATGGCCAAGAGAGAGTGGAGGTATGGTCCATCTTACTGGTCTCTTGCGGCCGAGCCTTACGGCGGGGTGGCGGTGTTGTTTAAAACCGGCATGGTAACTGTCCGGCGGGTTATTGAGGTGGAGATTGGGAGATGTATGGTCTTAGACGTTCTTGTGGGAGGGCAGGACCTGCGCCTAATTAATATTTATGGGCCACACACAAAGTGGGACAGGAAATGCCTTTTTACAAGGATCAAGCCATTTCTTTTTACATCCCGGCAAGTGGTTTTTGGAGGTGACTTTAATACTGTGACTAGGCCCAAGGACAGGAAGGACTTCAATGACAGGCTGGGATATGATAGCGTTTTTTTAAATAGTATGGTTAGGGATGCTGGTCTTGTGGATGTGCACATTAAGCACCTTCCGGATGACACAGGGTTCACATTTCATCGAGGTAATAGTCAGAGTAGGATAGATAGGTTTTTTTTGAAGGAGGCCTCTGCTTTC
This sequence comes from Pelophylax lessonae, assembly GCF_965119305.1. Lineage (NCBI taxonomy): Eukaryota > Metazoa > Chordata > Amphibia > Anura > Ranidae > Pelophylax > Pelophylax lessonae. The sequence continues at coordinate 876,407,615 of NC_138768.1, forward strand.
TCACCCCCAGTGGTGCAGGCAGTGGAGTTCTCTGATCACTGTATGCTATCTGTGGTCTTGAATGCTTCAGACTTCCCTCAGAGGGGCAAAGGCATCTGGAGATTAAATTCGACTCTCCTTGAGGAAGAACATGTTAGACAATCCTTTGAGGAATTTTTTCAGGCGCAGGTGACCATCCTGGACTTTTGTAGCAGCAAGGCTGAGTGGTGGGAGCTGACCAAAAAGAGGATTGCTGGATTCTTCAGGGGCCTAGCCAATAAAAAACAGTTTAATAGATACATGACCTACCAACGTTTGCGGAGGAAGCTGGATATTCTTGTCTCGAGAGGAGGAGATCCTGGGGCAATCTCTGAAGTGAAAATCCTCCTCAGGAAGTGTCAATATGACCGGCATACCTCTTTGGTTCTGGAGAGGGACTATGGGAAATACCACTCGCCTGACCCTTACCAGAACTGCAAACAGGGTGTAGCTGTTAAGATGGTCGTTGGCCTTAAGGATAGTACAGGTTCCTTGACAAAGTCCAGGTCAGGGATCCTGGAGGTCGTGAGGTCTTTTTATGCTGAACTTCTTGGGAGGAAAGAGCTTGACCGAGACAAGATGGAAAGCTTTTTGGACTCTACTCCAGGTCTAAATGGTGGAGATGTCCCCTTGATGAATTTGACAGAAGAGATCACAGTTGAAGAGGTGACGAGGGCAATTGAACAGCTTGCCATCAAAAAGTCACCTGGACCGGATGGTCTGACGGCTGAGTTTTACAAAGCCTTTAAGTCTATTCTTTAAAAGAAGGTATGAACATTGAGATAGACTTGAATTGCTTTATATCTAATTTTTAATAATTTTTAATAATTTTTAATAATTTAATAAAATTTTTTTAAAAAAGAATTAATTTTTTAAAAATAATTTTAATTTTAACCGGAATTTAATTTTAAACTGTATAATCAAAATAATTTTAATTTATTATCCATCCCCAATCAAGGGTTTTAAAGATATTAAATAAATGTTTAAAGTATATGCAAATCTGCAATTTAGAACGTGTTATTTGAGACATCAAGATATTTAGTACACAAATGGTTAATGAGTCTAACTAGGTTTATGCATTTGTATTAATACTGTTATTATAATTAATAAATTTATTGTAACACGAGGCATTCCATTAAAAAATCCCAGTAAGCATAGTTGCAGTATAAGTTTAAAACTAAGCAATTTTTTGCATTGGGTTTAATATAAGCGTATGCTCCAATAAAAGGGAGAAGCTGCGGCGATAATGCTGCAATATTATGTTGTTATCCTTTTTGTTCTAGTCAGGCCCCCGTAATGATTTCGATCCGAGTCATGTGGGTGGAGTAAGGAACTAAGGAGGTTTTGATTGGATGCCGAGTGGTTTACTCTCAATAAAAAGGAGAAGTAAACATACGGTCACATGATCCCCTGATGACGTCAGGTCGTACTGACGAAACGTACGTCGGGAAGGGAAACGTGAGACCGTAGCCACTTCCGGGTTAGAGGAGCGCTGTACGATCGGCAGTGCTCTCAACCCCGCTGTATACTCTGATGAGAAAGGCGATTCTTTTATGGTGATTCTAGTAAGTGCATTTCCTTTTAAATAAAGCGACATGTTTTGATTTACTGCACCATGAGAGTCTCTTTTCATTCCACCCATGTTTGCCACCTGATCCGAGATATGCTCTAAAGACTTATTGCTGGAACCTATTGTGTGACAGAGGAGCTGAGGATCGTGCATTGAGTTGGAGAAAATGTCTATGTGACCCCCTATAATCAAGGGGTCATATATTTCCGGTAAGGAGTACCTTACTAGATCACTGGGTGAAGTGTGGAGGTGAAGGCTTAATCTGCACTAACTATCAAGTCCCTGCCACATTGTGTGACACCAATGATATGTGGACTGGTTGATGCTGCATATGGACTGTTTGCACTTTACATTAATGTTGGGCACAGATTGATTGATGTTTTGAATTTTGATTGGTATTAATTATGAATTGTTGATTTAATATCTGCACAGGCACTTTATATTTATGTTTGAGCGCGACACTTTCCTTCTTTTAAACAATCGTTCAGCACATTTGCTTTTTTGTTGCTGCTCACTATAAGGAAGCAATTCCTTTAAATTAATAATAATAATTAATTAATTATTTATTAAATTATTTATTTATTCACATATATACATATATAATTTTTCTTATATACACGGTTGAACCATTTGCGCAGGTTTTTGGTTACACCAAACCCCTTTTTAAGTCTATTCTGGCCCCACATTTGGTAGAGATTTTTAACAGTTGTCTTGCTGAGGGGGTGCTTCCCCCTTCCATGAGACTCTCAGCTGTGATTCTTCTTTCAAAAGGTAAAGATCCTTCGATGATTGAGAATTGGCGCCCCATCAGCCTTCTCAATGTCGATAGAAAGGTGCTGGCGAAGATACTTTTCTGGCGCCTATCGGCAGTAGCAGAGTCTTTGCTTTCTCGCCATCAGCACTGTTCGATCCAGGGTAGGAGCACCTTCACAGCGGTTTTAGCTGTCCGGGAGGCCTTGGAGCAGTGCAGGGCTGCAGGCTGGGGAAAGTATTTACTGGCATTGGATCAGGCAAAGGCTTTCGATCGTGTCAACCATGAGTACCTGTGGTTGCTCTTTAGTAAGTACGGTCTGCCGGGTGGTTTTGTCGATTGGTTAAAAGTCTTGTATAAGGGGGCAGAAAGCTTCCCTCTTGTTAATGGTTGGGTTGGACAGTCCTTTGAGGTTGGTTCTGGGGTGCGCCAGGGTTGTCCCCTGAGTCCCCTGCTCTATGTGTTTGCAATCGACCCCTTCATCAGGAGGCTAGAGAGCAGCATGTTGTGTGGGGTACCAGTGGGAATCCCGGGTGAGCCGCCTTTGAGGGTTGTTGCCTATGCGGATGATGTGTCAGTGATTGTCACTGGGACAGATGAAGCGGAGGAGGTGGTCTCTCTGACATCACGGTACTCTGAAGCATCAGGCTCCAAGATCAATCAGGAAAAGAGTGACGTTTTTTGGATGGGAAAGGAAGGTGAGGGGTTTGATCTCCCGGACACCTTTCCAGTGCCCCAGGAAAATATTAAGATATTAGGCATTGAATTTGGACCTGGCGATTATGGCCTCAAAAACTGGGAAGGCAGGCTGGAAGTTGCCAATACTAAGGTGGTCAACTGGAAGAGATGGAAGTTATCTCTGAGGGAAAGGGTTGATCTGATTAAGACTTACCTGATACCGATCTTCTTGTATGTCAGCCCTGTCTGCATCTTGCCAGTGTCTCTCTATGCTAGGATCTATAGTGTGTTCTTCCAGATGCTGTGGGGGAACAGACTGAACCCCATCAAGAGGAATGTCACCTATCTATCCAGGAGGGAGGGTGGCTTAGGTATGGTCAACCCCGTTCTTTTCTTTTCACTGCTATTTCTCAAGTTTAACATTGGTAGTATGCTTACAGTGGAACCTCCTGGATGGGCAGGCATGTTTAGATCTTGGTTTAGGCCTTTTCTGCGACTTTGGGAAGAAGGTGGCCAAGTGAAGAATCTCAGGGGTCATCGTGGTCAGCTTCCAGCCTATGTCGCTCCGTGTCTGAAGTTACTGCGGCAGTGGCGACTGTCGGCTGAAGATCTCAGATCCGCTCCGAGGAAAGTCCTTATGAGCCGAGTCTTGAGCGAAGTCTTTCATGACCCACTGGCCTTAAGGGATTGCCCAGGCCCAATTTTGAGGGAAGGGTTAAGACTGATTAATTTGGCTAGAGTCCCCCTTAAATTCAGGGATCTGGCCTGGTTGTGCTTCCACGGGAGGCTCTATGTTCGGGGCAATTTGAAATTCCGCAGTGGGATGGATCGTGGTTGTCCTCGGGAGGAATGTACAGGTGAGGAGGAGACTATGGACCATTTTTTGCTTCGTTGCCCTTTTAACATAGAGGTATACAAACAGGTTGGGCGGGCCCTCGGTGTTCCTTTCCTCTCCAGGCTGGGTTATGCTGAGTGGGTGTACGGAGCATTCAATACTGGTGGGGGCTTTTGTTTGGATACACTTTTTTTAGTTAGTTTAGTAGTCCGTTATTACACATGGAACGCACGGTGTCAGGTCACCCTTCGGCGTAAAATCCTTCCTGTTCAGGTGGTGGTGTGTGACATTCTGCATGAGGTGGGGAAGATTCGGGCGCTTGAGAGAGACAAGTGGGGTCAGAGGGCTTGGCTGAAGGCGTGGAGGGGTTTCAAGCCTCCCTGACTGCCAGGAGTCTCTTTCCCGGGTGTGGCTTTCTGTCTCTTATCACCCTAGATTTTTTCTTAATGCTCAGTTTTTGATAAATGGCTGCATACATAGGTGATGGGTTGTGCCTCTTAGGCCCTCTCTGCTGCTTTATGTAAATAGTTTTCTAAAAATGTTGGAAGTGGATTATGTATATATTGTATATATTCTGCACATGGATGTGAATTCCTTTGTTTTCTGTTGGAATATTGTACTATAGTTATGTTTTTTACTTTTGTATAAAATATGTTGCTTGATTCTTTTCAATAAAAGATCAATAGTGCCCCATCATTGCTGTCAGTGGGAGGAGTAGTGTCCCATCATTCAGCTTCGGGTGTGGCTGCTGCAAGGTTCTCTGGCTGTGTGTCTGGAGCTGCTCCAGGTGATCTGTTTGAGAGGGGAGTGAGGTGAAATCCCTCCCAGCCCTGCTGGCTCCTTCCTGGGGAGGCCATGCAGGCCAGCGGGGCCTCTCCTGCTGGAGGCTCTCAGCCATCCCCTGGTCGGATGGATGGCACCCCTGCTCCTGGACAAGCCATGGTTGGTGATCTCTCTGCACCTGGTGAGGATGAAGATGCTGGATCCATTCGGGAGCGAGTGGTGGTCGGGATCAAAGTCCTCAATAAGGAAAGAGACAAGCTCTACAAGCTTAGAGCGGATTTAAAGCGCCTGAGAAAGCAGCGTGAAGGCTTGTTCAGCAAGAACCGTGGATCCATGGATTCAGAGGTCCAATTAGCTAAGGTCCGTGTGGAACATCAGGAAACCATCGTGGCCATGATGGAAGGCAGGAATGGTCCCTTCAGGGAGAAGTTTAGCAACGACCGAAGGTTTGCAAAGATGGAGGTGGAGGAGGAGACCCCCAGTTCTGACCCCCTTCCCCCTCAAGGTGAGGTAAGCAGCCCATTGCCATCTCAGGGCTCAGGAGGCATGCTAAAGGTAATCCAGGTAATCGAGTCTCCAGTACAGGGAGATAAGCTGGTGTTTGGTGGTGTGGAGGACTTGCCGGATCATGTACCTGATAAGATAAAGGCTATCAAGTCTCAGGTAATAGACAAAACAGTTTTTGTGCCTTTTAGCACCTTGCCTAATAATGAGGGTTTTCCCAGTGACACCCAGGATGATACCCCTGTGCTCAGCAATGCTTTGCCTGCTGAGAAAATGTTAAGTTTAAAAAATGACATTTCTGCTCAGGAACTACAAAACCCAGAAGAGCCGATTAACCCTGCTTCTGCTGAGCTCAAAACAGTTTCAGTAATAACTAACCAGGACTCTACAGCGCAGCAGCAGGAAGCACTTGGTACTGCATTAGAAACAGTAACTACACCTAATAACATTGCAGGTGTGGTGGGACCCACCATTGTATGTTTAACTGATAATGCTGCTGGTTTAGGCCAAGCTGAAAATAATAATAGTAATGTACCTGATAATGTGACATCAGTGTGGGGTCTTGGCCCTAATAAGCCTACATTTGCACAGGTGGTAAGCTGTGCTCCTGGCAATATCATCAAGCCAGGAATACAATCAAGGAGGAGCTCCGCTTCCAATCGGGGGTTTTCCCTTGCAGGCTGCCACTATGAACACCATTGGATCTGGTCTTGGGTCTATGGCTCCTGCTGGGGGTCCAAGGCAGAACGTAGTCCTCCTTAAATGGGAAGGTGGTGCAGTCCCTGTAGCACAGCGTATGGTGGTAGACCTGATCTTAGATATGGGTTTTGGGGCTGATGACCTATATGCCTTGATACATGTGGCTGGAAGCCGGGAGTACACGGTTAGTTTCACCAGACCAGAGGGTCTTGACTTGTTCTGGGAACTATATATGGCTCGGTGCAGGTCAAGACCCGAATGGGAAGGTCTGGTGCCAGTGGCAGTTTCTCAAAAATCAACAGTAAAGAAAATTACTATTATCCTTACAAATGAGAGTGTTCCTGCTCGGGACTTAGAGGTCTGGTTGAGAAATTATGGGGATGTTTTGACCAGGCCAGATAAAATTTATGATGAGCGTGGCATCTGGACCGGGGGTTGGTCGGTAACGGTCAGGTTGGCTAGGGATGGGAATGTTGTCCGTCACCTGCCCTCCTCTGCCTTTATAGGGAGGGATAGGATGACTATTTTTTATCCCGGTCAGCCAAAACTGTGTCACCGCTGTGGAGAAAAGGGGCATTTTAGCTCCTCTTGTTCAGCACTGATCTGTTCAGTGTGTAGGGGACAGGGTCATGTGGCCAGGGACTGCACCCAGGCGATAAGGTGCAACCTGTGCCTGTGCCTTGGCCACCCCTACAGCCGATGTCCTGAAGCCTGGCATAATATGGATAGAGAGGTGATAGATGACCTCTTAAGGATGGAGGATGAGGCCCCTGGTGTACCACCCTCCTCTGCGGTGACTGACCCCCCTGGTCTTGTTCAGGATCCCTCCCCAGTCCCTGTGCCCACCCCTCCTGTATCTGTAAGTATTCCTTCTGTGTCTGTCCCTGTGTCCCCCCAGCCTACTGTACCTGCTCCTCTTGTGTCAGAACCTTCCAAGTCTGTGCCCCCCCAAGTCAGTTATTCCCGATAAATCTTCCCTTCCTAAGTGTGACCTTAAAGAAGCCCCCCACCCACCAGGAGTGGTAGAGGGTACCAAAAAGGGTGCTGCTGCGGCTTCCTCTGTAAAGAAGTCTTTTGTGAATACTTCAAAGAAGAAGAAAACAAGAGATGAAAGCATTTCTGAATCTGACCTGCAGTACCTGGAGGAGAGAAGGAAGGTTGTGAGGCGGAAGAGACAGACGGTGAGGACGGAACAGGGACAGGATGCCCCAGTGTCTGTCCCCAACCGTTCTAGGGCTTCTCCTTGAGATATCTCCTCATCTGGGGATTCTTCTGAGCAGAATTCAGAAATTGAAATGGAGTTGGAGGAGGCTTCAAGAAAGAGAGAGGCTTCTGGTGATGAGCAGCAGAGGGGAGCTAAGAAGCAATCCACTCAATAACCCAAATGGCGGTTCCCCCTCCATTAAAAGTGGTGACAATAAATGTCGCCAGTATTAAGTCAGTAAGAGCTCGTTCTATGGCCTTCTTTTTGTTCAGCCAATTAGATGCTGAAATTTTATTTTTGCAGGAGACTAGGCTCACCTCCTTGGCGGATATTCATATGGCCAAGAGAGAGTGGAGGTATGGTCCATCTTACTGGTCTCTTGCGGCCGAGCCTTACGGCGGGGTGGCGGTGTTGTTTAAAACCAGCATGGTAACTGTCCGGCGGGTTATTGAGGTGGAGATTGGGAGATGTATGGTCTTAGACGTCCTTGTGGGAGGGCAGGACCTGCGCCTTATTAATATTTATGGGCCGCACACAAAGTGGGACAGGAAATGCCTTTTTACAAGGATCAAGCCATTTCTTTTTACATCCCGACAAGTGGTTTTTGGAGGTGACTTTAATACTGTGACTAGGCCCAAGGACAGGAAGGACTTCAATGACAGGCTGGGATATGATAGCGTTTTTTTAAATAGTATGGTTAGGGATGCTGGTCTTGTGGATGTGCACATTAAGCACCTTCCGGATGACACAGGGTTCACCTTTCATCGAGGTAATAGTCAGAGTAGGATAGATAGGTTTTTTTTGAAGGCGGCCTCTGCTTTCTCACCCCCAGTGGTGCAGGCAGTGGTGTTCTCTGATCACTGTATGCTATCTGTGGTCTTGAATGCTTCAGACTTCCCTCAGAGGGGCAAAGGCATCTGGAGATTAAATTCGACTCTCCTTGAGGAAGAACATGTTAGACAATCCTTTGAGGAATTCTTTCAGGCACAGGTGACCATCCTGGACTTTTGTAGCAGCAAGGCTGAGTGGTGGGAGCTGACCAAAAAGAGGATTGCTGGATTCTTCAGGGGCCTAGCCAATAAAAAACAGTTTAATAGATACATGACCTACCAACGTTTGCGGAGGAAGCTGGATATTCTCGTCTCGAGAGGAGGAGATCCTGGGGCAATCTCTGAAGTGAAAATCCTCCTCAGGAAGTGTCAATATGACCGGCATACCTCTTTGGTTCTGGAGCGGGACTATAGGAAATACCATTCGCCTGACCCTTACCAGAACTGTAAACAGGGTGTAGCTGTTAAGATGGTCGTTGGCCTTAAGGATAGTACAGGTTCCTTGACAAAGTCCAGGTCAGGGATCCTGGAGGTCGTGAGGTCTTTTTATGCTGAACTTCTTGGGAGGAAAGAGCTTGACCGAGACCAGATGGAAAGCTTTTTGGACTCTACTCCAGGTCTAAATGGTGGAGATGTCCCTTTGATGGATTTGACAGAAGGGATCACAGTTGAAGAGGTGACGAGGGCAATTGAACAGCTTGCCATCAAAAAGTCACCTGGACCGGATGGTCTGACGGCTGAGTTTTACAAAGTCTTTAAGTCTATTCTGGCCCCACATTTGGTAGAGGTTTTTAACAGTTGTCTTGCTGAGGGGGTGCTTCCCCCTTCCATGAGACACTCAGCTGTGATTCTTCTTTCAAAAGGTAAAGATCCTTCGATGATTGAGAATTGGCGCCCCATCAGCCTTCTCAATGTCGATAGAAAGGTGCTGGCGAAGATACTTTTTTGGCGCCTATCGGCAGTAGCAGAATCTTTGCTTTCTCGCCTTTAGCACTGTTCGATCCAGGGTAGGAGCACCTTCACAGCGGTTTTAGCTGTCCGGGAGGCCTTGGAGCAGTGCAGGGCTGCAGGCTGGGGAAAGTATCTACTGGCATTGGATCAGGCAAAGGCTTTAGATCGTGTCAACCATGAGTACCTGTGGTTGCTCTTTAGTAAGTACGGTCTGCCGGGTGGTTTTGTCGATTGGTTAAAAGTCTTGTATAAGGGGGCAGAAAGCTTCCCTCTTGTTAATGGTTGGGCTGGACAGTCCTTTGAGGTTGGCTCTGGGCTGCACCAGGGTTGTCCCGTGAGTCCCCTGCTCTATGTGTTTGCAATCGACCCCTTCATCAGGAGGCTAGAGAGCAGCATGTTGTGTGGGGTACCAGTGGGAATCCCGGGTGAGCCGCCTTTGAGGGTTGTTGCCTATGCGGATGATGTGTCAGTGATTGTCACTGGGACAGATGAAGCGGAGGAGGTGGTCTCTCTGACATCACGGTACTCTGAAGCATCAGGCTCCAAAATCAATCAGGAAAAGAGTGAAGTTTTTTGGATGGGAAAGGAAGGTGAGCGGTTTGATCTCCCGGACACCTTTCCAGTGCCCCAGGAAAAAATTAAGATATTAGGCATTGAATTTGGACCTGGCGATTATGACCTCAAAAACTGGGAAGGCAGGCTGGAAGTTGCCAATACTAAGGTGGTCAGCTGGAAGAGATGGAAGTTATCTCTGAGGGAAAGGGTTGATCTGATTAAGACTTACCTGATACCGATCTTCTTGTATGTCAGCCCTGTCTGTATCTTGCCAGTGTCTCTCTATGCTAGGATCTATAGTGTGTTCTTCCAGATGCTGTGGGGGAACAGACTGAACCCCATCAAGAGGAATGTTACCTATCTATCCAGGAGGGAGGGTGGCTTAGGTATGGTCAACCCCGTTCTTTTCTTTTCACTGCTATTTCTCAAGTTTAATATTGGTAGTATGCTTGCAGTGGAACCTCCTGGATGGGCAGGCATGTTTAGATCTTGGTTTAGGCCTTTTCTGCGACTTTGGGAAGAAGGTGGCCAAGTGAAGAATCTCAGGGGTCATCGTGGTCAGCTCCCAGCCTATGTCGCTCCGTGTCTGAAGTTGCTGCGGCAGTGGCGACTGTTGGCTGAAGATCTCAGATCCGCTCCGAGGAAAGTCCTTATGAGCCGAGTCTTGAGCGAAGTCTTTCATGACCCACTGGCCTTAAGGGATTGCCCTGGCCCAATTTTGAGGGAAGGGTTAAGATTGATTAATTTGGCTAGAGTCCCCCTTAAATTCAGGGATCTGGCCTGGTTGTGCTTCCACGGGAGGCTCTATGTTCGGGGCAATTTGAAATTCCGCAGTGGGATGGATCGTGGTTGTCCTCGGGAGGAATGTGCAGGTGAGGAGGAGACTATGGACCATTTTCTGCTTCGTTGCCCTTTTAACATAGAGGTGTACAAACAGGTGGGGCGGGCCCTCTTGTGTTCCTTTCCTCTCCAGGCTGGGTTATGCTGAGTGGGTGTATGGAGCATTCAATACTGGGGGGGGGCTTTTGTTTGGATACACTTTTTTTAGTTAGCTTAGTAGTCCGTTATTACACCTGGAATGCACGGTGTCAGGTCACCCTTCGGCGTAAAATCCTTCCTGTTCAGGTGGTGGTGTGTGACATTCTGCATGAGGTGGGGAAGATTTGGGCGCTTGAGAGAGACAAGTAGGGTCAGAGGGCTTGGTTGAAGGCGTGGAGGGGTTTCAAGCCTCCCTGACTGCCAGGAGTCTCTTTCCCGGGTGTGGCTTTCTGTCTCTTATCACCCTAGATTTTTTCTTAATGCTTAGTTTTTGATAAATGGCTGCATACATAGGTGATGGGTTGTGCCTCTTAGGCCCTCTCTGCTGCTATGTAAATAGTTTTCTAAAAATGTTGGAAGTGGATTATGTATATATTGTATAGATTCTGCACATGGATGTGTATTCCTTTGTTTTCGGTTGGAATATTGTACTATAGTTGTTTTTTACTTTTGTATAAAATATGTTGCTTGATTCTTTTCAATAAAAGATCAATAGTGCCCCATCATTGGTGTCAGTGGGAGGAATAGTGTCCCATCATTGGTGTCAGTGGGAGGAATAGTGTCCCATCATTGGTATCAGTGAGAGGAATAGTGCTCCATTATTAGTATCAGTGGGAGGAATTTTGCTTCATCAATGGTATCAGTGCAAAGAAAGTCCCATCATTAGTATGAGTAGGAATATTAGTGCTCCCTCAGTGGTGTCAGTGGAAGGAATAATGCCCCATCATTGATTTCCGTGGAGGAAGGAGGAAATGGTGCCCCATCATTGGTGTCAGTGGGAGGAATAGTGCTCCATCATTAGTATCAGTGCAAGAAATAGAGTCCCGTCATTGGTATTAGTGGGAAGAATCATCGGTGTCAGTGGGAGGAATAGTGCCCTATTAATACACATAGAAACAACCACTATTAACAAATCTGGAACAGAGCCATTCCAGACAGAAAGGTGTCCATATGACTGGTCAGTAGATGCTTCTTCTTCACTGAGAGGTTCCACCAACCAGCTGTTTGTACAACAATGCTGATAATCCTCCAGCAATCCTCCCCAACCTGTCCCCCTAAATCCCGCTGCTTTTCAAAGTGCTCTGCATTGTCCAGCAGCAGCCCGGTCTTGGAAAATCAATAAGAAATAATGATATTCTGAGGTTGGCCACCATTGTCCCAATGACAGCTGAGCAGATCTAAGCAGTTGTAGCCTTTTACCAGCCAGGCAGTGCTATTCATACTGAGCAATGGTATCTGTCATGAAAGTGTTTTAGAGTCCATAGAGAGGCAATCTACAATTGTTTCTACATAGTTTGCTATTTTTTATTATGATTAGAACAAAAAAAAATACAATTTAAAAAATATTTTCCTTTGAGTCAGCAGGTGGAATTTTTTAATCCATTTCACGTTTCCAGTTTCTCCTTACCCATCCAATTGGCATAACATGCAAATGTGACCGGTTCTCAATGGAGCCAGTTCACACAGGTCTGGGGCGGCTGTGGTCCGGATTGAAAAAGGGTCCAGTACGTCTTTGGGTCCAGTTCAGGTGCAAATTTAGGCTAAAATTCAGATCTGAATCGCACCTGAACCAGTGAACAGGGACGCACCGGACCCCAAGCACATAAACAGCGGCCGCACATATGTGAACCCGGCCTTAGTGTCTAAAATAAGGCAGCTAGTGCAGTGAGGTGCTTTCCTTTTAGATGACCCATGAAGCTCTAGAAATCCTGTGTCAATGGTACCCTATAAGAATGTTATTAACATAAAACAATTTCTAAAAGATATGAATGTAACATTTGGCATTAAATCATCATATATTTATTTTCAGCTTACTAAAGAACCAATTTTCTTATTTTTTATCTCTACTACATGGTCATCAAATGAGTCATATAAGATCTTATTCCTTTTAGATGAATATCTCAGCTCGGAGGGATTACAATGTGTCCTTTGCCATGGATGAATCTCTCCAGTTTCCACCCAATGTGACAGAATATAAAATTCCCCTCCAGTATGGGACCAACTACACCATCACCCTCCGAGGATTCACAACATTTGGGGCTGAGGAGGTTACAACCGAGAACATTGAAACTGATATTGGAGGTGAGTACGCTGGCAGACATGAGAATTGTTAGCTGTTTGGTAGAACAATTATTATTCATAGGTTTGAAGCAGTGGTGTGTTTGATCTTGTGTCATAATGGAAGTGTAGTGGTGTGCCCCTTTATCCAGATGCAGGTGCAAGTCCCTTTAACTCAATTCCCCACAATCCTCTGGGCTCCCAGCATCCCCTGAGTTCCTGGACACGCCCAGGGAGTATAAATGCCAGCTCCACCCAGCTTCCTGTGCTCAGAGAGATCCTGCCTGATGGGACAGCAGTGACTGGGCAAGTGAGCTGTCCCCAGGTGCTGGGTCCTTATCTGATCAGTCTGATGTGTGGGCCACCAGCAGTGAGCAAAAGAGCACGCAGCATTTATCCAAGCCCCAGTCACTGGAGAGGACTCTGTTACAGTCCATGTGGAGAAACTGTCCAAGCAGTGGGGTGGTCCTATCTACGGCCCCCAGAGCCTCCTGACCGAAGTCAGCATCAGCAGTGCCAGTGTGAAGTCTGTGCCAGCAGGAAATCCCCTCAGCTCGCAGTCTGCTGAATGAATGATTATCATCTTGGAACACATGAGAAATCTTCAGCTCTCTATCCTATCAGTAAACTGAACTCAGAGCACTCTCCTGCCATCTAGTGGCCATTAGTAGAATTGCAATATACTTGTTTTCATATGTTTTATGCCTGTTTCCCCCTTCCTTGTATTGCTGTTTGTACTGCAACCCCTGTCCACATGATCTCCTGTGTAATCTACATTGATTTTCATTGTTAAGTAAAGTAGAAATTGCACATTACCACTGGTCTGATCATATGGCTGATACCGTTACATAACAGAAGGTTCACCTCTGACACCAACCTGCTGCAGAGACTTGATGATCAGCTATGGCAGCCAATCTCAACCAGGGTTCCGTGGAACTCTAGGTTTCCTCCAGAGGATGCTAGGGGTTTCATGAGCTGTGGCTGAGGGGGGTGGGCAGGAGGGTCAGCTTCCCTGGGCGCAGTGCATATTGTAGGGATTGGGGGCGCTGCAAGTTCCTTCTACTATAAGGCTAACCGGAATAGAGACAGCGGTATCACTACTTCTGTCAGCCCTGCGCTGAAAGTGGCACAGACAGGAGGAGAGAGCCAGGAGGAGACATGGGCTATGCTCTCTCTCTCCCCCTCCTCCTCATAAACTTGCACATGATGAAAGGGGGGGTGCATTTTGGCGTCTTTGTCCTGGGAACTGGATGGTCTTTTCCCGGCACTGCATACACCCACACTGTACACACTGTGCTCCCACACAGACAGATACAGACTCATGTATAATAAAGGTAGGGTGGGGGGGACACAGTTTGGCATCTTCGCTCTCAACACTGTAAACGATGGGGTAGGGCTGAAGATGAACCATTCCTCCATGTTTTCCCATTAACTTGTTGGGGACCAAGTCTGGATCACATGAGAGGACATACCCCCCGGAGTAGGTTACTATGGGCAATGCAAGGCATTTGGGATGGGATCACTGTATTACACATGGGGTACTTTTGTTCTGTGCCATTTTCATCAATGCACTGGGACAAGGCTAAGGCCGCTGTGGGGGGTATGCTCAAACTTAGGGTGATCCTCTGCTTTTAGAGATGAACGAACACCATGTACAATTGCACCATAGCTGTTCTCTACTTAACTTTCAGGTCCTAGTGAAATGTACATCTTCACTGTAATTTGCATTTAGGAGGGACATGCCGAGCCCTGTCTACATCCACCCATCCAGCATATCACTGCTACCTCACTTCCAGTAATGGTATAGGATCCAGCTGTGCCCCCAGCATGGACTCCATGCATGCACTAAAGTTCACATGACTCTTCCGTACCTGTGTACAGGCTAGGGACCTCTGCAGCGTGGGTGCACTCCTTTTGCTATGGGAGACAGACCACTTACAGAGAGAGTGTCAACAACAACGCCCTCCTGCAAGTGGCCATGCAAGGGGCCATCCCACCTATCTCATGCATATGATTAATGACAGGCTGCTTGGTAGACTTGCATTACCATGGGTGACCATTTGTATCTGCACACTGCACCAACTTCGGTACTGACATCTTCATACCCCAGTGTGTCTAGTGACCTGAACTATAGACCATATGTCGGTTGCTTTTATTACACCCCTTGAGTAACTTCAGCTCAGACAGGAACAAAGTTTCAAACCTTTACTTAGAAAAGTGCAAAATTAACATCAAAAAGTCCTACATAAAGGAACAAGATTTTTCCTGTTTCTAACTCAGGCTGTGTGCTGCCCCAGTATACTTGCAAAAGTAGAGTCAATGTACAAAGAATAGGATCCATTAGTGGCATTTCCCAGTGCTGGAATCTTTAGGGATGAACCCCAGGTACTGATGACTTTCTACATCACGGCAGTGGCAAGTGACATTCTTCTGCCTCTCCTGGGTGCGGCTCCCACATCTTCTTCCTTACAAGGTTCTTTTACAGGCTCTGGGTCTCTCTGCTCAGGGGCAAGGGGAAGGGGGGGGGGGGCTCTCTGCTCTGGACCATTGTCCCTCCTTTATATCACCAAAATAATCCACCAAAATCAAGGAACCTGGGAAAAGCATTAACTCTAACCCTCCCATTCCAGGGCAGCATTTAACTAGCATTAATTCCAACCTGCTTACAACTGGATGACATTGTCCCAGCACTGAATACAGGGATGCAAAAGGAAGTCTCTTAGTTTACTCTCATTTTCAGTCAATTAAATTGTAAATGATATCAAGTATCTGTCAGGTCACCTGTAGCCAGGTGACAACTGCACCCTGTTGGAGGCAAAGTAGTGAACCCGATAGCAGACTGCTGTGGATGGACCGGAACGTGAGCCCAAGATTCTCCAGGGCATGGAGTCTAAGACCCAGCAGGTGTTCACCAGAGCCTCTAGTGGTGAGGATGGACTTGGCTGCAGCTGGGCCCAGGTCGTGGCCCCTGGGGTCCCCCGGGTCACGCTTTGTAGGGAGAGAAGGGAAGCAGCCACTCAGGACACACGGAATGGTGATGGGTAAGCCGAGGTCGGGGTAACAGGCAGACGAGGGTAACCAAGGGACAGGCCAAAGGTCAGGGTAACAGGCAAACAGGAATAGTCAGAGACAAGCCAAAGTCGGTAAGAAAGGTAGATCAAGCGCACGGCAAACAGGAAACAAACACTGTTGAACAGCAAAGCAGACCTGCAGTGCACTGGTTACTATAGACTTCCTGTGATGACCTGGGGTGGGGCAGGAACAGGAAGGAGAGGTGATGAAAAGGAATCAGAAATGAAGTCTGACCTCTAATACGGACATGAAGGAACAGGTAAGCTGCCAAACACTATTACAAGTCCATGACAGTATCTGAAATCAACCATTACCCAAAGTTTGGTCCAAGTCTAAACTAATTCTACAGTTTGCAGTTTCCATATCAGCTATGGCCATTACTGGCACACATCAGATCAGTTCTGTTTCCTGATCAGATTCCTGAATCTTCCTTTCCAGACCCTCCTCTCCACATGGAGAAGACAATACGTGATGACACTTTGCATCTCTACCCAGTTCTTAATCTGCATGGGCCAATCAGGTGAGAAATAATTTTGCTCAGCGTGTAAAAGAAAATGTAATCACAAAGTCTGGCCAAACTGATGTCAGCATTTTCATAAAACGTTTGTTCTGGATGTGAACACTGAAAGCCCAGCTTAAGACCAGGACTGTTAATGTGTTTCACCCTAGTTGCATGCTTAGCTGTAGAGAACCCACCCCTAGGGTGAAACGTGGCAGAGGAAGGAGGCACCAGGTGTGACTTCCAGTGTGCTATTGGGAACAATAAAGTTTTATGAGAATACCAACATCAATAATGTGCAGCTGATCTATGTGATTCAGTCTGTATCTGCTTTCTTTGGACATTGGCATGCTATTTAAAAAAAAAGTCTACCAAAAAGATTCCAAGCTCTCCTTACCGACCAGTCGGCCATGGTGCTATAGGCTGGGTGTTCAGTGTGCCCCTGTGCCTTTAGGAAGGAGTGGGCTTCCTTCAGGTATATCTGCCCTACACCTGTCCATTTAAATGCATGTGCTTCCATTGTTGGAGACTCACCGAATTTAGAGTTAGGACCACAGAAAATGGGGTGCTTTGTCAGGGCTCAGTGGCTTACGCATGTATTTGCAGATGTGTGCAACTAAACCCCTGTTTTTTACAAAGGCCTTATTCTTCTCTTGCAAGTTCTGTTTGGTTCAGCAGAAGATCTGGAGGATGAAGGAGTGGAGCAAATTTACATAGGAGGGGGTGCCCAATTTTAGTTTTGCCTAGGGCAGCACAAAACCAAAATACACCACTGCGCATACTGTTAGACAGGTCAATTTGGTTGGTCGCAGACTGGTCGGTAAGCAGAGCTTGGAATCTTTTTGTGTCTTGTTAGATACTTGATATTGTCCTAAAGATACAGAGTTCACCAAGTCTGCTGCTAACACAAGCAAAGGCCTTATTCTTCTCATACAAGTTCTGTATGGTTCAGCAGAAGATCTGCAATTCAGTTCCACTAAGTGAGGCCAAGTGAGAGTTGCCCTCACCTCTACATAGTTGAATTTGGAGTATCCCACTAATCCCTTCTCCGAAGTTCTCCAAATAAAACACCAAAAACAAATCCACTAGATTTATCACTGAAGACAAGTGAAAGCGTGTCTGTGTGTGTGTGCGCCTGGCAGGGTGTAAAAATACCCAGTATCTGACAACAAGATAACCAGAGGGAGACCTCAGAAAGTTCTATACTTAGCAGCTTCTACAGGGGCAGTGCTACATAAGTATTAGATCTGGATAAATGGTATGGAGGCAGCAATGAACATTCTGGGTACTTTTGTTTCCTTTGAATTGCCCTTCAATTCTTGCTTCAGACTTTTGTCATTAATCAGAGTTCTAATAGTTTCACTCTAAAGCTGACCATAGGCGGTCCGAATCTCGGCCGGTTCAATGGGGAGGCTGGATATGGACAGGCTGATTGTACCCAAAGTAATGGATCTATCAACTTGGGGACAAACAGCCTGTCTGACTTTTCATTCAACTTTTTCCAGCAGCTACAGCCACTAGGAATAATCACTATGTGTTTTCCTGGCTGGAAAGACTTTCCCCACCAGGAGAACATTGACTGTGTTGATGGGGAAATCCCACCATCTATGGCTGGCTTAAGTGAGCGCATTGGGGAAGGGAAAGATACCAAAGGAGGACAACAAAGATAAAGGAGAAGAGGGCGAGAGATATAAAGGAGACAAACCCCCCCCCATCTGCTCTTTGTTATGTTACATATACAGTGCCTTGCGAAAATATTCGGCCCCTTTGAACTTTGCGACCATTTGCCACATTTCAGGCTTCAAACATAAAAATATAAAACTGTCATTTTTTGTGAAGAATCAACAACAAGCGGGACACAATCATGAAGTGGAACGAAATTTATTGGATATTTCAAACTTTGTTAACAAATAAAAAACTGAAAAATTGGGCGTGCAAAATTCTTCAGCCCCTTTACCGTTCAGTGCAGCAAACTCTCTCCAGAAGTTCAGTGAGGATCTCTGAATGATCCAATGTTGACCTAAATGACTAATGATGATAAATAGAATCCACCTGTGTGTAATCAAGTCTCCGTATAAATACACCTGCACTGTGATAGTCTCAGAGGTCCGTTTAAAGAGCAGAGAGCATCATGAAGAACAAGGAACACACCAGGCAGGTCCGAGATACTGTTGTGGAGAAGTTTAAAGCCGGATTTGGATACAAAAAAATTTCCCAAGCTTTAAACATCCCAAGGAGCACTGTGCAAGCGATAATATTGAAATGGAAGGAGTATCAGACCACTGCAAATCTACGAAGACCTGGCCGTCCCTCTAAACTTTCAGCTCATACAAGGAGAAGACTGATCAGAGATGCAGCCAAGAGGCCCATGATCACTCTGGATGAACTGCAGAGATCTACAGCTGAGGTGGGAGACTCTGTCCATAGGACAACAATCAGTCGTATACTGCACAAATCTGGCCTTTATGGAGGAGTGGCAAGAAGAAAGCCATTTCTTAAAGATATCCATAAAACGTGTCGTTTAAAGTTTGCCACGAGTCACCTGGGAGACACCAAACATGTGGAAGAAGGTGCTCTGGTCAGATGAAACCAAAATCTATCTTTTTGGCAACAATGCAAAACGTTATGTTTGGCGTAAAAGCAACACAGCTCATCACCCTGAACACACCATCCCCACTGTCAAACACGGTGGTGGTAGCATCATGGTTTGGGCCTGATTTTCTTCAGCAGGGACAGGGCAGATGGTTAAAATTGATGGGAAGATGGATGGAGCCAAATACAGGACCATTCTGGAAGAAAACCTGATGGAGTCTGCAAAAGACCTGAGACTGGGATGGAGATTTGTCTTCCAACAAGACAATGATGCAAAACATAAAGCAAAATCTACAATGGAATGGTTCACAAATAAACATATCCAGGTGTTAGAATGGCCAAGTCAAAGTCCAGACCTGAATCCAATCGAGAATCTGTGGAAAGAACTGAAAACTGCTGTTCACAAACACTCTCCATCCAACCTCACTGAGCTCGAGCTGTTTTGCAAGGAGGAATGGGCAAAAATTTCAGTCTCTCGATGTGCAAAACTGATAGAGACATACCCCAAGCGACTTACAGCTGTAATCGCAGCAAAAGGTGGCGCTACAAAGTATTACCTTAAGGGGGCTGAATAATTTTTTCAGTTTTTTATTTGTTAAAAAAATTTGAAATATCCAATAAATTTTGTTTCACTTCATGATTGTGTCCCACTTGTTGTTGATTCTTCACAAAAAATTACAGTTTTATATCTTTATGTTTGAAGCCTGAAATGTGGCAAAAGGTCGAAAAGTTTAAGGGGGCCGAATATTTTCGCAAGGCACTGTAGGAGCCTCGGGCCTTTAAAGATCCTAACAAACCACCCGTGCTCTGGACAAACATGGAGCACCTGTCTATTTACATGTTTTCTCCTTCATTCCTGCAATGTTTGAAAAAAAATGTTCCTGTAATATGATGCATTTAGAGATCAGCGGAGTTTCTTTATCTGTCTTATTGTAATTACAATTGGAAATGATTTATATAAAGGACAGCAGAGATAAGCACACATTATATTTCATAGCTGAGATTATTCCGTTATTTTCTCTCTCCAGATTTTATGAAATAATTGTCTTTGGCGGTCAAGAAGGAAATTCTACAAAGGAGTGTCAGACATTCAGAACCATTCCATACAATTTTATCTGGTCTCTAAGCCGTTATACTGCGGCTGTCCTTCCTGCAGAGACCCTCACCGGACCCAGAACTTTCACCTTGGGGGATAACCACCATTATAATGGGTTCCACAATGCTCCTCTTATCCCCAACCACAACTATATCATCTACATTCGGGTCACCAGCCGCTGGAAACACGTATGTCTATACTGATGTCTTCCTGATGTGTGAGTGCCATGAATGAGGTCTGATTGTCTCTGTTTTCTGGAGATTGTGATGGAGGTCTGATCTGGAGATTGTGATGGAGGTCTGATCTTCTCTGTTTTCTGGAGATTGTGATGGAGGTCTGATCTTCTCTGTTTTCTGGAGATTGTGATGGAGGTCTGATTGTCTCTGTTTTCTGGAGATTGTGATGGAGGTCTGATCTTCTCTGTTTTCTGGAGATTGTGATGGAGGTCTGATCTTCTCTGTTTTCTGGAGATTGTGATGGAGGTCTGATCTTCTCTGTTTTCTGGAGATTGTGATGGAGGTCTGATAATCTCTGTTTTCTGGAGATTGTGATGGAGGTCTGATAGTTTCTGTTTTCTGGAGATTGTGATGGAGATCTGATCGTCTCTGTTTTCTGGAGAATGTGATGGAGGTCTGATCTTCTCTGTTTTCTGGAGATTGTGATGGAGGTCTGATCTTCTCTGTTTTCTGGAGATTGTGATGGTGATAGTCTCGGTATCTGGAGATTGTGATGGAGGTCTGATCTTCTCTGTTTTCTGGAGATTGTGATGGAGGTCTGATCTTC
This sequence comes from Pelophylax lessonae, assembly GCF_965119305.1. Classification (NCBI taxonomy): domain Eukaryota; kingdom Metazoa; phylum Chordata; class Amphibia; order Anura; family Ranidae; genus Pelophylax; species Pelophylax lessonae. The sequence goes on from NC_138768.1 coordinate 876,428,131, forward strand.
TCTGTTTTCTGGAGATTGTGATGGTGATAGTCTCGGTATCTGGAGATTGTGATGGAGGTCTGATCCTCTCTGTTTTCTGGAGATTGTGATGGAGGTCTGATAGTCTCGGTTTTCTGGAGATTGTGATGGAGGTCTGATCCTCTCTGTTTTCTGGAGATTGTGATGGAGGTCTGATCCTCTCTGTTTTCTGGAGATTGTGATGGAGGTCTCATCTTCTCTGTTTTCTGTAGATTGTGATGGAGGTCTGATCTTCTCCCGTTTTCTGGAGATTGTGATGGAGGTCTGATCTTCTCTGTTTTCTGGAGATTGTGATGGAGGCCTGATCTTCTCCGTTTTCTGGAGATTGTGATGGAGGTCTGATCACTCTGTTTTCTGGAAATTGTGATGGAGGTCTGATCTTCTCTGTTTTTCTGCAGATTGTGATGGAGGTCTGATCTTCTCTGTTTTCTGGAGATTGTGATGGAGGTCTGATCTTCTCTGTTTTCTGGAGATTGTGATGGAGGTCTGATCTTCTCTGTTTTCTGGAGATTGTGATGGAGGTCTGATCACTCTGTTTTCTGGAAATTGTGATGGAGGTCTGATCACTCTGTTTTCTGGAAATTGTGATGGAGGTCTGCTGTTCTCTGTTTTTCTGGAGATTGTGATGGAGGTCTGATCTTCTCTGTTTTTCTGCAGATTGTGATGGAGGTCTGATCGTCTCTGTTTTTCTGGAGATTGTGATGGAGGTCTGATCTTCTCTGTTTTCTGGAAATTGTGATGGAGGTCTGATCACTCTGTTTTCTGGAAATTGTGATGGAGGTCTGCTCTTCTCTGTTTTTCTGGAGATTGTGATGGAGGTCTGATCTTCTCTGTTTTTCTGCAGATTGTGACATAATTAATATGATGAAATTAAATTAACATAGAAATGTGCAGGACAGAAAAATGTATTTCCTTTCAAATTCATTTGCTATTTTAAAATCTTTCTATAAAGAAAGACATGGGACTGCTAAGAATGCAGCAAGAGGTGGGCGGAGATACACAGGAGGTGGGCGTAGATACACTGGAGGTGGGCGGTGATACACAAGAGGTGGGTGGAGATATGCAAGAGGTGGCGGTAATACACAAGAGGTGGGTGGAGATACACAAGAGATGGGCGGTGATACACAAGAGGTGGGTGGAGATACACAAGAGGTGGGCGGTGATACACAAGAGGTGAGCGGTGATACACAAGAGGTGGGTGGTGATACACAAGAGGTGGGTGGTGATGCACAAGAGGTGGGTGGTGATGCACAAGAGGTGGGTGGAGATACACAAGAGGTGGGCGGTGATACACAAGAGGTGGGCGGTGATACACAAGAGGTGGGTGGATATACATAAGAGGTGGGTGGAGATACACAAGAGGTGGGTGGAGATACACAAGAGATGGGCAGTGATACACAAGAGGTGGGTGGAGATACACAAGGGGGGCATTGGAGGAGTCCCCATAAATCTGGACTGCAGGAACCGTGCTCTCATGGTGCTGATGGCCATCTTCCTCCTGAGTGTTGGACCTCCATTGTAGAGCAGAGCCGTGTCACCAGCTAAGTGATATGGAAGAATCAGAGACTGACACCAGAGCAGAGGATTGTATGTATTATTGGGGAGAAGAGCACCCCATAGTAGTTCTGAGTGACCACACACTGACCAGGAAGGACTGGGACCATTTTAGCTCCAACCACCTGGCACCAATAATTGCAGGAAAGCTGACATTACTCTCATGTATGATATGCGGTTCCAGGAAAAGGGGCCCCAGACAGGGAGCCTTGGGTACCCGGGGACATTATGCCATAACTTGATTTCATGGGGGGGGAATAGAGCAGGGGTCAGCAACCTTTAACCCACTTTATGTGAATGCATGCAGGGCCGCATTCACCTGCTAATAAATGAAGAGAACATTACACAGCACCTCTGGACCCCTTTACATTACACAGCACCCGCACTTCTGGCCCCCTTCACATTACACAGCCCCTGCACCTCTGGCCCCCTTTACATTACACAGCCCCTGCACCTCTGGCCCCCTTTACATTACACAGCACCCACACCTCTGGACCCCTTTACATTACACAGCACCCGCACCTCTGGCCCCCTTTACATTACACAGGCCCTGCACCTCTGGCCCCCTTTACATTACACAGCCCCTGCACCTCTGGCCCCCTTTACATTATGCAGCACCCGCACCTCTGGCCCCCTTTTACATTACACAGCCCCCACACCTCTGGCCCCCTTTACATTACACAGCCCCCTGTCCCTCTGGACCCCTTTACATTACAAAGCCCCCTGAACCTCTGGACCCATTTACATTACACAGCCCCCTGCAACTCTGGACCCATTTATATTACACAGCCCCCTGCACCTCTGGACCCATTTACATTACACAGGCCCCTGCACCTCTGGCCCATTTACATTACACAGCCCCCTGCACCTCTGGACCCATTTACATTACACAGGCCCCTGCACCTCTGGCCCATTTACATTACACAGCCCACTGAACCTCTTGCCCCCTTTACATTACACAGCCCCCTGCACCTCTGGCCCATTTACATTACACAGCCCCCTGAACCTCTCGCCCCCTTTACATTACACAGCCCCCGCACCTCTGGCTCCATTTACATTACACAGCCCCCTTCCCCTCTGGCCCCCTTTACATTACACAGCCCCCTGCCACTCTGGCCCCCTTTACATTACACAGCCCCCTGCCCCTCTGGACCCATTTACATTACACAGCCCTCTGCACCTCTGGCCCATTTACATTACACAGCCCCCGCACCTCTGGCCCTGTTTACATTACACAGCCCCTGCCCCTCTGACCCCCTTTACATTACACAGCCCCCTGCCCCTCTGGACCCATTTACATTACACAGCCCCCTGCCCCTCTGGACCCATTTACATTAGACGACCCCCTGCCCCTCTAGAACCATTTACATTACACAGCCCCCTGCACCTCTGACCCATTTACATTACACAGCCGCCGTACCTCTGGTCCCGTTTACATTACACAGCCCCTGCACCACTGGCCCCCTTTACATTACACAGCCCCCTGCCCCTCTGGACCCATTTACATTACACAGTCCCCTGCACCTCTGGCCCATTTACATTACACAGCCCCCTGCACCTCTGGCCCATTTACATTACACAGCCCCCACACCTCTGGCCCCCTTTACATTACACAGCCCCCCACACCTCTGGCCCCCTTTACATTACACAGCCCCCTGCACCTCTGGCCCATTTACATTACACAGCCCCCTGCACCTCTGGCCCATTTACTTTACACAGCCCCCTGAACCTCTGGCCCCTTTACATTACACAGCCCCTGCACCTCTGGCCCTGTTTACATTACACAGCCCCCTGCACCACTGAACCCCTTTACATTACACAGCCCCCACACCTCTGGCCCCCTTTACATTACACAGCCCCCTGAACCTCTGGACCCCTTTACATTACAAATGGAAGAAGGGGGGAATTGTGGGACTTTAAATGAGGCGCACGGTGGGATTTGCCGTGCGTCTCCATCCCTAATCAATGTGTACAAAAAGAGAGAGGTCGGGTCTTTAAATGAGAGACATGAAGGGATCGGCGGGGGAAATTGTCAACAATATTTATTGATATATATAAATTACACATTTGTAGCAGATCGAAAAATAATTACATCAAAATTATATAATAAAGACGCTGGTAAGCACTCCCCAAATACAATTGCATAATACCCAATAGGGCTGATTTCCAATAATTTGAAGATAATAAAAGCATTCAAGACATAAAAGGAATTGAAATTCCAGGTAATGGAGTAATTCAGTATATTAGAAACATCATAGCCTCAACACGTTTTGTGGACCCAAATCGCCACTTCGTCAGGAGTAGATGTGTGTTCGTAAATTAATCTATAAAAATAGGAAATATGGGCACAAATAAGGATAGATGCAAAAGATGAAAAAGGGGAGGATGGGGGGAAGAAAGGGGGAACAAAGCCCCACAACTCCCAAAAACTTAAATGTCAGTATACAAGTACAAGGAGACTCGACTTCTGATGGTGAGGAGGCTCTTGACTTCTGATGGTGAGGAGGCTCTTGACTTCTGATGGTGAGGAGGCTCTTGACTTCTGATGGTGAGGAAGCTCTTGACTTCTGATGGTGAGGAGACTCTTGACTTCTGATGGTGTGGAGGCTCTTGACTTCTGATGGTGTGGAGGCTCTTGACTTCTGATGGTGAGGAGGCTCTTGACTTCTGATGGTGAGGAAGCTCTTGACTTCAGATGGTGAGGAAGCGTTTGACTTCTGATGGTGAGGAGGCTCTTGACTTCTGATGGTGAGTAGACTCTTGACTTCTGATGGTGAGGAAGCTCTTGACTTCTGATGGTGAGGAAGCTTTTGACTTCTGATGGTGAGGAAGCTTTTGACTTCTGATGGTGAGGAGACTCTTGACTTCTGATGGTGAGTAGACTCTTGACTTCTGATGGTGAGGAGACTCTTGATTTCTGATGATGGGGAGACTCTTGACTTCTGATGGTGGGGAGACTCTTGACTTCTGATGGTGAGGAGGCTCTTGACCTCTGATGGTGAGGAGACTCTTGACTTCTGATGGTGAGGAGACTCTTGACTTCTGCTGGTGAGGAGACTCTTGACTTCTGATGGTGAGGAGGCTCTTGATTTCTGATGGTGAGGAGGCTCTTGACTTCTGATGGTGAGGAGGCTCTTGACTTCTGATGGTGGGGAGACTCTTGACTTCTGATGGTGAGGAGGCTCTTGACTTCTGATGGTGGGGAGACTCTTGACTTCTGATGGTGAGGAGGCTCTTGACTTCTGATGGTGAGGAGGCTCTTGACTTCTGATGGTGAGGAGGCTCTTGACTTCTGATGGTGAGGAGACTCTTGACTTCTGATGGTGAGGAGACTCTTGACTTCTGATGGTGAGGAGGCTCTTGACTTCTGATGGTGGGGAGACTCTTGACTTCTGATGGTGAGGAGGCTCTTGACTTCTGATGGTCTGATGGGGAGGAGACCCGACTTCTGCTGGTGAGGAGACTCTTGACTTCTGATGGTGAGGAGGCTCTTGACTTCTGATGGTGAGGAGGCTCTTGACTTCTGATTGTGATGAGGCTCTTGACTTCTGATGGTGAGGAAGCCCTTGACTTCTGATGGTGAGGAGACTCTTGACTTCTGAGGGTGAGTAGACTCTTGACTTCTGATGGTGAGGAAGCCCTTGACTTCTGATGGTGAGGAGGCTCTTGACTTCTGATGGTGAATAGTTCTACAGATACAGCTGGCCCTTTGAGGGCAGCCATAATGCCGATGTGGCCGGAAAAGAAATTGACTTTGACACCCCTGTTCTAGTTATAGTAAAGAAAAGAAAACACAATAACTCCTCTTTAACAAACAACAATAATAATAGAGCTAGCTGATCTATAGAGAATGGTGATTGGCCTATCCCATCTTTCCTGCAGGTGGAGAAATCATCGTGTGCTTTTGCTGGAGTCATAGAAGGTGAGTCTCCTGGAATGTTCTTTACTGGTACATTCCTCTGTATATGTGGGGGGGGGCTCTGTTATCTGTGCTAGAGGTGTGACCCCCTTTTTATATAAAAGCCGATTATTAAACCTGATGAAGGGTCAGAGCTTTTATTATTGTTTGGATTGATTTACTAAAATGCTAGTTGAACCTAAGAGCTAACATTTTCATCCGAGGTCAGTAATGGAAGCCACCATATTTTCAGTAGAAGTTTACTCTAATTTGATTATCTGGATATATGAACGGCTCGGCTACAAAGTGTGTTTATCTTATGATACAAAAAGTATTAGACTAAAAAAAAAAAAAAAACGTACAGTGGATATAAAAAATATTCACACCCCTGCTAAAATGTTACTTTTTTTTTTTTTAATGTCCCGTTTCTGTGATATACAAAGAATGAGACAAAGATAAATAATTTCAGAATGTTTTCCTTCTTTAACCAGTTCTGGACAGGAAGGTTTCACCCCCTTAATAACCAGGCCATATTTTGCGATTCAGCACTGCGTTACTTTAACTGACAATTGCACAGTTGTGCGTCGCGCAATCGATGGCCTTTTTTTCCCACAAACAGAGCTTTCTTTTGGTGGTATTTGATCACCTGTGCGATTTTTTTTTTTTTGCGCTATAAACAAAAAAAGAGCGACAATTCTGCAAAAAAACAAACAATATTTATTACTTTCTGCTATATAACATTCTCAATAAAAAAAACCTTAAAAATCTAATTTTTTCATTATTTTAGGCCAATTTGTATTCTGCTACATATTTTTGGTAAGAAAAAAAATTCCAATAAGTGTATATTGATTGGTTTTCGCAAAATTTATCACATCTACAAACTAGGGGAGAGATTTATGTCATTTTTGTTTATTTTTATTTTTTTTACCAATAAAAAACAAAAAAGAGCTTGAATTCTGAAAAAAAAAAAACAATATATATATATATATATATATATATTTTTTTTTTTTTCAGAATTGTCGCCCTTTTTTTGTTTTATACTAGTAAGGGAAAGACTTATGTCATTTTTATGTTTTTTTTTTTTTTTTTTTTTTTTTACTAGCAAAAAAAAAAAGAGTGACAATTGTGAAAAAAAAAAAAACAATATTTTTTACTTTCTGCTATATATAACATTCCTAATAAAAGAAATTGAAAAATCAAATTTTTTTCATCCATTTGTATTCTGCTACATATTTTTGGTAAAAAAAAAAAAAAAAAAATCCCAATTAGTGCATATTGATTGGTTTGCACAAAAGTTATCATGTCTGCAAACTAGAAGAAAGATTTATGTCATTTTTATTTATTTATTATTTTTTACTAGTAAAAAACAAAAAAAAGAGCGACAATTCTGAAAAAAAAAAAAAATTTTTACTTTCTGCTATATAACATTCTCAATAAAAAAAAACTTTAAAAAATTCAACATTTTTCATCATTTTAGGCCAATTTGTATTCTGTTAAATATTTTTGGTAAAAAAAAAAAATCCCAATAAGTGTATATTGATTGTCGATGTGACAGCTTTTGCACAAACCACGGGAAAGATTTATGTCATTTTTATTCATTTATTTATTTTTTTTATTAGTAAAAAACAAAAAGAGTGACAATTCTGAAAAAAAAAAAAAAAAAACAATATTTTTCTTACTTTCTGTTATATAACATTCCCAATAAAAACAAATGTCAAAATCTATTTTTTTTTTTCATTTATTTAGGTCAATTTGTATTCTGCTACATATTTTTGGTAAAAAAAAAAATAAATAAAAAAAATCCCAATATGTGTATATTGATTGTCGATGTGACAGCTTTTGCACAAACCACGGGAAAGATTTATGTCATTTTTATTCATTTATTTATTTTTTTTTATTAGTAAAAAACAAAAAGAGTGACAATTCTGAAAAAAAAAAAAAAAAAAAAACAATATTTTTTTTACTTTCTGTTATATAACATTCCCAATAAAAACAAATGTCAAAATCTATTTTTTTTTTCATTTATTTAGGTCAATTTGTATTCTGCTACATATTTTTGGTAAAAAAAAATAAATAAATAAATAAAAAAAATCCCAATTAGTGTATATTGATTGTTTGAAAGTTTGCAGCGGAATTATATTTGGGGTTATTCAGAGGAACTTTAAATGCTGGCAGGTGTGTACTGACTCCTATTTAACATAAGTGTGAATGTGATTGCTTAATTCTGAACACCGCTACATCTCCAGTTATAAGAGGGTGTGCACACTTATGCAACCACATTCTTTTAGTTTTTTTATTTACACTCCCCCCTAAAAGATTTTTTTTTGTGAGTTGTAGGTCACATTAAAGGTGGAGAAAGTTTTGAAATGATTTATCTTTGTCTCATTTTTTTTTTTTTACATCACAGAAAACTGACATTTTATCAGGGGTGTGTAGACTTTTTATATCCACTGAAAGTGCAACACCTCTCACTGCTGTTCAGCCCCGCCCCTGAGGAGTGTAATCTTTACACAGTGGGAAGATGTAACTGACAGAGAGGAGTGAGTTAGGTACGACGTAGGTCACAATCTGTGTTCAGTCCTCAGGGTCCAACACTGACAGTCCTCGTGTATCTGTTGGGTCATTCAATGTCCTCTCTATTCCACAGGTGGGACCGGCGGTTCCTTCATTCCGTAAGTACAAAGATCTGACACCAAAAATACTTTACTGATAGAAGCCGGCTCTCCAATGTTCTCTTATGATCTGTTCAAGGGTAAAATGATACATACTGTATTACTTATATTTCTCCTATATCCCAAAAATATTTTAAGCCACATCCAATTGTTACCAAATTTCACCCAATTAAGCAAAACTTGCCTTATTTTGTATCCTTTGCTATACAGTGTTTTTTATATATATATTTATATCATAAAAATAATCCAATTGTTGTTGGGCTTTGTGTTTTAAAAACAGTTTCCATCGCCCTCTTCACACTTACTGAAATTTTAGAATAAGGCAGACAATAGGAGTGCCAGAGAAATAGACACTAAGGACCAGGGGAGGATTGGGCCAGGGGGCAGAGGGGCAATTGCCCCCCGGGCTGCTCTGATGCCCCGTAAAAAAGGCTGCACTGCTTCTGCCCACAGACATGCCTAAAGGATTCCGGGAGAAGAGAAGTAAAAAAGTCCCCACTGCTGACCTACTGAGTGTGGGTTGAAGACAAAGACAGAGCGCAGCCCCCCTCCCAGCATGGATGGTGTAAACCAAAAGGGTTTGACAAATGTCCAGTGACGTGAACTTTGGTCGGTTCTTAGTGCTTTCGTCCTTTACACCTTAATAGTTCCTAAACAAAAAAGGAGAGGAAAAAAACAAACGAAAAAAAAAAAACAAAGGGGTGAGGGGGTCTCTCATTGTGATATTATTATCGAAACATTAAGTGGAAAATTTCCCCAAAAAATTTATCGTGAAGGGAAAACTTGTGAAAAAAACAAAAAACAAAGGGGTGAGGGGGTCTCTCGTTGCGATATTATTATCAAAACATTAAGTGAAAAATTTCCCAAAAAATCAAAAAGGAAAAAAAAAACTTTATCGTGGGAGAAAAAACTTGTGGGAGAAAAAATAAATAAATAAATGAGTAAATGAGTGCCTCGTTATGTAGTTATTGTCAATCCTTTTAGGGGGAAAATTTCCCAAAATTGACGTGAAGAAAGAAAGAAAAAAAAAGGGGGGGGGGGTGAGGGGGTCTCTCATCGTGATATTATTATCGAAACATTAAGTGGAAAATTTCCCAAAAAAATTTATCGTGAAGGGAAAACTTGTGAAAAAAACAAAGGGGTGAGGGGGTCTCTCGTTGCGATATTATTATCAAAACATTAAGTGAAAAGTTTCCCCAAAAAAATCAAAAAATTTATCGTGGAAGAAAAAACGTGAGGAAAAAAATAAAATAAAAAAAATGAGTGCCTCGTTATGTAGTTATTGTCAATCCTTTTAGGGGAAAAATTTCCCAAAATTGACGTGAAGAAAGAAAGAAAAAAAAAGGGGGGGGGGGTGAGGGGGTCTCTCATTGTAATATTATTATCAAAACATTAAGTGAAAAATTTCCCAAAAAAAAATAAATAAAAAAAAAGTTATCGTGGAAGAAAAAACTTGTGAGAAAAAAAAAAAATTAAATGAGTGCCTCGTTATGTAGTTATTGTCAGTCCTTTTAGGGGGAAAATTTCCCAAAATTGACATGAAGAAAGAAAGAAAAAAAAAAGGGGGGGTGAGGGGGTCTCTCATTGTGATATTATTATCAAAACATTAAGTGAAAAATTTCCCAAAAAATCAAAAAATTTATCGTGGAAGAAAAAACGTGAGGAAAAAAATAAAATAAAATAAATGAGTGCCTCATTAGGTAGTTATTGTCAGTCCTTTTATGGGGAAAATTTCCCAAAATTGACATGAAGAAAGACAGAAAAATAAAACAAAGGGGTGAGGGGGTCTCTCATTGTGATATTATTATCAAAACATTAAGTGAAAAATTTCCCCAAAAAATAAATAAATAAAAAAAAATTAAAAAAAAGTTATTGTGGAAGAAAAAACTTGTGAGAAAAAAAAAAAAAATTAAATGAGTGCCTCGTTATGTAGTTATTGTCAGTCCTTTTAGGGGGGAAGTTTCCCAAAATTGACGTGAAAAAAGAAAAGTAAAAAAAAAAAGGGGGGGGGGGTTTTCAAAGATATAGATGATAATAATAGGAACCTACAAATTTAAGGAACAGATTTTTTTAGAAAATGTAACAAATCTGATACACCGTATACTGCCAAAAATAACATTCGGATAAGAAACATTTAAACTAAACAAGTAAAACCATTATATACGGACCATGAAATTCCATCGTCCACTGGTGAACATCCATACATAGCCCATGGCAAACAAGTAACCCTTACGTGATCCTGACTTTGGACTTGATAAAACACAGTGGACCAACACCAGCAGATGACACGGCTCCCCAAATCTTCACTGTGGAAAATGTTGCATTTCCTTTGGAAATCCAAAGATCCCAGAGTCTGGAGGAGGAGTGGAGAGGCACAGAATCCAAGTTCCATGAGGTCCAGTGTGAAGTTTCCACAGTCAGGGATGATATAGGGAGCCATGTCATCTGCTGGTGTTGGTCCACTGTGTTTTATCAAGTCCAAAGTCAGTGCAGCCCTCTAGCAGGACATTCTAGAGCACTTCATGCTTCCCTCTGCTGACCAGCTTTATAGAGATACTGATTTCATTTTCCAGCAATTTCCAGGAATCATAGAAATTTTTAAAACATGACATGTTGGGTATCAATTTACTCGGCGTAACATCATGTTGTACATTATAGAAAAAATTGGGCTAACATTTCATGTTTTCTTATTTTTTAAATAAAAAAAAAGTGTTTTTTTTTGCCCCCCCCCCAAAAAAAAACTGCGTTTGTAAGACCGTTGCTCAAATACGGTGCGACATAAAGTATTGCAACGATCTCCATTTTATTCTCTAGGGTCAAAAAATGATATAATGTTTGGGGGTTCTAAGTAATTTTCTAGCAAAATTTAAAAAAAAAAAACGGATTTTAACTTGTAAACAACAAGTGTCAGAAATAGGCCCGGTCCTTAAGTGGTTAGATCAGGGGTAAAAAAAAATTGACCTTTGAAGGCCGTTGGGCAGAAGTGATGTTTGACGTTACTCCGGTCCTCCAGGGGCATAGAGTGGAGCGGGGACCATCTTGCCCTCACTCAACTTCCTGCCCATCAGGAGAGGGGATCGGATAGTTTTCCCTGCTACCAACGGCTCCGGTAAATGGGGAAAACTACCGGGAAGCGGTAGGAGGGGGGTGGGCACCTCTCCGGCCGCCCATAAAAGTGATCCCGTGGCGAATCTGCCGCTGGGACCACTTTTATGTTAAAGCGGACTGCCAGCCGTGAAGAGAAATACCGGAGTTATGACAGCAGATACATATTTAACATCAAAGTAGTGAGGTAAATACACGGGGGGGGGGGGGGGGTGATCCGGAAGTGGCTAAGTGACTGCTTTGGCCAAATAAACCCATGCCACACAGTTTGTGTTTTACTGGGAAGATTCGGGTGAAAGAAAGAGTAATTGATGAATCCATTAATCATGTACCCAACTTCTCCAAACAGAACCCTTACCAGCTGTTTTATCTAAGCCATTTATTTATGTTTTATTTCTCCTTATTTTTATGTTTTTATGCCGTTGTCTATGTTGAGTCCTTTTTTCTCCAGTGTGTTGTCAGGGTCATCCCTGGGAATCATCATCGGTTTCCTGGTGCTGATACTTCTGGCTCTGGTGGGTCTTACTGTGGTCCAGTCCACTCCATGGATGAAGCAGAAACTCCTCAGAGTACGTATCTGACAATATCCAGTATACAGTGGGTACGGAAAGTATTCAGACCCCCTTAAATTTTTCACTCTTTGTTATATTGCAGCCATTTGCTAAAATCATTTAAGTTCATTCTTCTTCCTCATGAATGTACACATAGTACCCCATACTGACAGAAAAACACAGAATTGTTGACATTGTTGCAGATTTATTAAAAAAGAAAAACTGAAATATCACATGGTCCTAAGTATTCAGACCCTTTGCTCAGTATTTAGTAGAAGCCCCCTTTTGATCTAATACAGCCAGGAGTCTTTTTGGGAAAGATGCAACAAGTCTTTCACACCTGGATTTGGGGATCCTCTGCCATTCCTCCTTGCAGATCCTCTCCAGTTCTGTCAGGTTGGATGGTAAACGTTGGTGGACAGCCATTTTTAGGTCTCTCCAGAGATGCTCAATTGGGTTTAAGTCAGGGCTCTGGCTGGGCCATTCAAGAACAGTCACGGAGTTGTTGTGAAGCCACTCCTTCGTTATTTTAGCTGTGTGCTTAGGGTCATTGTCTTGTTGGAAGGTAAACCTTCGGCCCAGTCTGAGGTCCAGAGCACTCTGGAGAAGGTTTTTGTCCAGGATATCCCTGTACTTGGCCGCATTCATCTTTCCCTTGATTGCAACCAGTCGTCCTGTCCCTGCAGCTGAAAAACACCCCCACAGCATGATGCTGCCACCACCATGCTTCACTGTTGGGACTGTATTGCACAGGTGATGAGCAGTGCCTGGTTTTCTCCACACATACCGCTTAGAATTAAGGCCAAAAAGTTCTATTTTGGTCTCATCAGACCAGAGAATCTTATTTCTCACCATCTTGGAGTCCTTCAGGTGTTTTTTAGCAAACTCCATGCGGGCTTTCATGTGTCTTACACTGAGGAGAGGCTTCCGTCGGGCCACTCTGCCATAAAGCCCCGACTGGTGGAGGGCTGCAGTGATGGTTGACTTTCTACAACTTTCTCCCATCTCCTGACTGCATCTCTGGAGCTCAGCCACAGTGATCTTTGGGTTCTTCTTTACCTCTCTCACCAAGGCTCTTCTCCCCCGATAGCTCAGTTTGGCCGGACGGCCAGCTCTAGGAAGGGTTCTGGTCGTCCCAAACGTCTTCCATTTGAGGATTATGGAGGCCACTGTGCTCTTAGGAACCTTAAGTGCAGCAGAAATCTTTTTGTAACCTTGGCCAGATCTGTGCCTTGCCACAATTCTGTCTCTGAGCTCTTCAGGCAGTTCCTTTGACCTCATGATTCTCATTTGCTCTGACATGCATTGTGATCTGGAAGGTCTTATATAGACAGGTGTGTGGCTTTCTTAATCAAGTCCAATCAGTATAATCAAACACAGCTGGACTCAAATGAAGGTGTAGAACCATCTCAAGGATGATCAGAAGAAATGGAAAGCACCTGAGTTAAATATATGAGTGTCACAGCAAAGGGTCTGAATACTTAGGACCATGTGATATTTCAGTTTTTCTTTTTTAATAAATCTGCAACAATGTCAACAATTCTGTGTTTTTCTGTCAGTATGGGGTGCTATGTGTACATTCATGAGGAAGAAGAATGAACTTAAATGATTTTAGCAAATGGCTGCAATATAACAAAGAGTGAAAAATTTAAGGGGGTCTGAATACTTTCCGTGCCCACTGTATACTATATGTAGGTATACTGTATGAGATTGAGCACCTCATTCACCCATTGTGGTTTTAAGGTGGGGTGCTGACCTCTCAGGGTTATTAAGGTGGGGTGCTGACCTCTCAGGGTTATTAAGGTGGGGTGCTGACCTCTCAGGGTTATTAAGGTGGGGTGCTGACCTCTCAGGGTTATTAAGGTGGCGTGCTGACCTCTCAGGGTTATTAAGGCGGGGTGCTGACCTCTCAGGGTTATTAAGGCGGGGTTCTGACCTCTCAGGGTTATTAAGGCGGGGTGCTGATCTCTCAGGGTTATTAAGGTGGGGTGCTGACCTCTCAGGGTTATTAAGGTGGGGTGCTGACCTCTCAGGGTTATTAAGGTGGGGTGCTGACCTCTCAGGGTTATTAAGGTGGCGTGCTGACCTCTCAGGGTTATTAAGGCGGGTTGCTGACCTCTCAGGGTTATTAAGGCGGGGTGCTGACCTCTCAGGGTTATTAAGGTGGCGTGCTGACCTCTCAGGGTTATTAAGGTGGGGTGCTGACCTCTCAGGGTTATTAAGGTGGGGTGCTGACCTCTCAGGGTTATTAAGGTGGGGTGCTGACCTCTCAGGGTTATTAAGGCGGGGTGCTGACCTCTCAGGGTTATTAAGGCGGGGTGCTGACCTCTCAGGATTATTAAGGCTGGGTGCTGACCTCTCAGGGTTATTAAGGTGGGGTGCTGACCTCTCAGGATTATTAAGGTGGGGTGCTGACCTCTCAGGGTTATTAAGGTGGGGTGCTGACCTCTCAGGGTTATTAAGGTGGTGTGCTGACCTCTCAGGGTTATTAAGGTGGGGTGCTGACCTCTCAGGGTTATTAAGGTTGGGTGCTGACCTCTCAGGATTATTAAGGTGGGGTGCTGACCTCTCAGGGTTATTAAGGTGGGGTGCTGACCTCTCAGGGTTATTACTCTCTCTGTCTATTGTGTATGTAGAGTGCAGGCTTTAGTTATAGGAGGGAGGGTTCTCCATCACGTGTCACATGTGGTATTTTGAGTTGGCTAGGAGGCTCTTATTGAGTGGAGTAGACTTAGTGGGGAGGGTTGTTTGAGGGATCTATGGTATCTCATGCTCAGGGGAGGACTAGCTCTGCTGCCCCGTAAAAAGGCTGCAATGCTTCGGCCACAGACATGCCTAAAGGATTACTGGTGAAGAGAAGTAAAAAGTCCCCACTGCTGACCTACTGGTACTTATATAAACAATATAAAAAGTGAACGTGCAAAAAAACTATACATAAATATATATTGCACACCGTCCGACAAATAAACGATGAATCCAAGTCTAAAAAAGAATCAATATAGATATAAAATATTCAGAAAAAAGAAAAACGTATCCAAATGCAATGTGCAATGGTGATAAATAGCCAGCAAAAAAAGTCTATTAATCTGTGAATGCTGTGATCCAAAGAATAGTGACGAAGGTGCTCTTTCCCCACACAAATATTTACAAAAATGTGAGGGGTGTACTAACTTTTGTGAGATACTGTATATTTTAAAGCTGTTACTGTGTGTTAAAATGTCTTCAAAAAGACTTCAGCATCTAATGGTGCCCAAAAAAACAAAAAATCCTGAACACGTCTAGCACTATTTTTACCGATCTTCAATAATTACACATGAGTGTTCGGAAGAGGGGGGAAGGGCGGGACTTTATATGAGGCGCACGGTGGGACTGGCCGTGCGTCTCCATCCCTAAATCCAATAGCAAAAAAGAGAAGGTCGGGACTTTATATGAGAGACATGGCAGTGGCAAGGCTTGCGTGGTTGAAAAATCACATGTAATAATATTGTAAAGAATACAAACATAGTATACATGATAAGACATGATGCATAGTATGGGAAAAAACTAAAATGACAAAAAAGAGAGATAAATTCCCAAGACAGCTTCAGACAAACCAACATAACAATGGATAATCACAATGAGAAGTAGGGTAAAGTACAATCATAACATCCATAGACTGACGCGTTTCATGGACTACATATGCCACTTCTTCAAGAGTCGATGTATGATCCATATCTATAACAAAAAATGCGTATAAGAACATTGCATGAAATGGTGGTTGGCAGAAGCTGGAAGGGGAAGGAAGAGGGAGGATAGTCCCCCCAGTTCCAAAAACGTACATGGTAATCCTGGCGCAAACTGGTATGGAGGCTAAGGCATGAACCCAGGTGCCTCCCATGGGAGCTGAGGGCGCATGAGGTCAGTGGCATAGGTAGGAAACGCCACACACAAGAACAAATAGGTTGAAGAGATTGCCGTGATGTTGGTAGTAATATGTATCTATATCAAATAAGTAGTAATAAGTAATTAAACTTTAATATATATATGTACTAAATCAAATGAGTAGCAGTAAACAATAAATATGTCTGTATATATGTACTTTAGTATAACTTGTATGCTATGGATGAAAAAGAAGAATTAAATGTAAAAATAAAAATTGACAATGAAATGGTAGATACCAAGTATCTATAGTAGATGAATAAAAATATATGTGTACTTGTGGAGGAATAACAAATAACTTGCATAGTGTGGATGAATGTGATAAAATAATAGGTGAACGTGACTGTGAAATGATTGGAGAGAAAGATAAGAAAATGAGAAAGTGAGATGGGGGAATAGAACACTAAATCCCAGATGTGAGAAATATATGAGTAAGTGAAATGAAATCATGAGAAACCAATAAGAATTAGGTGCCCAGGTATAGAAAAAGAGGTGGAATGGTATACACCCATTGAAAACTGTGCCCAGGGAAAAAACAGATGGAATGGATATAGTGAAAAAGAATGTACAGTGGCCAAAAATAGAAAGGCGATATAAAAAGGTGGGTACCAGGTAGGAAATAGTAGGAAGTGTGCAAGGTTTCCGCCAAAAGCCGTCGGTCCTGTAGCGTCCAGCGTCACGTATAGTGCATCTGTGGGGGAAACCGCGGGAATGGCCAGAGAAACCAAACCGCCCGGCAGGCTCCCTCTTAAGCACTGTAGATGGATGTCAGCTGACGACGTGTGGGCGTCACATGACGCCACACGTCGGCGCCGGACGTGACGCCGGTGTGCGGTGGCCCCGTCCACCCAATCCTCCGCTCGGAGAGGGGAGAAAAGGGTAGGGCATACAGCGCACATCGCAGCTTCAGGGAAGGACAGCGGGATACAGCCTGACCAGCCAGCCAGCAACGCCAGTGTCCATGCCAGATGACCAAGGCAACATACTAATATAAAAACACAAATGAATGAACAAATAATGTATCAAACATGTATCCGATTGTTGCAAAAATAGTATGTATCAACCTGTGCATGTAGTTGAAATATACAGAACCCCCAACTGATCCGGAGGGAATCTGTCATTGACACAGTATGTGATGCTAAGGGGTATAAGCCATCTCTACCGGTCAATATACAAAAAGTAAACATATAAAAAGACCTGTCACAACAGTCATGTCTCTCCATCCCTTAATTCGATTCGGAAGAGGGGGGAAGGGCGGGACTTTATATGAAGCGCACGGTGGGACTGGCCGTGCGTCTCCATCCCTAAATTCAATAGCAAAAAAGAGAATCTTCAGCTACCAAACAGCTACATTCACCAATGCTCGAAGTCCATTTAATTACAGTAAATTCCCCAAAACATTCAGCTCACTTCTGTCTGGATGTTCAGAAATAATTGGTGCCAGTCATTCAATGGATTTTAACATTTTTTGCACAGGGCACTATGGGAAGAGGGGTGGGGTATGGAACAGGGTCATCCCTAAGTACAATGAATCTCATACTCTACACTTGCCCATAATACCCAGCCCGTGCTCAAATGGGGAGGCTTCCAGGAAGGATGACATATCCCTGCTCTTTCCCTACTCGTCAGGATCCTCTCCTGTCCCTGATAGACGGGATGTCTAACGTATAAAGTGTAGCGCCAGATAAATATATAGGTGCACAAATAAATATATATAACATAAAGATATAAACATATACAAAAATTATAAATGTGAACAAAAACACACTTTCTGGAACATTAGTGCTGTTCTTGTGCAAATCATAAATGTGCAAAATCCAGTGACTGAAAAAAGTCCATCAAATAAGTTCCATATTCCAATTAATATGATAACACCTCAGTGACTGTGTCAGGAATCCCTTCACCAACTAAAGTGGCTTCTCATCTCATACATAGACCCAAGAATCACCCTGGGTCTACAACAGGTATTACCCTCACTAGGGGGTTAGGATCATGTTAGTCCACAGGCAAGGGGGTCTCGGATTCCTCCTTCAATCTTGGATGACACAGTGCATATAGCGAACAAAGAAAGGAGATCTAGTGCTCTCTGTTTTAACTGATAAGGTAATTTTATTGGCAGATGACCGCACTTACATTAAGCAGCACTCGGCAGTGCATGCATATAAAACCATTTCTCATACAATCTTCAGCTACCAAACAGCTACATTCACCAATGCTCGAAGTCCATTTAATCGATCGGCATGCAGGCTCCGCACCCTAGACGCGTTACGTCAGGGCTCTCACAGCTTCGACTTCCTCGGTAGGGGTCTTTTGGGCACATTTTGCTCTGATAGACGGGTTACCTGTCCCCACACGGACCACATGTGAAATGCGCACCATGCTTGGGTCGTAAGTTCTGCATGAACCAAGATGGCAGTCAGAGTCGCATGGGGTGCCAGAATACAATCAGATAGCTCCCCACAGTGACCCAGGAGACCATAGAGAAATCATGTTCCCCCTGACTTCCTCTCCCTCTGCAATGCCGCTGCGGTTGAATGCCACCTGCAGTGGAGAAAGTATACTTCACCTGCCTACATCTTGGCTACCTTCAAAATCAGACTGTGTTGACTGCACTCTTTCAGAGCTTTGGTTCCCTGACTTTTGACTTTTTTATCTTTCAAGACAGGCATATATAGGAAGATCCCTGTATCTACTGTCCCACTCCAATCCATTTACTCATTACATGTCCATACTGTATGGATAAAGTTGCAGCTTATGCTCTTTATATCCAGCAGAAAACATCTTCAGGAGATCCCTCCTAGGAGGGGAAAACCCCCGCTTCCTTCTATTGCTGTACACAATGCCTAGGAGATACTGACTTCCCAGGTTGGCACCCTCACATGGCAAAAGCCCTGAAGGGGAAATCCAGAACAGCAAATGTCTCAGATTTGTATTAGTTCTTCCAGCATGCATAAGCCCGGTTTCCCAGACCTGCTGATTGGCCAGGATTCAAAACACCCTTAACTCAGAGTTTTACCTTTGTAGCCCATCCTGCTGCAGCAAGTTAAAAAAAATGTGGCAGAGAAAATACACTGTACGATTAGAGAAACACTACTGATACAGTTAGACTGAACTACAGCCCACTGCTGACTACAGAATTAAAAAATGAAGCAAGGAATACAATAAAAAATACTACTTCCATACACAAATATTCCCAATCCATACATTGTCAGTATAATTTTTCATCATT
This sequence comes from Pelophylax lessonae, assembly GCF_965119305.1. Classification (NCBI taxonomy): domain Eukaryota; kingdom Metazoa; phylum Chordata; class Amphibia; order Anura; family Ranidae; genus Pelophylax; species Pelophylax lessonae. The sequence goes on from NC_138768.1 coordinate 876,447,076, forward strand.
AACATTTTCTCTTTTTGTATATTGTAGGGTAAGAGGAAAAGAGGAGAAGTAGAAAATAATGTCTGTGTAGAAGACACAAATTATCAGGAAACATGTGAGAACCAGACAGGAGCTGAGGATAAAATATAGAATTGAACTATTTCCATGCATTCGATGGGTGAAAGTACTACACATGACCGCTCCCTGCTGGACGTCATTGGAAGAGACAACACTGAAGGTCGTATCTGTGAAGACCAATGTCATCTACTGGGGATCTTTACCAAATCGGATCTGAAGATTTTGGGATCCCCCCTCTATAACGAAATGTAATTCCTCGTGTGTATGTGACACTGCTGGGCCGATCAGTAACTGAGTGGGTAGTGCCCTTGCCTTGCATTGCTGAGGTCTCCTCCAAGGACTGTGCCCAAATTTTATTAAAATACAGGACATGCCGAATTTGTGTGAATGTGAATAGTTCAAAGGCATTTCCTGTGTCATGCAGGTTTATGCATCATGAAAAATCCATCACTTTTCTTAATTAATGCAATTTATATTTTAAAATACAATATAGCATTTATAATATAGAAATAGTATACTAATAAAAAATTATATAAAGAAAACACAAATTACTGCATATACATAAGTGTGGAAGACACCATCAGTGTAAAATCATATGACCGGTTATGTTTATCCTGAATTACGTGGCCCTGGATTCTTTGTAGGATTGTAGAGAGGACATACAGTAGTAGAGGTAAGTGGCTTTGGTATGGGTGGCTTAGAAAAGACACTAAACATGCAATCCTATATCTCTTGGATCAGCATCTAAAGTGTTAAAAAGTGTCTAAAGTGTCAAAGTGTCAGCAGCAGGTGGTAAGAAAATGACAGATGCTGTCCAATGACCAACCAAGGACCAGCTCTAGCAATGTCCAATGACTAGCAATGTCCCATGATCAGCCATAGCAATGCCCAATGACTACCAATGGCCAATGACCAATGACCAGCTCTAGCAAAGTCCAATGACCAGCTCTAGAAATGGCCAATGACCAGCTCTAGCAAGGGCCAATGACCAGCTCTAGAAATGGCCAATGACCAGCTCTAGCAAAGTCCAGAGACCAGCTCTAGCAAAGTCCAATAACCAGCTCTAGCAATGGCCAATAACCAGCTCTAGCAATGGCCAATGACCAGCCCAGCTCTGGAAAAGTCCAATGACCAGCTATAGCAATGGCCAACTACCAGCTTTAGCAATGTCCAGTGATCAGCTCTAGCAATGGCAAATGACCAGTTCTATCAATGTCCCATGACCAGCTCTGGCAAAGCCTTACGACCAGCTCTAGCAGTGTCCAGTGATCAGCTCTAGCAGTGTCCCATGACCAGTTCTAGCAGTGTCCCATGACCAGCTCTAGCAGTGTCCAGTGATCAGCTCTAGCAGTGTCCCATGACCAGTTCTAGCAGTGTCCCATGACCAGCTCTAGCAGTGTCCCATGACCAGCTCTAGCAAAGTCCAATGACCAGCTCTAGCAGTGTCCAGTGATCAGCTCTAGCAGTGTCCCATGACCAGTTCTAGCAGTGTCCCATGACCAGCTCTAGCAGTGTCCCATGACCAGCTCTAGCAAAGTCCAATGACCAGCTCTAGCAATGTCCAGTGAGCAGCTCTAGCAATGTCCCATGACCAGCAAAATAAAAGGGAAAAGTGTAGTACTCACTATGAGGGAACCACAGAAAGTTCTAAAGTAACAATCTTCATACATGGGACCCTACTTGGCTTATTTTGTAAATTCATTTTTTACAGAAGTTGATCAGCAAGGATGCAGGTTGCACTGTGATCTTCTGATTGTCACAAGAGGAAGCACCTACAAATCTGTGTAGGATCATGACCATATGACACAGTAGACAACCATATTACCAGCAACTAGGGATGAGCTTCAGGTTAAGTTCAAGCATCAGGTTGAGGTGAACCCAGCTTGTTCGCCATTTGAGGACTCGCCAAACAAATACATTTTACCACTGTGACATAAATGTAAGGGTAGGGTAGCTTTGCATTAGCGGGATATGAAGTGATCCGTAGAAATAGTATAATTGTAGATGTAGTGTCATTGTGGGTTATTAAGAATTGTAGTATTTAGTATCAGTAAGACACACATGTCCTGTTATTAGCATCTGAAAGAGACAGGACCATTCTCTAGGATAGAGTTGACACCTACATGCCAATAAAGTCTCCCATACAAATGGACAGGAATTGTCACCTTCTGGAGCTTCAAAGAGGACTGCTGGTCACCTTGGCTGCGGAGATCCGCAGGGGGGCAGTAAGAGACTCCAAATGGTCTGCAAGCTGTGATTGGTATCATCAGATCAAAGGAATGCATTTTATCTCTCATAAAAGCTAAAATATTAGTGGCAGAGAGATGAAAATAATTCCTTTTTATGGCTCACGTGTTGGGCTACAAGTTCTTGTAAATCTGTGTCTGTAGTGTGTGTGGAATCCTAGAGAATTGCACAAAACCGTTATATGGCGCCTGATTGCGGCAGGCAATTCCTATCCCTGACTCAGCGGTCAGCGCTGTTCTGGGCCAATTCGACTGTGGTCAGTTCAGAACACAAAACATCGTGTGGGTTGAGATGGGGACACCCCCTGGGGTTGATTGGTCAAGGGCTAATGTCCAGCCCACATTCATATTCCAATAAATTGGGAAACCCCAGATTTGCACATTGTTCTTCCATGAAGCCAGTTCTGAACTGGGGAGTCCCCACACGGTTTCCGGTATGCTTCTACCAAGGGATAAGCTTTGGTAAAGTTTATTTCTGTTTTTATTCCTTTTTATTTTCATAGCAAATTGCCAATTGTGTGTCTTTTTATCTTTTTGTGTATTTTTTGTAACTCCTTTTGTTTTGTATATATTTCTTATGCACTGCCCACTTTAGGGATATTAAATTATAAAATGAATAAGTGACTTCTGTGTACTAAGCTAGGACTCGTATCTCTGAAGAGATTGTTGCATTTTAGTGCCTAATTGCTTGGTCTAAGCTACCTGCCAATCTGTATGCAATTGCACTGCGTGTTGACAGATTGCATGCAGATTGTAAACTAGACAGAGATCTGTGTGTGTGTGTGGTGGCCCAGCAGACTAGTCTGCAGACAAACTGTTGGGTGGTGGCAGGCTATAGTTTGTGGTGTGTGGGTGTGTGGACAGTGGGAAGAGTGATTAACACCGAGGTTCTAGCTTGTAGGATAGTTGGAGGAATCCTTGTAGTGTGTGATAATTGCTAGACTGCTCCCCAACCCTTACAGTGCACCAGATTGTATGTAAGATTTTTATCTGCCTGTGTGTGGTCAGCCAGCTGGATTGGAGTGGAGTGTCCCTCTAGTGGTGACCAAAGGCAGTGCGGGCTGTCAAAGTGTCACAGCCAGTCTTATTACTCAGTAGGAGTTTCCCTTATTCCCTTATACTCCCCAGTCACAAAACCACGTCTCGGTTAGCTAGTCGCCGTGGGCTTGGTCAATCGTGACAACCACCATAGCAACCAATTACCAATAATGCACTTCCTGGCCTTTGAATTTTGGTCAGGTGTCTTAGAAGGCCTATCGAGAGGGAGTATCCATAAGCCAGTTTCTTCCCTAAAAAAGGTTGGGTTCCAGTGTTGCCAACCACCCATGTTTCTATGGGCAGCCCGTACTTTTTCCCCTGCCTGTAAATGCCCGTAACAGGAAAAAAGTGCCCGTAAAAAATGGCTGTGACTGCTTGGCTCAGAACTCCTCATGTGCAGTTCTGGAGGCAGCTGAGAGTCCAAGAATTTAACTGGAGTGCCTGTGTGTTCGGCGCAGGCGGGTCTGGCAAAAGCGTAGCGGGTGCCTGAGCAAGTGTGATGTCATCATCATTGTGCGTTTCATGCCACCACCTCCAGCCAGCCGCTAAAAAAAAAGTGTGACTAAAAAAAGAGTGTGGCCTCATGTGGGTGAGACGGAGCAGATCTGACCGGACTCAGGAGCTCAGCAAGGCAAGTTGTGACCAAACAGTGGCAGACCGGCAGTGCTTTTCTGGACTGTCTGTCCCTAAACCAGGGCTGGGGGGAAGGTTGGGGCCTGCCTGGAGAAAAAGTAAATTTCATATTGTGCCCAGGGGGCCCCAGGCACCATATCATGCCTTTCCTGAGCCAGGAAAAGGGGGGAGGGGGTCAGAAGTCTGTTTGCTGGGCACTGCAGGCTGTCTTAGGGGCTCTCTTGGCTCTTGCTATGGGGGCAAATGCAAAGCGGTTTCTATCTCGCTGCCCAAAACTGATGGGTTATGATAACCTGCCCTTACTATATCATAAGAAAACATAAGAAAAGTTTTTTTTACCTTAATATATACGTTTAAATGCATTGCTAATTACAGTATCTCACAAAAGTGAGTACACCCCTCAAATTTTTGTAAATATTTTATTCTATCTTTTCATGTGACAACACTGAAGAAATGACACTTTGCTACAATGTAAAGTAGTGAGTGTACAGCTTGTATAACAGTGTAAATTTGCTGTTCCCTCAAAATAACTCAACACACAGCCATTAATGTCTAAACTGCTGGCAACAAAAATGAGTACACCCCTAAATGGAAATGTCCAAATTGGGCCCAAAGTGTGAATATTTTGTGTGGCCACCATTATTTTCCAGCACTGCCTTAACCCTCTTGGGCATGGAGTTCACCAGAGCTTCACAGGTTGCCACTGGAGTCCTCTTCCACTCCTCCATGATGACATCACAGAGCTGGTGGATGTTAGAGACCTTGCACTCTTCCACCTTCCATTTGAAGATGCCCCACAGATGCTCAATAGGGTTTAGGTCTGGAGACATGCTTGGCCAGCCAGTCCATCACCTTTACCCTCAGCTTCTTTAGGAAGGCAGTGGTCATCTTGGAGGTGTGTTTGGGCCACAGGGTAGTATTCCAACATGATAATGACCCCAATCTCCGAAGGGAGGGGATCATGCTCTGCTTCAGTATGTCACAGTACATGTTGGCATTCATGGTTCCCTCAATGAACTGTAGCTCCCCAGTGCTGGCAGCACTCATGCAGCCCCAGACCATGACACTCCCACCACCATGCTTGACTGTAGGCAAGACACACTTGTCTTTGTACTCCTCACCTGGTTTACGCCACACCCTTGACACCATCTGAACCAAACAAGTTTATCTTGGTCTCATCAGACCACAGGACATGGTTCCAGTAATCCATGTCCTTACATAGTTAGTCAGGTTGAAAAAAGACACAAGTCCATCTGGTTCAACCAACAAAAAAAAAAAAACAGTATTAAAAACCCAACCATGCAATCCCATATACACAATCCTATACCCGCAGTTGATCCAGAGGAAGTCAAATAGTCAAAAGAACAACTTCTCCTGCACTTGGGAGTGGACACGCTTGGGAAGGATAGGCCAGAACTTCAACTATACAGGATATGCCTCATCTTGCTGCCTCAGAAAGACTGGGGAAGCCCGGTAATCTGGAACCACAAAAGACAAAGAAGGGGCGCACTGACCTAGTGCATTATCCCAAAAAACTTTAATTACATGTAAAATAAGGTAAGTATTATACTCACAATGTTACAGTTGTATAAAAGCTCATCTCATAGTGCAACATCAGAAATCCTTGCAGAAGTACGAATGTGGCAATTAGTCCATTGTCCAAGAATAAACAAACAAGGAGATGAAAATCCCATTGGCTGACGTGCTTCGAGGATGATCCTCTTCCTCAGAGCCAAAAGAGGAAGTGCTACATACACACATAGCACTGCGCAAAAGTCTTAAACTATTAACACTTCTATTTCTGAAAGCATTTTTATTTTTATCAATTAACAAAAAGGAGAGAAAATGAACAGAAGAGAAGTCCAAATCCAATCAATATTTGGTGTGACCCCCCTTTGCAGGGCCGGTGCAAGGATTTTTGACACCCTAAGCGAAACCTCATTTTGCCCCATTGGCGCCACCCCCGACTCCCACCTCCTTTGCCCTGCCCATGTATTTCCCTACCTTTTTAATGACTGCTACCAAGGGGGGGGGGAGAAGGAGGGGGGAAGTGGAAGGAAGGGGGAAGGAGGAGAGGAGGGGGAAGAAGGAGGAGGGGGAAGAAGGAGGAGGGGGAGGAGGAGGGTGTCCCCCCCCCCCGGAAAACCAGTAGACCAGTTTTACATGTATATGTATATGAAAACCAGTATATTTAAAATAAGAAAGAAGCAAGGCATGAAGAAAAGGAGGCATAGTATGATGAAGGAAGTCAAGCAAGGCATGAAGAAGGAGGCTCAGGCATCATGTCATGCTTCTTTCTTCATCATGCCTTGTCTCCTTCATGCCATGCCTCCTTCTTCATGCCTTGTCTCCTTCATGCCATGCCACATGGCATGAAGAAGGAGACAAGGCATGATGAAGAAGGAGGCATGGCATGAACAGGTGGCTTGGCTACTTAGGTAGAGGTGTTGAAGGGTACAGGGTGACCCATCTTAGGTTACCTGTGTGTTCTTCATGTCTGCTGCCTACAATCACATGCTGGTCCGGTCCCATACCCACCTCTCATCAGCACATGGAAGGATTCCAGGCAGGGGACTGACATGACTGCTGCAGGTTTCAGAATGCAGTGGCGCGCTGTTCAGCCAATCGTGACACGTCATGGCTCCTCCTATCACCGGCAGAGTGCAATAGCACTGTGTGTGTGTGATAGAAGAGACGCCTTTCCTCCCTGCCCATCTCACTCCCAGCCTGGCATCTGACAAGAACAGTCAGTGGTGCCCCTGCCCTCCTCTTTCCCACCTCCACCTTCCCCCTTGCACCAGGGAGAGGGGGGTCCCAGGATTATTGTCACCCTGCGGATGATCAGCAGAACTGAGCACATCCATTGAAGAGAGGAGAGGAGGGGGGAGAAGAGAGGTGAGGGGAGAAAGACTCTGCACTGACGGCTGAAAAGTGCAGCCGAGATATCGGGCTGCGCTTGCGGGTGTCAGCAAGCCGCCCGCAGGCATTATGCGGGAGGCTCTCGCACTTCACAGGAGACTTGAGATGCCTGGAAACCGGCGGCAGGGCGCCCCTAGGCAGCAGTGCGCCCTAGGCGACTGCCTTATTCACCTTACTGGTAGCGCCGGCCCTGCCCCTTTGCCTTCCTTGGGTAGACTTGTACACAGTTTTTGAAGGAACTTGGCAGGTAGGTTGTTCTATGTACATCTTGGACAACTAAGCACTGATCTTCTGTGGATGTCGGCTGCCTCAAATCCTTCTGTTTCCTCATGTCATCCCAGACAGACTCCATGGTGGTGAGATCAGGGCTCTGTGTGACCCAAACTATTACTTCCTTCGTTCTTATTTACACTGAAGATAGCTCTTAATGAAATTGGTTGTATGTTTGGGGGTGGTTGTCCTGCTGCAGAACAAATTTGGGGCCAATCACATGCCTCCCTATTGCTATGGCATGATGGAGAAATATCTGCCTGTATTCTCAGCATTGAGGACACCATTGATACTGGCCAAATCTGCAGCCCCACACTTGCAAGGAACCTCCACCATGCTTCATAGTTGCTTTCAGACACTTATTGTACTACTCTCCAGCCCTTCACCCAACAAACTGCGTCCTGCTACAGCCAAATATTTTAACTCATCAGCCCAGAGCACCTGCTGCCATTTTTCTGCACCCCAGTTCTTATGTTTCCCTGCATAGTTGAGTCACTTACCATGTCCTATGCACGAAAACCATAGTTTGTAGACTCTAAAACTTTCACACAGACTAACTATTGTACACCTATTTGTTTTTTTTGTTTTTTTTGTACCAAAGAAATTGTAGCAGAAAATATTTTTTACCTAAAATTCTGAGAAAAAGGCTGTTTATTTGAAAGGTCTTAAACCAGAAATTCAGGAAAACAGTTTTTTTTTTTTTCAAAAATTCAGTTTATTTAAGAAATTCTGGTCTTTTTTCCCTTATGCAGTAAATAAATAAATAAATAAATAAAACCCAGTGGTGAGTAAATACCAATAAAAGAAAGCTCTGTTTAAAAAAAAAAAAACAACATGAAATAACATTTATCTCAGTACAGCGTTGCCCGAACAAGTAGTTGCCAGTGAAAGTATGACAGCGCTGAAAATTGAAAAATTGCGTGGACAGGAAGAGGGTTTACCATTGCGGTCTTCAAGTGGTTAAAGAAAAAGTCAAATATGATACACAGAGGAAAATAAATATCCTCCACTTAGAGCCGTAGTGATGTCTTTTCTTCTATCTAGAAGTGTAAATGGTAAGTCCAGGCCGGAGGTTTCGGAGTTCTCTGATGGCTTCTTCTGATATGCCTTTGGTAGTAATGCTGGAAGCGAGGATATAAATTGTGAGTAGAAATTAGGAAAATCCTATACTATTACTGTGCTACCTCTAAACAATAATAGAGCATTGTACCAGGTTAGCCATCTATCAGTGCAGACAGTTTGAAGTTTAAGTGATTCCCCTCATTGACTAACTTAAAGTGTTACTAAACCCACACTAGTAAAATCAGTTTGTATATGCAATAAAGCATTCTTGTTATACTCAATGTGGAACCTAAGAGGTTAATCCTCTGCATTGTGTAAAAAAGCTGTTTGATCCTGTCTTCTTTAATCCTGCAGGCTCCTGGGGAGACCAAATATAGTGAATGCAGGCTCCTGGGGAGATCAGATATAGTGAATGCAGGCTCCTGGGGAGACCAGATATAGTGAATGCAGGCTCCTGGGGAGACCAGATATAGTGAATGCAGGCTCCTGGGGAGACCAGATATAGTGAATGCAGGCTCCTGGGGAGGCCAGATATAGTGACTGCAGGCTCCTGGGGAGACCAGATATAGTGAATGCAGGCTCCTGGGGAGACCAGATATAGTGAATGCAGGCTCCTGGGGAGACCAGATATAGTGAATGCAGGCTCCTGGGGAGACCAGATATAGTGACTGAAGGCTCCTGGGGAGACCAGATATAGTGACTGCAGGCTCCTTGGTTTAGTAACACTTTAAGTTAATAAAGATGCAAGACTTTGGGAGTCAAATAATATAATGCCTAAAGTATGACCCTAACTGGTCTCAAAAGCTTGCAACTTTATCCACTTCAAGACCAAGCCTATTTCTGACACTTGTTTACAAGTTAAAATCAGTATTTTTTTTGCTCAAAAATTACTTAGAACCCCCAAACATTATATATTTTTTAGCAAAGACTCTGGAGAATAAAATGGCAGTCGTTGCAATATTTTATGTCACATGGTGTCACACAGCGATCTTTCAAACGCAATTATTTTTGGAAAAAAATACACTTCACTGAATTAAAAAAAAAAGAAACAGTAAAGTTAGCCCAATTTTTTTGTATAATGTAAAAGATAATGTTACGCAGGGTAAGTAGATACATACTTGACATGTTATGCTTTAAAATTGCATGCACTCGTGGAACTCGACAAACTACGGTCCCTAAAAATCTCCATAGGTGACATTTTAAATGTTTTTAACGATTATCAGCTTAGAGTTACAGAGGAGGTCTAGTGCTAAAATTATTGCTCTCACTCTAACCATCGCAGGGATACCTCACATGTGTGGTTTGAACACCGTTTACATTTGCGGGTGCAACCTACGTATGTGTTTTCTTTGGTGCGCGAGCATGCAGGGACAGGGGCGCTTTTTTTTCTTTTTTTTTTTCCCGTTTTGGCTTCTGACTCCTGTTTTGACTACGTTTACTTTTCTGTACCAATTTTTACCAATACATTAAGACCCCGTTCACACTGGGGCGACCTGTCAGGCGACCTGGTCGCCTGACAGGTCGCCGTAGGTCGCCTGCCATAGAGAAGCTGTGGACCCGTTCTAATAGAAGCGACACAAGTCGCTCCGACTTAGAAAAAGGGTCCGGAGCTTCTTTGGGGCGACCCGGAGCGACCGTCATAGACTTCAATGTTATGAAGTCCGTGCCGGCTGCTCCGAGGTCGGGGTGCGAGCTGCGCGCCGCGACCTGTGAGGTCGCCGCGGCAAGTCGGATCGCCCCAGTGTGAACGGGGTCTAAAGGTGTTATTTTACTGCATTTTCTGTCTCAGTCTGATTTATGGTTCCTGACACTGACTGAGCACAGAGGTGTTTTACCTCAATGACAGTGGTCCCATTCAGGTGATCAGGCAGCGCTCTACTCCTCCTCCTGCCTCGCTCAGTGTGACAGGCAGCTGAGGTCACTGCCCCCCGCCGCTGTCAGCTACACACCAGCACAGCGCCACACTTCATCTTCCCGGACTGCTCTAAGTCCTCCACTCCGTTCTGTGCACACATAGCTCACAGCACAGCTGCCTTCTCCCCAGCCAATGAGAGAGGAGGAGGGGTGTGGATTAAAGCGGAGTTCCACCCTAAAATTAAACTTACCTCCATCTTCTCGCTCCGGGTCACCTGAAAAACAGATGGATAATCGCAATTTTATTTTTTTTTTACTTACCTGGTTTAGAAGAAAATATACTTACCTTACTTTCTCTTCCTCCCCTCGGTGGCCACGGCAATTCGTCACTTCCTGGCTTTGCAATGATTCCTGGGAGCTGAATGTCATCGCTCCCAGGAATCAATGCGCCTGCACCGGCCCCGATGTCAGTTCCGGTGCAGGCGCCGTCATACCTTGCTAAACAGCTTCTGGGCATGCCCAGAAGCTGTGCAGGGATGACGCTGCAGCCCCAGAAGTGACGGCGGGGCCGGTGCAGGCGCATCGTGGAACCGAAGAAGACGGAAGAGGACGCAGAAGAGGATCGCGCTGGCTTCAAGCTGCCCACACCTGAGATGGCAGCGCTGGACAATACATTTTCAAGGTAAGTATTTCTTCTTGCAGGTAAGTGCAGCCCGGGACAGTACAGAGGCTAGCCATTGTGGAATGCACTAGCCCTGACTGTCCCGGGGGTATTTTTATTTAAAAAAAAATGTCCCAGGGTGGAACTCCGCTTTAAAGAGAAGGCAAAGTGGAAGCTGAGTACTGGAATACAGAGCTCAGCTGTCAGACACAAGGTGGATCAGAGCTGTCTCCAAGGATTTTGTGGGGGAAATGCAGCATGCAAATATCACAGCAGGGAGCCGCACAGGCCCCCTGGAGCTAGGAGTGGGGTCGCAATTGCAACCCCTGTGGCCCCTGATGCTACGCCCATGGTCACAAAGGTTATGCTCAGACCACCTAAAGGATTGGGTTGGTTCCTCTCAACCTGGAAGGAATAAAAGGTAATTGGGCCATTTTAAGAGGGGGAAATAACAAAATTCCAAATAAACACAAAAAGCCTGGATCAGATCCAGGCAGTGAAGGTCTATTTGCTACGAGGGACTGGCTTAGGACAGTGTGATAGAGAACACCACCTTAGGAAGTGTGACAGTACTCACCATCACTGGGAATAAAGGACAGACACTATATGTGGGGCCTTTGGAGTAATGTTACTTTGGATTCAAGTCCATGTCTCCCCAAGACAGTAAGACTCATAGCAGATGCTAATATCAGCTCAACCACCTGTCTTCCAGACATTGTTGAATATGCTGATTTACCCACCTGTTATCTACTGTGGGTTCTGTGTTTACACTTATGATAATGTGCACTGTATTTCAGGAGCTGGAGGACGGCAGTCTGCTAGTTAATTGGCTCAGGCTGATTGAATCATTGTCAGCTATTAGTTACTGGTGGAAAAGTAGAATACTGTTTGTGTTGGTTGTTCTTTAGATAATTAGTTCAGGTTAATTATATTTCTGTACACAATTTCATCTGCATATAATAATGTAATCAGGCACCTGACCTGGTGGGGTAATCTGATCAGGAGGAGGATGTCCATCCTGTATATATTTAGTGTGAGTTGTTCAATAAAGGTTCCAATTCTCTACAAGTTCCGTCTAGTTTTGTATGGGGGGGTGGCTAGAATAACTAATACTTATGTTCAAGACTGGAGGAAGCCGTATATTGATGGAAGCCCACAAACACAGTGTAGGTTGCAGTTACGTTACAGGAAGTAAGGAGAGCCTCAGGCAAAGCACAGCTTTATGGCCTTATGCTAAACCAGATATGGAGGCTAGCAGGACAAAACCATCTAATCATAAACTCTGAGAGCTAAAGAGATATTTATCAGAAACTCTCTGGGCCAAAGAGATAGCTAGCAAAAAAGGCAACTTACCGGGGATAGGTCAACTAAGAGACCCACATCCTTCAGAACATGGTTATCAACAGTCAGGCTGTAAAGTAATAGCAACTGCAAAGAAAGATGGTAGGGGGTTCCTTAAGGAAAACATGTCTGGATTGAAAAACCAATGCGCAAATACCATGTGACCTAAAAAATTGCAACGATCACCATTTTATTCCCTAGGGTCTCTGCTAAAAAAAAAATATATAATGTTTGCGGGTTATAGGTAATTTTCTAGCAAAAAATACAACTTTAAACTTGTAAACAAAAAGTGCCAAAAAAAGCCAGGTCTTCAAGCGGTTAATCATATTTACCTAGGTGGAAGCTGCATCTGTCCCTTGTCGTTTCAAAAAGAACTGAGCAATCAAACGCCGCTCATCGCTTGATTCTCAGAGCTCTGTGAGCAGAGAGCTGGTTACTGTAAGTCACCGACTCTCTACTCTTCCTTTTCTCACTGGAGTGCTGGGCTGTGGAGGGGGGTGTGAGCAGTTGTCTCAGGCTCTCAATGGCTGGCTGAGAGGCTGAGCCAAGTGTCGGTCCAGGCTGATGGGTGGATCCCGACCATATGGTCGCAATCTCTTCCCAGCCTGGACCAGCTCTTTGATGTCCGCCGACAGCGGGCTTCAGCCTGCTGTTTGCTGAAAACCGGTCAGAACGAACTGCACTCCTGTGATCCACAGGAGAAGTACAGCCAAACAAGCTTTCCCTGTACTTCTACTTTAACAAACTTTGTTGCAGATTTCTGCCTTTTGTTATTCTGAAGAAATTGCTGTTTGTTTGTCTTCGTCCATGTGCAGAATGAATCTGTATGGGAGTAGTTTTCTAATTATCCATCAGCTGCTGCACCTGTAGGGCTCTAATGAGGAATGTGGCAGGGTCTGCATCCTTTTAGATGTGATTTCCCTTTGGGTGTAGCTCACCAAAAAATGATATCTTTGTTGCAGGGGATTCTCAAAATCTGATATGTATCTTAGTACAGACTTCTGGGAAAATCAGTGAGCCAATCACACAAGCAGGAAATTACATTTCTGGGGGGTGTACACCATCTGCGTACAGAACTCCTCCAGGCTGCCATATTGCATTTTACAGAACACAGACCAGCACTGCAGATTGAAAAGGAATTTGTTCATTATTTTCTCAGGATAGTGGCGTTACCCTTTAAAGAAGAACTCCATGAAAATGTTTCATTCTCCCATGCAGTGGGGCTGTGCATGCACTGCATCAGTTAACTGCTTATTTTGTCTAGGGGCGTAAGGGAAAAGCTATACATACACAGAGTTCTTTGATCCTCCAGAAAACCACGCTCCCCCACGTCCAGCGTTGGACTGTTCCTGCTGTCCTCACGTCCACAGCCGGTCTATGGACATGGTGATGTCAGGAACAGTGCATGCACAAGATGGCTAGCGTGCAGGGGGGGGCAGGATCGTCAGGAACCCAACTTGCGCTAGAAGGATCATCGGATTAGGTAAGTATATCTCCGCTCTGCAAACCCCTAGACCAGTGATTGCGGACTCTGGCACCCCAGATGTTTTGCAACTACATTTCCTATTATGCTCATGCACTCTGCCGTGTAGTTAAGCATCATGGAAAATGTAGTTTCAAAACATCTAGGGTGCCAAGGTTCGCCATCACTGCCCTAGACAAACACGAGCAGTTCTAAAGTCAGAAGGTTTTTTTTATCTTAATGCATTCTTTGCATTAAGATAAAAGATCCTTTTGTGTGTAGCAGCCTTCACAGCACCCACTAATACTTACCTGAGGTCCTTCTCTGTCTAGCGTTTTCCATGATTCCCTCGGTTGTCTGGGACTCTCCCTCCTGATTTGCTGGGACACAGCTGCGGTGCCATTGGCTCCCCGTGGCTGTCAATGAAAGTCAGTTAGCCAATCAGGAGAGAGAAGGGGTGGGGCCGAATGACAGCTCTGGGTCTGAATGGACACACCGAGCTGCAGCTCGGCTTGGGTGCCCCCATAGCAAGCTGCTTGCTGTGGGGGCACTCGACAGGAGGGAGGGGCTAGGAGCACCAAAGAGGGACCAGAGAAGAGGAGGATCTGGGCTGCTCTGTGCAAAACCTTTACACAGAGGAGGTAAGAATAACATGTTTGGTATTTAAATACAAACAAAAAAAACAAGACTTTAAAATCACTTTAACTCATGCAGGGCGGGGCACAGCCCCACTTCATGGGAAAATATATTTTTTTCCCAGAGTTCTTCTTCTAGCTTCACTCATTCTACACTTTGATTGCTCGTTCACATGTGCTTTGGTCTTTGAAGAGCAATCTGCATTCGGATCCAGGGCCAGTACCAGCATAAGGCTGCTTAGGCCCGCCGTCTTAGGGTGCCATGGCCCTACCAGTAATCTATACAAAATAGCATGTTTTTTTCTTAGAACATACATTACAAGAACTGATGGTAATACATTTCTGTTCTTACTCACTCTAATGTCTCTATCCGGCTTGTTCTCAGAGCGGTCATCAGGTCCCTGAAACGAGGACCCTCCAGATTGTTATTTGCCAGAGAAAGTTTCCTTAGAGCTTGGTTATTTCTGATTCCGGATGCCAGGTCGGTGCACGATGCCTCTGTAAGTTTATTATGACTCAAACTGTAGAAAAGAAGGAATAAAAATGTTAATAAGTGTCTATTCGTGATTTAATATTCAATTTATTTTAATGAATGAATTCCATTTTTAATTTTTTTATCCAACATATTTAAATTATATACTGTAAAGATTTTCACATCATACCTTTTTTTTTTTTTTAACCAGACAAGTCTGTAAAATATTATACACAGCACTTGTTAAAGCTTTTTACACCCAGCCACTGGCAGAACTGCTGCCAAAGCTGCTGCTATGAGGCGTAGACTGGATGAGGCCCAATGGAGCCCCCGAAATCAGAGGAAAATTGCACCAGGGAGCACCAGGGAGCAGATGGGGCTGGCACCCTTAAAATTTATTTGGGCTTCTCATCCTTCCAGGCAGAGAAGTGCCCCAAATGTTATAGCAGCTCACTTGCCCTGCACTTATAGGCTTTGCTTGGGTCAGGTACCGGAGCGTGTGCCCTGCATCTCTTGCATGGTGCCCAGTTGCCAAGGGCTACTGTCCCCAACCATCTTGCTTCCTATGTCACAGATCTTTTGAGCTGATAACAACCTGGAAGGTCCTCTCCTCTTTAGTCTGGAGGATGTGGCACCCATGGTTGCCAGAATGAATTTCACATTTCTATTTGTCTAGCCACAGAACCAGTTTTCTACTTGGCAAGGAGCCGATTTCTTAATTGTAATATCGGTCTACAGGAGCATCATTTCCTACATCTGAAAAGAAAAACCTCAGGTTCAAAAAAAGTAACTATTTGCTTTGGGAGGGGGAATCTATTTGTTGTGAAAATTGTATTAATATTTATGTGGATGTTTCTTTAGGATGTATTTTTAGTTAAATTGTCATTATATCTCCCAGTGTCAGTTTACTGGTAATCGCTATGCACAGCGAATATTGCTTTAACTGGCATCGAGGAAAGACCTGATGCTACTTGTAGTCTGATCATCCCTATCGGTGGTGCCGGTCTGGATCTATGGCACTCCAAGGAGAACGCCACCCCACAAATGTATATCAGCCAGCTGGGGCCCTGGTATTCACTGCGGAGATATGTTTGTGATGTGGAATTCTTATTGTTTTAATAATATCTGCCCTTTTACTAGGATTAATGGCTGGCAAGTTTCTGTTATATTTGATACATATGATTGAAATACTGCTATTGTCTTTTGCAGATATAGCAAAGTCCCATTCACTGGAACAGTCGCATGATCACTATCAAATATGGTTTTTATGAACTATATTATATAGGATTCACTCTTAACAGGTTATGATGAGAGTGCATGCTTGTGAATTAGCGTGGCAGAGTCCATGAGAGTCCATGTGGCAGCCATGTTGCTTTGTTTCGCTTTCACTTGGCAGCTGGAGTCTCGTGCACACGGCCATGTTTGTCCATAAACATACACTCCCCTTTCCTATTGTACTTTTTAAAGTATACAGTACATGTGATTGGTGGTGTTGATGCCACCTCCCCTGTAACCCCCTTCTGTTCTCTGACTATAAAAATACAAATACCAGGGCTCTGCTCTAAAAGCAGAGAATCTTCAGTTGGCATCGATTTGACACAGCGTGCGCCTGTTTCTTTCTTGGTCACCGAGCGCTTGGATAACCTTAAACAAAAGAGCTGTACATTGTACTTTTCAGTACAAGGGATTAATGGTGCTTGGCGCGTATTAATATCCATGAGTGCGCTTTTCAGCGCAGCAAAGTTTTCAGCGCACCGAGCGAATTTCTATGCTCCATACTCCATTTATTTCAACAACACTATTATATTGTGGACTAATTTTGTTCTGAGAGCCGGTACTTTCCTGTATATAAATTTTGAATTTTTTGGGTAAGAATTTGGCCAAATTATGTTTTGGACAATGCCTTCTAACACTTTTTTTCTATTTGCTTATATTGAAATTGATGATGAAGGCTGTTTCTTGGTTCTTGTTTTTATGTTTTTGTTTCTGCAACATGTGGTCTCGATTTATTTAACAATTTTATTTTATTTTTTATTTTTTTTTTTTTTGGCACACCCAGCTACCGTTAGTACATTCCAGTACTTGCCACTATCAACATCTCCTGCCACTATTGTAGGCCTCCATCTAAAATGGGAAAATAGCTGCTGTTCTTCAATTTTCCTAGGCAACAGGTATATGTGAAAAAATAAACATCAATTCTATTGTAAATTGTCATGTGAATCCTTAAAAATCAAAACATAAATAAAATAAAAATAAACATATATTCAAATAACAGTGCTATCCAAATCTGTGAACAAATATTGGTATATTCAAAATGCTTATTAGTGACAGTCCATAAATAAATGCCAATAGCGATCTTCAATCCCAGTGACCACAACC
The DNA here is from genome assembly GCF_965119305.1 of Pelophylax lessonae. Lineage (NCBI taxonomy): Eukaryota > Metazoa > Chordata > Amphibia > Anura > Ranidae > Pelophylax > Pelophylax lessonae. Next base: position 876,464,105 of record NC_138768.1, read on the forward strand.
AGTGTTCCTCTTCAAAAGCGAATTAGTGCTCTACCACGTGCAAAACAAATAATTGCGCTCACCAGAGCCCCCAGATCCCAAGGGACCACAAGGCTCAGCAGGGAAAAAAATGTTCACCCAAAACCCCCAGAGGTCTTCTTCACAACTGGCCCAATGAAAAAAGTGACCAGGCTAAAGTAACCTTACTAGATAGACGTAAGCAAAACAATTCGGGGCTCGTCTGGGATTGCGCTAAATTTCAATTGAATCAGACCTGTTTTCTGTGATGTGTTGTGTAACTTGTGCTAGGTAAAAATGCTGCATAAGCTGTTTAGGAAAAGCAAGGCTGCAGAGGTTTCTGATGTCCAGATGGGAGTGTGCAGCTTACCTATCTAGACCAGAGACAATGAGTGGGAGCCTCTTGCTAAAGAATTTGCAAAGTATGCTTCTCCCTTCAATAAGACTTGGAGTGATAAAGTCTCAGATCATTTTGTAGATTTAAGCCTTAAGGGGTTGGAATTAAATAAAGCAGAGAAGAGGATAGTGCCCACATTGGGTTGGTACTTTCTTCATGCCCTCTATACTGAATCACAAAGAAGGGAGAAGGCAGAGGCAGAAGTGAAGGCATTAAAAGACCAGCTAGCAGTTGCTCCAGAGTGTGTACGTTCAACTGCTAGTAGGGCTGATGATTTGCAAGACCGGTGTGCAGCCCTCATGACCAAATCAATTAGTGCCTTAAAGCAGAGTTCCGGCCTCAAAATCCACTTTGGGTCATCCGCTTGCTGAGTGTCATCCATTTCTTTTCCTAAAAGAAATGGATAGTCCCGATTTTTATTTTTTTTTGTTTACTTACCTTGTTATTGAAGAAAATATACTTATCTTTCTTCCCCTTCCTCCCTCTGCGGCCGCAGCCCACACCATCACTGAATGTCATCGCTCCCAAAAATCAATGCGCCTGCACCGGCTCCGCTCGTCACTTCCGGTGCAGGCGCGTCAGAAGCTGTGCAGGGATAACGCTCCTGCCCCGGAAGTGATGGCGGGGCCGGTGCAGTGCATTGTGGGACCGAAGAGGACACGGAAGAGGACACAGAAGAGGACGCGCTGGCTTCAGCTGCCCACACCTGAGATGGCAGCGCTGGAGAAGAAATTTTCAAGGTAAGTATTTCTTCTAAAAGGTAAGTGCCACCTGGGACAGTTTAGAGGCTATCCATTGTGGAATGCACTAGCCCTGACTGTCCCGGGGGTATTTTAAGTGAAAAATCATTTCCGAGGCCGGAACTCCGCTTTAAGGAAAGGAAGGGCCGTAAACCTGTAAGTAAAGTCAGGGTACGTGCCATGTCACATTCCAAAACTGGGATTGTGAGGTTGTTCTCTCCTCAAATGATAGTGAGGATGAGGAGATAGAGTTGGATATTTCAGATGATGATCTGCTAGTGGGAAAGAAAAAGTGTGCCAGACCTCTCATTACTAAGCTTAGTAAAAGGCAACATGATAGAGAGGATATGGCAGATGAAGGGTGCATTATTGCAACCCAAGAGATGTGGAATTTGAAGTAAGGGAGTTTACATAAACTGAACTCCGTGAGCTGGCAAAACAATACAAACAGAAGTCCGGGAAACCCCTACTGAGTTGGCTCCTACGTTTGTAGGATGAAGGGGTGGACAGTGTTGTATTGTCAGGTAAGTAAACAGTGGCTATGGGAGTGTTATAACACCCATGCATAGGCGTGCGCACAGGGTGTGCCTGGGCACACCCTAATCACCTAGGGCACATTAGCATATCGCTCTGTTTGCCAGTGAGGAGATGGGAAAGATCTCCCTCGGACCTGCTCTGCCATAAGAGAAGTGCCACACACTTCTATTTCACTTTGCCAGCAGGGAGAGTAATGTACCGGGGCCATATACATGTAGGCAAACACATGCATGTGTATTTAAACTTTGGGGTGCACACCCTAATGCAATAGGCTGCGCACACCTATGCACCCATGACGCACAATTGGGTCAGGCCATGTGAAAAGCCTGAGAGTTTACTGTGAATTTTTCACTGTTAGACCTCGTGAGAGATGGGATAGTCCGAGTATACGCAAATCCTAGTGACCTGGAAAATTCCTACTTCTAGAGAACAATAGGAGAGGGTATTTCCCGGTTACATGAGATAGATTGTGTAACTGGATTAAATAGGTTTCCAGAATGGATGGGTCTAGATATGGAACCCTTTGCGCTCTAAACTGATAAAGTCTGTAATTTAATCTCAAGGCTCATTTGTTGTCCTTGCTTGGAGGCCTGGGATAAAACAGCAAGATTCATGAAGCCACTACCCTTTTAAGCCACTTTGGGGAGCTAGAAGAGACTAAAATAAAACCTGCCAGGGCAGTAGATAAGGCTAGGCCCAGACAGGAAGAAAACAAGCACAAAAGAAAAGAAAGAGAATGTGGTAGAGAAGACAGGAGATGAAGAGAAAACCAGGCTAGTTATCTCTAGGAAACAAATGTGGGTAGACTTAAAGATGAGATAGATGGTATTTCTACTGTAGAATTTCTGAAGAGGTGGACAGTTAGTGGGGAAAACTGTTAGGGTTAGGATACCTATAATAGCTGTGCGCATACCCCCCAACCGCCCCGGATTTGCCGGGACTGTCCCGTTATTACAAGTAAATCCCGGCATCCCACGGAGCCCGGCTGGAGTCCCGGAAACCAGTGTCAGGCTCCTTTATTAAATGCATCTCACAGATGAGCACTGTCAGGGCTGCTGTTAGAAATCGCGGGGCCCCGTACAGACTACCTGGCAGGGCCCCCCCAAGAAAATATTAAATATATATTTAGCTAAAATTACAACAAAATCACTATTATCAGACACAAATATATCATAACTCGCATAATTCCTGCTAAATCTAAAAACAAAAAAGAAGATGAGATGAGAAAAACATACAGGCTGGGAAGTTGGAGCTCAGTGATCAGAGAGACAGAGAGAGAGAAACAAAGTTACAATTTACAAATAAACTCCTGAGCAGAGATAAGTGCTGGGAGGGGGGCCACACAAGGGAGGGGGATTAGTGAGGGACGACTGTCTCTTTCTCAACAGATAAAAGCTGATAGCAGGGAGAGGGACAGATCAGATTCAGGTGCTGGAGGAAGATTTCTGTATTTGTTGTCCATCACTAATCCCCCTCCCTGTGTGGGCCCCCCTGTGTGCTCGGGCCCCCTACAAGAGGGCTGGTGGTCCCCCCCCCCTATCAGCGGCCCTGAGCACTGTAACCGATCATTAGGGAGCCTCCCCCGCACCTCCCACACACTAACCTCCTGTAGGGAGTCCGGGTATGCCACAGCCCCGCCCCTAGAATTTCATGAATGCGGGATGGAAAACATCACAGGAGATAGACAAACTTCGAGACCCGCCCACCTGTTGCTGATTGGAGGCAAAGACTAGAGGTGGGGACTGGCCCTTCAACCCAGGCAGCCAAACATATCTCCGGCCCCGCCCACCTGTTGCCGATCTGAGAGCAGGGAGGGAACGGAGTTTCAGCAACTTTACAGGGACTGGATTGGAGAGGACAGGGGGGAAGGATGGCCCACCCATCACCCTTTAAAGTGGGAGTGCGTATGTATGTGTGTGTGTATGTGTATGTATGTGTGTGTTACTGTGTTTTTATATATATATATATATATATATATATATATATATATATATATATATATACACACACACATACAGTATATTTATATGTGTGTGTGTATTAATGTGTGTGTATGTATATATATATATATATATATATATATATATATATATATATATATATATATATATATATATATATATCTGTCTGTGTGTCATTCTGTATGTGTTGCACTGCCAAATAATAAAAAATGTGAACCCACCATGAATTCAATAAAATACATAACACAGTATAACTACAATCATAAACAATGAGAAATATAAAGTACAAAATTCATATACAGTGAAGTGTAAAGTTTCATGCAGTACTGCACTTGGTTGTTCCTTCATCATCTACAAATTTTCATGAACTTTTTCAATCACCTATTTATTGATTATTTATATTTTATGAACTTTCCATATCACTTATTTATAGATGTATTTATTACACTTCACCTTATATGAATTGTGTACTTTATATTTATTTGTTGTTTATGGTTGTAGTTATATTATATATATTTTTTGAATATATGGTGGATTTACATTATTTATTATTTGGCAGCACAAAACATTTGTTTTAGTGGTCTCCTTTGTATTATTGTGTGTAGATACAGTGAGTGCTGCTGTCATTTGTTGATATTATTTTTTGCGATTTCTGTTGACACTTTAGCACAGGATATTTACCCCTTTTATGTTGTATGTACACTTGGAGGACTGATTTGACAGGGCCACTGGTTAGAGGATATGTGCTGGGGGGGGGAGCTTTTGGAGGGGAGAGGACTTGTGCTAAAAAGGAGGGGGGATTGGATTTGAAATCCCCCCACCCCCACCTTCTAGCACAAATCCTTTTCCCTCCTAGAGAGTTCCCTTTCACATATCTGCCCCCCCCCACCTTCTCGCACAAGTCCACTCCCCTCCCCTCCCAAAACACCCCCAGCATATATCTGACCCCCCGAATCCCACCTTCTAGCACAAGTCCTCTCTCCTCCCAGATCACTCTCAGCACATATCTACCCCCCCCCCCTCCACCCCACACTCTAGCCAAGTCATCTCTCTTCCCAAAGCGCCCCTCCAGCATATATCCAAAGCCTGGATTTTGTTTAACCATGCCCTTTAAGCCCCTCTCACTGTGAAATTCGACCACACCCACTTTTTTCCACAGCGCGCATAGTGCGCCGCAGGTCTCTGCCTCCCTCAAGTGTCTCTCATTCCCAAGTTTGAAAGTTGGGAGGTATGGCAGCACGGATAGTGACAGCAAGAGGCCGATGCCTTTTTGCACTTGTCACTGTATTGTGGGGGACATCATCTTCTCTTACACATGTGATGGCTTTAGTTGATACTGGAGCTCAAGTTACACTTTTGCAAGGAAATCCTTCCCATCACAAAGAAGTGATTCATGTAGAAGGTTTGGGAGGGTAAACCACACCAACAGTTAGGACACGGGTGAAATTGGCTTTTGAGAAGGAACCAGGATTTTGGACAAGTTTAGTATCAGAATTACCCAAAAATATTGTTAGGATGGATGTACTTCAAAGTCAGTCTATTCAGACTGAATGGGGTAAAATCACATTCCGTTATCCTGATAAAGGATATCTAGTAAGGGCAGTGAAGGCTGTGGTCAGAGGCCATGCAAAATGGACCCCTGTCTTTATTCCTCCACCAGAGAAGCCAGTCTGTCTCAAGCAGTACTGACTTTTTGGAGGCCACAAAGAAATGGGGGAGACTATTCAAGAACTGTTGAGAGTAGAGATCCTTAGACCTGCTGAAAGTCCGTCCTTTCTCGTCTCCGGTGTTCCCAGTAAAGAAACCTGATGGGACATTTAGAATGACTGTGGATTACAGAGGTGTAAACAAAGTGGCACCTCCATTGAAGTTAGCTGTACCTGATATAATCTCAATTGTTGAGAAAACTGCAAAAGAGGCAGGAGAATAATATGTGGACGCCTTCTTAGGGTGGAGAATCCGCGCCGTCACTACTCGCGGTCCGCGCTGCAGAGCGACCGCGAACATCTGATCTATCCATTCGCCCTTCATTTCCAGCCCACATGTAAGTGCTTTACTTTTAATAAAATCCTACCATTGAGATAATGCACTATTGCCTGCCTTTACTTTCTCATATGGGGAGCATCACTGCGGACACACACCGGAAGTGACCGAAGGAGGAAGTTTACATCGTTATTGTAAAGGAGCCATAGTAGGATTATTTAAAGAGCGCTTGCTTGGACAGCAGAGAGTCTGGAAACCATTGAAAATTCCCCAACCTGATCTGTGATATTCTTACATCTGGTAAGAGTCTCAAATACACTTTTACACGAGGTGAAGGATTGAGCCGTGGGAAGAATTTTGCTGTGCCATACTGGTCTGTGTCATCTTTATAGTGCATGCCAATTTTTTCAGTTGGTAAGGGTACCTTTACTTTATCCACATCACGTGGTGCCATGGGGGATATGAGTATGTGAAACCTGCACCTTTCTCCATTTGCACTTTAACTCCAAGAAGATAAATTTGCACAGTTTATGGACTTTATTGGGACTGTTCATTTATCACCCATTCATCCTTACATAGAGAGTGTTTTCACTTAGGCTACATTCACACCTGAGCGTAGCGTTTTCGCGCGTTTTTTACCGCGATTTTTACCGCGATTTACAGGCGTTTTTTGTGCAGGCGTTTTTTGATTGAATAGATACCAATGGAAAACGCCTGTAATCTGCCCAAAAAAGAAGCTCATGTACTTTTTTGAGCGTTGGGCGTTTTGTAAACAGCGTCAAAACGCTCAGATGTGAACAGGGGCCATTGAAATGAATAGGATTTGTCTTGTTGGGCGTTTTGAGAGCTGATCCTAGAGCAGAAAAACTCCCCAAAAACGCCTAGATGTGAACGGAGCCTAATATATTGTATTTTTGTTGCACATTATTTATGTAAACATTATTATAAGGCTCGGTTCACACTGGTGGCGGCACGACTCTGTACTACTTTGGGGGCGACTTGTGCATTCCCATGCACCACGACTTCGGAGCGACTTGCACGGACTTCACATAATGGAAGTCTATGCAAGTTGCTCCGAGGTCGCCCCGAAGTAGTACAGGACACTTTTTCTAAGTCGTAGCGACTTGTGTCGTTCCTATTAGAATGGGTCCTGTAGCAGTCAATGGACCGCGAGGGAGCGCGACTTGTCAGGCTGACAAGTCGTATTGGTGTGAATGGAGCCTAATGGTTCTAACACATTTATACTTCATTTCCACTTAGTGGTTTTCTTTTGAGATTCACACAGTGACGATTTTTGTGTATATATCAAGCGCACCCATACACTTTTCTTAATCTATGACAAAGGTGTAATAGACAATCTAAGAACATATAAATAAATCCACAACACTAACAGCGCTAATGAATAAAGTCTGCTAATATCAAGGTCACTCCCGTGTGGGAGGGATGATGTAAAAAAATGGAGTTTTCCATCACAAAACAGTTCCAGTAAGTGACAATCCAAATCCCAGGGAAAAGGGTGTGAAGGATTTCTTAATCATCCACCAAAAATCCACCAATCACCGGTGCTCCCCCCTCTCTCCTGGAACTCACCAGATAAATGATCAAAACTCTCCCACAGAGTATACTCCGATCACCATATATATGTCTCCAAACTCGTAAGATCGAAACTCCATGTGAACCTTATTAGCCTTCATATAGAACTCCATTCATGGTACCATGTAAATGAAGAGTAGGGGCACATAGTGTAATTCCGCAACTTTAATAGGTTAAAATATGACACAAATAGCCCCGCTCCCCTCAAGATTTCTACTTACAGCAATAGATTGGAATGAAGGCATTCAATAAAACATGTACGCTCCATGACCCCCCACAAGATCGGACCCGTATTCTCCAGGAGACCGTAGCGTGGCCAGGCGTAGCAATGGTATGAGGCGACCGCGCACACACGTCCTGACGCGTTTCGTCGTAAAGACTTCCACTGAGAGCTGTAAGTAGAAATCTTGAGGGGAGCGGGGCTATTTGTGTCATATTTTAATCCATTAAAGTTGTGGAATTACACTATGTGCCCCTACTCTTCATTTACATGCTACCATGAATGGAGTTCTATATGAAGGCTAATAAGGTTCACATGGAGTTTCGATCTTACGAGTTTGGAGACATATATATGGTGATCGGAGTATACTCTGAGGGAGAGTTTTGATCATTAATCTGGTGAGTTCCAGGAGAGAGGGGGGAGCACCGGTGATTGGTGGATTTTTGGTGGATGATTAAGAAATCCTTCACACCCTTTTCCCTGGGATTCGGATTGTCACTTACTGGAACTGTTTTGTGATGAAAACTCAATTTTTTGACATCATCCCTCCCACACGGGAGTGACCTTATTATTGATATTAGCAGACTTTATTCATTAGCGCTGTTAGTGTTGTGGATTTATTTATATGTTCTTTGATTGTCTATTACACCTTTGTCATAACTTTTTTAATATAACAGCAGCTGAGACCTCATAGGTCTTGTATGTTTATACATTTATATCTCTGGTTAAATTAGAGCGCAGGGTGAGTGACTACTTTGCTATTTTAGCGGTTTGTGCAATCTTTTCACTCCTTTATCATTACTTTTCTTAATCTATTTCACTCCACTCAGGTTTGAGTTTCGGTTGCTGCTGATAGCTCCTTTACCTGTTTGCGCACCTTTTTAACTTTTTCCATTACTAATATTGATAAAGTTAATCCAGGGAATATCCGATTGCCTCTCTGGGTTTTTCACCTTCCTCTGGATCAACTGCGGGTATAGGATTGTGTATATGGGATTGTAGGGTTGGGTTTTTTTTTTTGTTTTTTATTGGTTGAGCTGGATGGACTTATGTCTTTTGTTAAACCTGACTTAATTATGTAACTGTGAATTTAAGGAGTTTTCTCTGGGTTTTGTAATCCCGGATTAAGGCCTGGAGTTGGAAGGTTCCATTCCACAGGGGTTTTGGTTGGGACATAACCTTCAATTCTGTGTCTGGACTTTGCTGGAGGCTGGCAGCCTGTGTAAGTGCACATGTGTTTAATGTCGTTATAAGCCAGAGCTCAGTATAATAAAAAAACATATAAATACTAGCGCTATGTGTCAAATGATATATAAACCCTGCAGCTTCTGTTCACCAAGTGCTAAATCACCTCACATCAAGGAAGATCCATGGTGATGCCCTGGAGGAGGGGCGAAACGCGTTGACGTAAATTCTGGTTTCACAACCAACAACTTCACTTCCGCACTCTGTGGAAAACACGCCGAGCTGCGGCGAACCTGGAAGAGCCTAATGATTGATTCATGCCTGTTTTTACCTTGAATCTTGTAAGTAAATTTGTGTTATTGCTCAAATAAATATATTTTACAGTACTTCACTATGAATACCATTCTGTTTTATTGAGCTTGGTGAATATCCTAGCCGCCCCAAGAGTAACATTTTGGAGACCCTATTAACCACTTAAGCCCCGGAGGATTTGGCTGCTAAACGACCAGGGGGTATTTTACGATTCGGCACTGCGTGACTTTAACAGACAATTGCGCGGTCGTGCGACGCTGTACCTAAACGAATTTGACGTCCTTTTTTTCCCACAAACAGAGCTTTCTTTTGGTGGTATTTGATCCCATGTGCGCTTTTTATTTTTTGCGCTATAAACAAAAAAAGAGAGTAAATTTTGCAAAAATAACAATATTTTTCACATTTTTTTATATGAAATTCCCCAAAAAAAATATGTAAAAATCAAAATTTTTTAACATTTTCGGCCAATTTGTTTTATCCTACCTATGTTTGGTAAAAAAAATTGCAAAAAGCGTATTTTGATTGGTTTGCGCAAAAGTTATCGCGTTTACTAACAAAGGGAAAGATTTTTGTCATTTTTGTTGTTTTTTTTTTAACGCGTAATGGCGGCGATCTGCGATTTTTTTTGCGGTACTGCGACATTGCGGCGGACAGATCGGACCCTTGACTGACATTTTTGACACTTTTGGGGTTACCAGTGACATTTCTACAGTAATCAGTGCTATACATATGCACTGTTACTGTAAAAATACACTGGTAGTGAATGGGGTTAACTTTATTTGGGAGGGAGGGGCTGTGTGTGTCCCTAGGGGCGTGCTTTCTACTGTGATTGGCTGTGACTTGAGGAGTAAGGACACTGATCAACGGTTCTACATAGTAGAACCGTGTGATCAGTGTTGTTACACCGAGGAGAATGACAGGTGGCTTGTTTACACAAGCCGCCTGACTTTCTCCCTCTCCCCCGACGATCGCCGAGTGACCGGCGGACATCGGGTCCGCCAGTCACACGCGCGGGGGGGTCCGTGACCGCGCGGGAGCGGGAGCGCGCCTCCGCGGGCGCTCGCTCCACAGACCCTCCCAGGCTAGTGACGTTAATTAACGTCACTCTGCCTGGCCGGGGCTGACCGCCGCAGTAAATCTACTTGCGGCGGTCGGCAAGAGGTTAAGGAGGCTAAGAGGGCTGGTATTCCCAACACCAGATACAAGCGTGAAAAGCTGAGGGTCCATTTTCTCTGGTGAGTGGGGATACGAGAGGGGAGTGTGGCACACTGCAAAGCATGTTTATATGAAGCACTTCAGCACCTTTATATGGAATTTGGAGCACCAAGCACTTTATATGAGATTTCTGGAAAGACTTTTATTTTGTTTATGCTTTTTCTGTTTGCACTGTTTTACATGTGCCCATATTTTGATCTGCAAGCGCTGTAATATTGAGGTAATATTTCAGAGCTGAGGATAGCTATGGTCAGTTGCAACTGAAGTTGCTACCATTTGGAGACACAGCCCTGGTGTGGGGATAGGGGTGTTCTCCAGGCCAGGAGAGGTGACCCACTGGGGAGATAAGTTTTAATGTTGGAGAGATTCCCTTACCTGTAGGGCTGGGAGAGATGGGTCAGCTAAGCAGGTCGGCAGAGGGCCGAGAAAGCTGAGGCAGGTCCAGGGAGCTGGAGGGAATCTGGAAGTCTCTAGAGGGAGCAAGCTTGCTGGTAAACCCTTTTAGGAGGCCAGGAGAAGGCCTGTGCAGTGAGGTGCCGAAACCAAGGCTGACAGAGTCTAACTAGCCTGTAGTCTGGGAGACCAAAGAGAGCAATGGTGCTGCTGACAAGAAAGCCAGGTGGCGTGGTATTTTCAGTTGATCATTCTACTGTGAGAAGTGAAATCCTTTGCATGGGCAACATTGGACTAAACTTTAACCACTTAAGCCCCCCGGAGAATTTAGCTGCCCAAAGACCAGGCCCTATTTTGCGATTCGGCACTGCGTGACTTTGTAATAGAAATAGGCACGACAGGATCTCTTTTTTGTGAGATCTGGGGTCAAAAAGTCCTCAGATCTCACAAGTACACTAAAAGATAGAAAAAAAAATAAAATAATAAAATGAAAAAAAAAAAAGGGACCTTTAAACCGGTTGCTAGGCAACTACGTTTGCCGTAGCCCCGGTCCTCCAAGACCATAGAGTCGAGTGAGGGCAAGCTTGCCCTCACTTGACATCCTGTCTGTGAGGATCCTGGACCGGATCGTTTTCCCCGCTGCCGGCGGGTTCGGTAAGCGGGGAAAAGGACCGGAATGCGGCAGGAGGAGGGGGGCACCTCTTCCGCCATCCCGGAAGGGTGATCCCGTGGCGAATCTGCCGCTGGGACCACACTTATCGGAAAGCCAACCGTTCACTGTTTAAAAAAATACCAGGGTTATGGCAGCTATCTGCTGCCATAACACCGGTATTTAGGTGTAAATGGAGGTCGTATATAAACCTTTTTGGACTTGGACATTTTGGCTGTATGAAGGGTGACGGGAACTCGGCTACTTTGCTGGGCAGGTGACAGGCAGGTGACAGGCAGGTGACAGGCAGGTGACAGGTACTCTGGTACTGATGAGCAGGTTGCAGGTACTCGGGTACTCCGATAGGCAGGTGACAGGTACTCGGGTACTCTGATGGGCAGGTGACAGGCAGGTGATAGGTACTGATGGGTACTGATGAGTAGTACTGATACTGATAGGTTATACTGATACTGTACTGATGGGTACTGATGATCAGTACTGATAGGTGATGAGTACTGATGAGTAGTGATGGGTACTGATGAGCAGGCGGCAAGTACTCGGGTACTTCAGGCGTCAGGTACTCTGATGAGTAGGTGGAAGGTACTCGGGTACTCTGATGGGTAGGTGACAGGTACTCAGGTACTCTGATGGGTAGGTGACAGGTACTCGGGTACTCCGATGACGGGTACTCCGGTGACAGGTACTCAAAGTGCCCGAGTACCTGTCATCAGAGTACCCGAGTACCCGTCATCAGAGTACCTGAATACCTGTCACCAGCCCATCAGAGTACCCGAGTACCTGTCATCAGAGTACCTGATGGGCTGGTGACAGGTACTCGGGTACTTTGATGGGCTAGTGACAGGTGCTCTTTATTGGGGGGGGGGCAATCAGTATGTTTGGGGTGCACTGTAATTGGTAACTAGCTGTTACCACAATCTCCTCCTCACACAGGATCAGTGTGCGAGGAGGAGAACAGCTAGTTACCTGTTCTCTGTTGACATTTGTGACCGGCTGTGATTGGACACAGCCGGTCACGTGGTAAAAAGCCAATTTCATTGGCTCTTTACCTAGATTGGGGATGGGCTCTGTCTGAGGGATGAGCCTCGTCCCCGATCGCCGCGCGCATTTAGGAGGGAACGAGCGGCTCGCGCTGGAGCCGCTCATGTGATCGTCTGTGATTGACACAGCCAATCATGTGGTAAACAGCCAATTTCATTGGCTGTTTACCTTGATCGGGGGTTGGGCTCAGTCCGAGGGACGAGCCTCACCCCCGATCGCCGCTCTGCACGCCCCCGGGGGCGCGCAGTAGCGGCGAGAGCGGGCGGACGTCATATGGCGTCCGCCCGGATCTATAAAGCCACCCTGCTGACGTCATTTCCCTATACGTCGGTAGGGAAGTGGTTAACATTCTGTTAAAACTTTGTATATTAGTACTGCTTGGACCCTGAAGACCTTGAAAGCTAATCTTGGAAATTCGGATGTAAGTGCAAATGAAAAAAGTTTCACAGACAGCACTCAGTTATCATTCCTGTTATACTCACTCTAATTCCTTTACCCGGCTTGTTGGCACGGCGGCCATCAGCTCACTGAAGTCAGGACCCTCCAGTTTGTTATGAGACAGGTCAAGTCTCTTCAGAGTCTGGTTTTTCCTAATTCCAGATGCCAGGTCAGTGCAGGAACGGTGCAAGTTATTAAATGACAAACTATAAAAGAAGAAAGAATGTTAATAGAAAAAAAAGGTTTATTTTCCATTGGCTGCTTTGGGCTCAAATGGGCTGTTTTGTCTTCCCATGGGTCCAGGTGAGGTCTTTTTGGGTGGCTGGCTTATTTTCACCTCCTTATTATCTATTGTAGCCCCTTTCATAATCATCTCCTGGAAGGTCCATGGACTAAATGGAAAGATTAAACAATCTTTGGTTTTTGCATATTTGAAAATCTATAGTTCCCCAGTCTGCATTCCCCGGGAAACACATCTAGGGGGTAGTAATGTTCTGGGCCTTAAAAAGCCCTGGGTGGGACATTACTGCCATGCAACCCATTCCTCTCACATCAGAGGTATTACTGCCATGCAACCCATTCCTCTCACATCAGAGGTATTAGTGCCATGCAACCCATTCCTCTCACATCAGAGGTATTACTGCCATGCAACCCATTCCTCTCACATCAGAGGTATTAGTGCCATGCAACCCATTCCTCTCACATCAGAGGTATTACTGCCATGCAACCCATTCTTCTCACATCAGAGGTATTAGTGCCATGCAACCCATTCTTCTCACATCAGAGGTATTAGTGCCATGCAACCCATTCCTCTCACATCAGAGGTATTAGTGCCATGCAACCCATTCTTCTCACATCAGAGGTATTAGTGCCATGCAACCCATTCTTCTCACATCAGAGGTATTAGTGCCATGCAACCCATTCCTCTCACATCAGAGGTATTAGTGCCATGCAACCCATTCTTCTCACATCAGAGGTATTAGTGCCATGCAACCCATTCTTCTCACATCAGAGGTATTAGTGCCATGCAACCCATTCTTCTGACGCCAGAGGTGTTAGTGTCCTGATTCCTAAGTCATTGTCCTTCACACTTTTGGACCCTTATCTGGACCCAATGGGTAAATATATCTTCATACATGCCATAATTGATAACTTAGAAATGGTTCTGGTTGGTCTGTATATTTCTACTCCAGCTACTATCTCTACTCTAAAGCTAATCCAAATGATTGCATTATATTCTACTGATCACATTGCTTTGGCGGGCGGCTTTATTATGCCATTATGTCCATGTTTGTATAAACTTACCCCTGACATAGTGGTGGATTTGGCCCTTTCTAGATGGGCAGATGTATTTGATCTCTATGATGGTGGAAGCACACCAATACAGTATCAAGGGTTTTACATGTCATTCTGCTATCTATGCTACCTTGTCATTTATTGACTTGACCTACAATAGTGCAGCTATGCTGCCTAAAGTTCAGGAGGAATTTATCCTCCCTCAGGGGCTCTCTCATCATGCTCCACTACTGTTATGCTTGCTTACTGGAATTAATCTCTCTCCCATTACTGGATCTTTGATGAGCGAGCTGTGCCCTTGGCCTCAACCATAAGTGAATATTGGGTTCCTAATCACCATGCAACATCCTCTGCAATTGTAAGGGATGTGTTTAAAGCACATGTTCATGAATAGTACCAACTCCATATTGGTAAGGTATTATTCCCAATCTACTTTACTCCCCCCCCCTCTGTCCCTGTCTCCCCCCCCCCCTCTGTCCCTGTCTCCCCCCCTCTGTCCCTGTCTTCCCCCCCTCCTCTGTCCCAGTTTCCCCTCCTCTGTCCCTGCCCTCCCCCTCCTCTGTCCCCCCCTCCTCTGTCCCTGTCTCCTCCCCTCCTCTGTCCCTGTCTCCCCCCTCCTCTGTCCCTGTCTCCCCCCCCCCTCTGTCCCCATCTTCCCCCCCTTCTCTGTCCCTGCCCCCCCTCCTCTGTCCCAGTCTCCCCTCCTCTGTCCCTGCCCCGCCCTCCTCTGTCCCTGCCCCCCCTCCTCTGTCCCTGTCCCCCCTCTGTCCCTGTCCCCCCCTCCTCTGTCCCTGCCCCCCCTCTGTCCCTGTCTCCCCCCCCCTTTGTCCCTGTACCCCCCCTCCTCTGTCCCTGTCTCCCCCCTCCTCTGTCCCTGTCTTCCCCCCTCCTCTGTCCCTGTCTTCCCCCCTCCTCTGTCCCTGTCTTCCCCCCTCCTGTCCCTGTCTTCCCCCCCCCCCTCCTCTGTCCCTGTCTTGCAGGGATAGTGTTCTTAGGGTCATAGTCAGCATTTTTCTTCCTCCAAACATTGTGAGTCCCCCTCCTCAAGAAGGCACATGTACAGTCATGCCAATGAACATCTAAATGCTTCAGAGAAGGATTGGGAGAAAGTTATGTGGTCAGATGAGACCAACATTGAGCTCTTTGGCATTTACTTGACTCGCCGTGTTTGGAGGAAGAGAAATGCTGACTATGACCCTAAGAACACTATCCCTACAGTCAAGCACAGGGGGGTGGAAACATGATGCTTTGGGGCTGTTTTTTTCTGCTTAAAGGTACAGGCTGACTTTGCCACATTGAGGGGCCAATGGATGGGGCCATATATTGTAAAGTCTTGGAGGAGAACCTTCTTCCCTCAGCCAAAACACTGAAGATGGGTCGTGGATGGGTCTTCCAGCATGACAATGACTCAAAATATACTGCCAAGGCAACAAAGGAGTGGCTCAAGAAGAAGCACATTAAGGTCATAGGTTGGCCTAGCCAGTCTCCAGACTTTAATCCGTAAAGAAGAGTGGACCAAAATCCCTCCTAAGATGTGTGCAAACCTGGTCACCAACTACAAGAAACGTCTTACCTCTGTGCTTACCAACAAGGGTTTCTCCACCAATAACTAAGTCATGTTTTGCTTGGGGATTAAATAATTATTTTACTCAGTAAACTGCAACTTCATTTATAGCATTTGTTTTTTGTGTTTTCTCTGGATTTCTATTATTTAAAATACACCTATGATAAAAATTATAGAGCCGTCATTTCTTTGTAAGTGAGCAAACTTACAAAATATGCAGGGAATCAAATATTTATTTTCCCCACTGTAACTGTCCAACGTTAGTACAGCGATCTCCCCCATTGAGCTATTTTTTTCTGACAGGGGGACAGCCCCCCTGCCAGAACACACTGGTCAGCGCTCTCAGCCATTGGCTGAGAGCACTGATCGGATGCTAATCGGCAGACTTTTTTCAGTCATGCCCCTTTGACAGAAGCCGGCCGAAAGGTTGGTTTCTGTCGGACCAGCTGCGGTACACATGGGCCGAATGTCGACCGGTTTCTATTGAACCAGCCGATACTGCCACATGTTCAGCCCATGTGTATGGCCCTTAAGACTCCATGAAAATCATAGCAAATGAAACTGATGGTCCAAATCACATATTCGATATCCAGGGACAAATATACCAATACACTTAAATAGAATCTTTGAGGTTAACTTTACTCCACTAATGAAAACTATTAACCTTCCTAGCGGTATTCCCGAGTGTGACTCGGGGTAAAATTTTAGAGCCAAAAGCGGTAACCCCGAGTCACACTCGGGGTAGCGCTAAGAAGATCGCTGGATCCTGGTAGAGGTTTTACTTACCTTTTCTCCGGGATCCAGCGAAGAACACGGGCGGTGTGCGGCGGCGGAGCTTCCTCCCGATCGTCTGCGAGCCCCGGCTTCCGTCTCCGGCGACGTGACGTCCGCCGGGGGGTGGAACCGGCGGCAAATTCAAATGTAAAATGCACCAAACACACTGATACCGTTCAAAATAAAATAAAATCACATTACATTGCCCCCCAGTGCCCTTTCCTGCAGTTTTACTGTACTTTTTATGTAAATATATGTATATATATATATATATATATACGTATATATATATATACACATATATATATATATATATATATATATATATATATATATATATATATATACGTATATACATATATACATATATGTATATATATATATATATATATATATATATATATATACACGTAATTCTTGTGAATGAGCAGCCCAAACCAACTGTATATATATATATATATATAATAAATGTATACAGTTGGTTTGGGCTGCTCATTCACAAGAATTGCATGCAAAATAATGGTACCGCTTTCAGCACCTAAAATCCAAAAGAATCATACCGCCAGGGAGGTTAAGAAGGACCTCCAGAAATGGGACAAAGAAGCTTTTACCTGGTTTGAGTGGAACAGCACCCTGAAAATTAATTTACTACTAAGCTTTTTATACTTCTTGCAGACACATCCAATTAAACTTCTGCCAATCGTCCTGGGGGGGCTTGAGGACCAGGTTACTATTCTACCTTTAGAAGGGGAAAAAGGCCAGCAGGAACAGAACCACCCTGGCATTGCCAAAGCAGGGGGGAGATAGGGCTTCCAGACCTGGTCAAATACCGTGCAGTGATCCACATTACAAGACTCTGAGACTGTTGTACTCAAAGAACAGTAATCCTTGCAACAATCCTTTTATCTGTCAAAGGCCTACCTTGGGCCAAGATCCTGCCCCCTCACTCCAGTGCTATAATGGATCATCCAGTCACAGGGACTACCATCCTAGTGATCACGTCTCTCTTTAAAATTTCAACTCTTTCTCCAGCCCCTAGCCCTTTGATACCTGTCCTAGGAATGCCACAGTCCCCCCCTAGTGCAAATGACTGCAAGTTGCATGCCCTAATTACACGGGAGCTATTTCAGGTAACCCACTTTGAAGGTACAATATTTAGCAACTCACATGGTTGATGATTGGAACAGGCACATCTAAGGATGCAGGCATCCAGGCTAAAGCTGTCCACATAGGACCATCCTCCGCACCGCCATCTACGTCATCCCTTCCATGCTGCCCCTCGCTTTCAGATCGCTTTACTGCAGGGTGGTCTTCCCGGTCAGGATTACAGACTGGCAGCAGGCGGTGCAGAAGATGGTCTATGTGGACAGCTTTACCCCGGATGCCTGCATACTTAGATGTGCCTATTTTATTCATTAACCATGTGAGTTGCTAAATGCTGTACCTTCATTAAATGGAACCATATTGCTACACTTAGAGGCGCCCCTCTTCTCTTTGATACTCTGTGGCTCCTGCTGGATTTTGCTTCCAATCCCCTTGTGGAAGCGGCTATTTTTGGATGGACATTTTATGGTTACACAACCTATCACAATGCTATAATCTTTTTATATGGACTATAAATTGAAGGATTTATGAATAAATGGTTGTGGAACAAATCATCTGAGTTTCCATTCTTTCTTATGGGGAAATTTGCTTTGATATAAGAGTGCTTTGGATTACAAGCATGCTTCCGGAACGAATTATGCTCGCAATCCAAGGTTTTACTACTTATCTTTGCCCAAAAAGCCTCCATAGCTAACACTTACCAAGAGAATGGATGGCATAGACTGTGTGGACATCATCCAATATGATGGTGCAGACACATGCAATGGCCAGTAGCTCCCAGTTTTGGTGGTGGTTTTCTGTGGTATTATGTGTGTGTGGGGAGAGTGATGCCTGGACTGTGTATGACAAATGGTCCTTGCTCAGTATTAGAGGTGGCTGCGTGGGACTCAATGTTCTGGATGTTCTCGGGAGGGCTGCAGCTCTGGGTGTTCTCTGTTATGGCCCCTGGATACCCCAGAGACTAAGGAGCACAGAGATTGGCTAGATACAAAATCATGACAAGTTGGTATAAAACTCCACAGCTCTTACATAAAATTGATCCCCATATACCATCTCTATGCTGCAGAAGTCACCGGGTGTAGGACACCTTACTACACATATTTTGAGAATGTCCTACATTACAGAATTTCTGGATGGCAGTAGCCACTAGCCACTATGATTTATAGGGTGATGAGTGTGTCTCATACAGCAGCACGCCTACTGCACATTTGTAGGCAGGTGCACTCTGTATTCTCTACTGCAGCTGATGCTGGACTGCAATGTCAAAAAAGGAAGTGGAGGTAAACTGGGGTTTTCTATACTTCCTCAGTCACAAGGGACAGTGATCCAGTTGGATGCTTTTGTCCCATGTGACCCTGATGGCCATCTTGGGTCAGGAAGAGTCTATTTAAGACTCCCCCCACAGACTATGTGGGTGGCTAGTGTAGGGACAGGTTCCCCATTTGTCAGGGACAGCATTAGCGATAGGGAAAGGTTCTGGTGGAGTAGAAAGAGAGCAGGATCTACGTCTACCTTCTTAGGAGGCTTCTCCTTTGGGTTGGACCAGTCATGCTACACTCTGCTCCTCGTGGAAGACTCTGTCGGCAACTCTGAGTCTACATACCGCTGTCTCTACCCTACACTGTTGTAAATGATCCTGGTCCTGTAAGCCTCTCTACCAGGCCTGCTTGTACTGTTGAGCTTTTTTTTTACAATTGTTTTTGGCCAGTTGGGACTCTGTGTGCCACACCACGCTGCACCTACTCAACACGTTACCCCAAAGTCAGTGAAAGTGATACAAAAATTCTCTTCTCAAACACCTCCTCAGTGCCGCTAAGGCCTGCATACGAGCCATGCGGAGGGATTCTTCTCCACTTACTACTGAGCAATGGCTAGCCCAAGTATCTTTCACACAGTTAATAGAGCAGGTAGCAACTGACCTGAGAGATCAAATGATAAATCAGTTCAAATCTGGACCCCTTGGTTCATCTACAGAGACTCCAAGACTACATGAGCCTACCGTATAGAATTACCCCTCTGGGTAATAGGCTGTGGAACTCCCCCCCCCCCCTTCTTTTTCCTGAACTTGACCCTAATTTCGGCATGCTTCTCCTCAGTCCCTCGTGTATGTTTTTTTCCCTCTAGTGGAAAAGGGAAAAACTATTACTCGCATGGTATGTGAATTTTTATTGGTCTCTGACACTTACTGTAGACATTTTGGACATTTGACTCGTACACTACCATGGTATCGTTTTGTGTAAAAAATTGCTCTGATCTGAAGGTGTTGAATATAAAGAATTTCTGTTTTTAAACGGTTGTAAAGATGTCTCAGATTATTGGTTCTATCATTCTGTTACACTCACCGTAATTCCTCTATCTGGCTTGTTGGCAGAGCCGCCATCAACTCCCTGAAGCCAGGACCTTCCAGTCTGTTATGAGACAGGTCAAGTTTCTTCACAGTCTGGTTATTCCTTATTCCAGATGCCAGGTCAGTGCAGGAATGGTGCAAGTTATTGTGTGTCAAGCTATAAAAGAAGAATGAATGTTAATAAAAATTGTTTTAACAAAATTAACACAGCCTTTCCATCCCCACAGTAAGCCAATTTTCTTTTGCTCTTAGGGTTCTAGCTTACCCTCTGTAGTACCCATTGGAGATCACTCCTCACTTGATGTGGACGGGAGGCCTGGAAGAGTTGATTGGTGGCCACTATAAATGATTATTAATTAAATTACAGGCATGATGAATCCTTTCACTTTCACTGGTGTAGCTGTGTTACCATGAAACAAACCTACAGCAGGTGAATTATTTTAGTCGTTCTCAAAAATTGTGCTTTACGCAGAGGTAATCCGGGAAAATGTACATTCATCTGATCACTTCTACATGGTCAGTGGTAGACCCTGCATGCAGGGGGGCTTCCCCTCCATGCACACCTTATTTCACCTGATGTTTTCATAAATCGGACCTGTCACTACAATCACAAGGCATTCTTATAAGAACAATAAAAAAAATACATAAATAATAAAAAAAAATAAACAAATAAAAATACACTGCTTAACCACTTGCCGACTGCCGCACGACTATATACGGCGGCAGTCAGCCCATCACAGGCAAAGTGACGTAGGGGTACATCACAAGCCTGTGAGGCTCTAGGGGGCGAGCGCGCGCCGCTGGAGGCGCGCTTCCGCCCCCGCTTGTTCGCGGACCCCCCCGCGCGTGTGACCGACGGACCCGATGTCCGCCGGTCACTCGCGATCGTCGGGTGGAGAGGGAGAAAGGCAGGCGACTAATGTAAACAAAGCCGTCTGTCATTCTCCCTGATGTAAACAAAGCCGTCTGTCATTCTCCCTGATGTAAACAAAACCGTCTGACATTCTCCCTGATGTAAACAAAGCCGCCTGTCATTCTCCCTGATGTAAACAAAGCCGCCTGTCATTCTCCCCTGTGTAAGTGCAGAGATCATATGGTCCTGCTATGTAGGATCGTATTTCTCTGTTGTTACACAAACAGCCACATCCCTTTACAGTTAGAATCACGCCCCTAGGGACACACTTAACCCCTCCCTCTCCAATAAAGTTAACCCCTTCCCTGCCAGTGTCATTATTACAGTAACAGTGCATATGTATAGCACTGATTACTGTAGTAATGTCACTGGTAACCCCAAAGGGTCAAAAATGTCAGTCAAGGGTCCGATCTGTCCGCCGCAATGTCGCAGTCCCGCAAAAAAATCGCAGATCGCCACCATTACTTGTTAAAAATAAATAAATAAAAATGACAAAAATCTTTCCCTTAGTTAGTAAATGCAATAACTTTTGTGCACACCAATCAAAATACGCTAATTGCGATTTTTTTTACCAAACATATGTAGCATAAAACAAATTGGCCTAAAATGTTAAAAAAAAATTATTTTTTATTTTTTTGGGGGGGGGAATTTCATATAAAAAAATGTGAAAAATATTGTTATTTTTTCAAAATTGGCGCTCTTTTTTTGTTTATAGCACAAAAAGTAAAAATCGCACAGGTGATTTGTGGGGAAAACAAAGACATAAATTTAATTTGGGTACAGCGTTGCACAACCGCGCAATTGTCCGTTAAAATAACGTAGTGCCGAATCGCAGAATATGGCCTGGTCAGGAATGGGGTAAAATCTTCCGGTCTTAAAGCGTTTAAAAATACACTCATTGAGCATTTTTTTGTCAAGGACATGTAGCTAAATACATTTTGGCCTAAATATATGACAACAATTTAATATATTGGATATTTTTTAACTGTCAAAGTAGAAAAATATTGTTATTTTTTCAAAATTGTCGCTTTTTTTTATTAATATCGCAAAAAATGAAAAGCGCAGAGGTGATCAAATACCACCAAAAGAAAGCTCTGTTTGTGGGAAAAAAAGGACGTAAATTTAGTTTGGGTATGGTGTTGCATGACCGCGCAATTGTCAGTTAAAGTCGCACAGTGCCGAATCGCAAAAAGTGGCCTGGGCGTAAAGCAGGAAAATCCTCCGGTCCTAAAGTGGTTAAGCCTTTCACTTTCACTGGTGTAGCAGTGTTACCGTGAAACAAACCCACAGCAGGTGAATTATTTTAATCATTCACAAAAATTGTGCTTTACGCAGAGGTGATCTGGGAAAAAGTACAATCATCTGATCACTTCTACATGGTCAATGGTAGACCCTGCATGCAGGGGGGCTTCCCCTCCATGCACCCCTTATTTCACCTGATGTTTTCATAAATCGGACCTGTCACTACAATCACAAGGCATTCTTATAAGAACAATAAAAAAAATACATAAATAATAAAAAAAATAAACAAATAAAAATACACTGCTTAAAAACAAATTAAAGGAACACTTTTTAATCACAGTATAGCAGCAAGTTAATTAAACTTCTGGGATATTGAGATATCGATCTGGTAAGTTAAGTAGCAGAGGGGTTGTTAATCATTTTCTTCACAAAAAAAGATCTGGGTCCTGCTTGAAAATTATGGCAGGATAACGTAACCTAAAATGTCCTAAGCTGTTCCGAAAAAACTCTCCATGGGGAGGAGAGATAATGACAAAAAAACACAATATACTAGAGCGCTAAAGGACAAGCTTAGATGAAAACAGATCCACTGATGATCACAGCACATTAAGGTGTATGTTTGATAAACTGAGAAGTTTTCTCTCAGTTCAATTCTCGGCAGTTCTCAGAGAAAAAATATCTCCTCTGGCACCCAGTTTAGAAGGCGGAGAACTTCACTTCTCACCGGGTGATCAGAGGAGAAGTTTTTCCTCTGAGAACTGCCGAGATCTGTGTATAACTGGGTGGACTGCCTGTAATCTCACGAGATTTTGTGAGATTACAGCCGCCCCTAAATTTAAAAAGTGAAACCAAAGTTTAAAAGCACTCATAATGACATGTTCTGACACATGAAAACATATCTATACACACACACATGCACAGTATATATATATATACACACACACATATATATGTTTATTAAAAGTACACCTAAGGTCATTGAGTGGCCTAATCAGTCTCCAGACCTTAATCCTATAGAGAATTTATAGAGGGAGCTGAAACTTCGAGCAGCCAAGAAACCTTAAGGATTTGGAGAAGATCTGTAAAGAAGAGTGGACCAAAATTCCTCCTGAGAGGTGTGCAAACCTGGTCACCAACTACAAGAAACGTCTGACCTCTGTGCTTGCCAATGAAGGGTTTCTCCACCAAGTACTAAGCCATGTTTTGCTTGGGGATCAAATAATTATTTTACTCACTGAACTGCAACTTAATTTATAACATTTGTATCATGTGTTTTTTCTGGATTTTTGGTTGATATTCTGTCTCTATTATTTAAAATACACCTATGATAAAAATGATAGACCCGCCATTTCTTTGTAAGTGGGCAAACTTACAAAATCTGCAGGGGATCAAATAATTATTTCCCCCATTGTATACTCTTAATATGTTTCTACAATGTATAATGGGATATCGAATAGGAAACTTTTATTGCTTAAAGGAGAAGTCTGGGGAAACTCATTTGGCTGTATTTCTCCTGTGGATCACAGGAGTGCAGTTCGTTCTGTACTCCTGTGACTCATTTTCAGGAGTGGGCTGAAGCCCACTGTCGGCTGACGTCACAGAGCCAGTCCAGTCTCTGGAAGGATCTCACATTAATGTCGGGATCCACAAAGCAGCTGGCTCAGAATCTCAGTGTGCCGCTGAGAGTCAGAGCCAGCTGCTCCAGCCTCCTCTATAGCCCAGTGTGACGGGAGTCACTTTGGTTGGGGGTGCCTGTGGGGGGCCTGTGGAACCCAGCTTACCTTAGAGAGGTTTGGAAATCCCTCTCTAAGCCCCTCAGGCCTCTCTTATGTTTAAGTCACCCTGTGTCTATGAGGGATCAAAAATGAAAGATCGTGACAATGGAGTCGGAATCTGCCCACATGCCTGGACCAGCACCTGGCTTAGCCTCTCAGCGATCCACTGAGAGCCTGAGCCAGCCTCTCCGATCCCTCCACAGCCCAGCACTCCAGTGAGCGCAGGGAGGCAGAGCAGAGAGCATGTGACTGACAGTCACCAGCTCTCTGCTCAGGGAGCTGTGAGAACTGAGCGATTAGCTGTGTTTGATCGCTTTATTCTCAAGCTTTAGAACCAGTGGGGGACCAATGCTGCATCCACCTAGGTAAGTATGATTCTGAAAAAAAAAAAAAAAACCCATACTTCTTTAAATCATGTATTGTCAGCTAAAGTTATAATCTGTTTGAACCCCAGCATGGCATGCCAGGGGTGGACTCATACCTCCACTAGCGATCACATCACAGGATGTGTGTTCTTCCCTCTTTTCCCATTAAGCCAAAAATGAGCTACACTCCAAGGAACACTCCCCCAAATAGGAAAGACAAGAGGCACGTCGCTCCAGGTGAGCCAATTAAGCTTGTTAGGCTCCACACGTGGGTGCTCGCCCCAGCTTGCTTCTGTGGAACAAGTACTGGAAAAAGGATGGCCCGCACACCATGACTGATCCTGAGCCCTTTTTTTTTATTACTGCAACATCCCAAAGTGGCACACACAGGACAATGACAGGCTACAGATGGTTCAGGATCAGTCATGCGGCTGTGGCCAATCCTTTTTTCCATTGCTCTCCCATGTACCCTGACAACAGGAAGTGACCTCACCTCTGGCCGACGCACCACTGCACATAGGTAAACCCACTAACACAGGGCATTAATACCCACATAATTACAGTGACTACAGTGGCACCTACCACCAGTTCTAGTAAAACTAACTTCATAGGAGATCATATTTTGTAACGATGTCTCAGAATATATTTTCTGTCATTCCTGTTAAACTTACCGTAAGTCCTCTATCTGACTTGTTGGCAAAGCTGCCATCAACTCAATGAAGTCGGGAGCCTCCAGTTTGTTATGAGACAGGTCAAGTATTTTCAGAGTCTGGTTATTTCTTATTGCACATGCCAGGTCAGTGCAGGAACGGTGCAAGTTATTGTATGTCAAACTATAAAAGAAGAAAGAATAGGAATAGAATTAGTCCTGAGAAAAAACGAAAGTGCAATTTCCCATTCTTGCTGTAAATTAGCTTTCTTGTGGCAAGTTCACTGTGCTCTTAGGGTGCTAAAGTTCTCTGATCGTGATCAAGATATACTATACTAGTAATGGCAGGGATCAGGAACTTGGGACTTGGGATGGTGTGGCGGCCAATCTGGCCCTAACTGACACTAGCAGGGAGGGTTCCAAACTGACTAACTGACATCAATAGTGACACTAATATAGTGATCAGTGATAATTCTGTACACTGTACTAATGACAAAATGGCTGGGAAAGGGTTAACAACTTGAAGACCAGGCTTTTTCTGTCACTTTTTGTTTAAATCAGTATTTTTTGCTAGAAAATTATTTATAACCCCCAAACATTATAGATTTTTTTTTTTTTTTTTAACAGAGACCCTAGGGCAGTGATGGCGAACTTTGGCACCCCAGATGTTTTGGAACTACATTTCCCATGAGTGCAGAGTGCATGAGCATCATGGGAAATGTAGTTCCAAAACATCTACGGTGCCAAGGTTTGCCATCACTACCCTAGGGAGTAAAAATGACGATCGTTGTCATTTTTTATGTCACACGGTATTTGAGCAGCAAAGTTTTGGAAAAAAATACACTTTAATTAAAAAAAAAAAAAACAGAACACAATAGTTTCCCATATTTTTTTTGTATAATGTGAAAGACGATGTTACACCGAGTAAATAGATACCTAACATGTCACGCTTTAAAATTGCCCACGCTTGTGGAATGGCGACAAACTACTGTACTCAAAGAGGAGTTCTGCACCCCCATGAAAAAATTAAAAGTCATATAAATACAAATTCTGTAGCTGCTGACTTTTAAATATTAGAACTTACCTGTCCAGGGTTCCTGCGATGTCGGCACCCGAAGCTGATTTTCGTATCGGCTCTCAGGGCACTGCTGACGCCCTTTTTGTATAGGACCCTGCCGCCACCATTCAGGGTAAGGGCCCAGCAGTGAAGCCTATTGGCTTCACTGCTGGTTTTCCTGCTCCGCATGCTCGAAGCACACTGTGCTTTGTAATTGGCCCGGCACTAGAGGAAGAAGAAGGGGGCCTAACTTCCGAAGGACAACACTGTGGCGCTGTCTCCCAGAAGTGGGGAAGGGTACCTGTCAAAAACATTCCAAATGTGGCACCGGAGGGGGGGGAGGAACTCCGCTTTAAAAATCTCCATAGGCAAGGCTTTAAATGCCTTTACAGGTCACCCGTTTAGAGTTACAGAGGAAGACCAGCACTAGAATTATTGCTCTCACTCTAACATTCGCGGCGATACCTCACATGTGTAGTTCCAATACCTCACATGTGTGGTCCTCTTTATGAAGAGATCTGGTGTCAAAAATACCCCAAATCTCTTTAATCTTTCGCTTTTGTTTTTTTTTTTTTTTCTTCCAGCCTGGACCGGAAGTGATGTCATGTCACTACGGTCCTCCAAGGCTATAGAGTCGATCAAAGAGGGTTGACTCTTTGGTCACCTATGGGAGCAGACGGCCGCACCGTCTTATCACTGAGCTAACCGGCGGTAATGGTATGCCCGAGAAGCAGCAAGAGGGGGGGGAAACATCCCCTCCTGCCTCTTCGGAAACCAGCTCTGTTTACATTTATGCCTGTTATCCCTATAAAATTTGAACTCAGGTCATGGACTCTAAGTTAAGAACATTAGGATGGTTACTGCTAACTATTGCTTATATTGTGGTGAAGGGTCATCTCCCTGGAAGTGATGCTCCAACCTAGCCTACTGCATTTGTATTTGTGTATACCTTGTAGGAGACACTTTGTTAGAAGGACTACATTTCAACCTTATTTGCACTAAACTGTATTTATAACCATTACTACTGTTACCTAGGCAGTGGAAGGGCTCTACCCAGATAAGCTGTATTTGTATGCCGTAAGAGTTTTGTTACCTAACGGTTTCTTTTGGCCTGGTGACAGTCTCCCGAATGTAATGTACAAATTTTATTGCACTCCAACCAACTGAACCTTTATTTTGTAAGATGCCCATCCTTTGTGTATGTGTATGTGTGTGTGATAATTTGATCTTGGGAACAAGAGCATTGTTGTCATGTTACTTGGCCCATGAGGGCAGGGTCTAATTTTGTGGGGTGGATGTAGGACCTTCCTAGGCAAATTTATCTTTTCATTCCTTCTGTAGTCAAAGGAGCAATGCTTGTTTGTTCTGGTATGTTCAGGGCTTCACAGGCTGGGTGTTTGAATGTCTCTCCCTATGCTCTTGAAGATTCTTAAAGGGGCACAGGAAATGAATCAAAAGACCAACCTGAATTTTTATCATGGCCTAGCCAATCCCTTGAGAGGAGCATCCAGAAGGTGGCTTGGAAGGTGATAAATAGTCTGAAGCCCTGGGGAGATTGTTCTGTCATTGGCAGGGAGGTTCAAGGGCCTCTGGGGCTGTTGTCCCCTGAGGAAGTCTGTGGACTGGGTAGCTGTTCTCTGAGGTCTGAACTGTGGCAAAGCTCAGGACCTGAAGTGATCTTTCTGAGGAGCTGGCTGTATGACTTACCATAGCATAAGGGATCTGGTCTGGAGAAGGATTTTCTCCCTCACTGGGAAGTGTCCAGAGGAAGCTGGAATTTGTACAGCTGCCCTAGGGACTTGTGGGTACTAACCCTGAATTGTGATCCCGGGTGACTGTGTGTTTTTGGGATTCTGTGTTCTGGTTGAAAAGGTGTCTCAGTCAGAATATTGGTTCTATCATTTCTCTTATACTCACCGAAAGTCCTTTATACGGCTTGTTGGCAGAGCTGCCATCAACTCACTGAAGTCGAGACCTTCAAGTTTGTTATAAGACAGGGCAAGTCTTTTCACGGTCTGGTTATTCCTTATTCCAGATGCCAGGTCAGTGCAGGAATGGTGCAAATTATTGTGTGTCAAACTACAAAAAGAAAGCATGTTAATAGAAATTTTTTAAAAATCCCATCCCCATTCCCTTTCATTGTGCTCTTAGGGTGCTAATGTTCTAGACCAGGGCTTCCCAAACTTTTTTGGGCCAAGACCCACTTCTGAATACAGTTATTTTTCGGGACCCACTTGCTTGTAATTGAATATTGTAAAGCGCTACAGAATTTGTTGGCGCTATATAAATGCAAATAATAATAATGCATATTTTAAAGGGAGGGGAATGTTAAATTAGAAATATCAATTTACTACTTTTCAATTTTATTGAATACACTTGCCAGATGTTCTAAGTGAGGGGTCAGAAACCCGTGGCATGTGTGACATATAAGCAGAGTTGTAAGTAATCAGCACCCTCATAGACAGTATAAGGCAGGTAAAGGATAGAAATCAACCACCCCAGGATAGTGATCAGCAGGCTATATGGCACGCACCCTCCTTCCTCTCCCAGCGGTCCACAGTGAAGGTGAAGCCCCTGTTTGCCCTCTCCAGGGCCCAGCACACCTCACCAGAGTCTCCATGATGAGGAGGTCTATGCTAATCTTAGTGTCCTGGCTCTTCGCATACAGATCCTCTACTGGGGTCACAGAAGCTGCCATGAACTCCTGACACCACCGGGCCACCTGGTCCTCTTATGACACTGAAGCTGCCGTCTCTGCCTGCTATAGCTGAGAGAACCCCAATGCCAGTCTAGCCACCATCGCTGACACCAGCAGGACCAAGGAGCTGGCTCTGCACCATGAACATATCCTACATAACAGTCCACATACGTACTCACTGATGCAAGTATCCTCCTCGTGGGAAATGCAGACCAGCCTCCATAAACTACGTGGGCGGGGTCCTGAATCCATCGCAATTTGACTGCTCTGGCTCTCTGTAATTTAATCATTCTCAAACGGTGTGTTTTATGTAGAGGTGATTAGGTAGATGTACCACCATCTGATCACATCTACATATTAATGGGAGAACCAGCATACAGGGGGTCTGTCAGGATGCAGGTATGAACCTACAACCTCTGCTGTGTCTGGCAATGTCTCTTATGCTGAGCCACCTGGGTTGTTGGACGGCTCCCTGGACAATACCTTAAATGATCCTGCCTTAAACCCTGTTTTTCTTGAACCTTGAACTCTTTGCTTCTCCCATAAACCTGATTTAAGCCATGTCTCTGCATTTCCTGTTTGCTAGATTATTGGGCTCTTTCCAGCCAATATCTCGCTCTTATCACTCTTGCTACTCTCTGTATCTTTGCTACCACTGGTTACCGACCCTTGGCTTGTTCAGCGACTATGCTTCTGCTTGATCCCAAACTGCAACCACTTGTTACTGAACTTTTGCTTGTTTACTGACTATGCTTCTGCTTATCCCAATCTGCTATATCTGCTACTGTACCCGAGCTTGCTCACCTTCTGATGGGGCAATCCTGAGGACTGCAACCTAGTACTAGGATGTAAAAAAAAACCCCATCTCTACCATCAGGAACTCTGGTGAACACCGGTTAGTGCTTAGACTCAGGTAACCCGTGTCATCTGCCAGGGTGACTTGCTTCTGTACTTATCCAGCTGGTCAGTGGGTGCCTCGTTACTGCTATAGCTACTGGTCTCCGAGACTGACCCCTTAACATGAGAGGGGCTTCCCCTCTATAAAATCTCCAGTTCCCCTGATGGTTTCCTAAATAGAAACTGCCAGTAAAATCTCAAGGGGGTGCTTATAAGCCTCCCCCATCCCCATAAATAGAACAAAAAACATTAAATAAATTGTAAGAAAAAGAACAAGTGAGAACAAATAAAAAAATATAAAAAATATATATTTATTTTATAGTGACAGTCTCATCTCTTTCATTTACTCCATTCACAATGGCCTTTCCATACATTAACATAGTTCCAGGCCAGTTGGTGTTGTTTATTAGCCTTTCAGTGAAGTCCTATGTATCAAAACCTACATATATGTGGAATCTCTCTACTCAGTCTCAATAGGAGAAATTAATTTAGTGAGAATATGCGGAATAGTTTTATTGTGGGGGGTTCACTCAAGTGTAGCACCATTCATGAACTCCAGTCCAGCTAGTAAAAGATAGTCCTCCAAAACTTTTACTTTCAATACATGTACAGTTAATATGGCCTCCTCCAGAGCACTCCACCTCAGTCGGCATGCCATAGCTGTACTGTACAGCCCGGTTTGTCCCTAAAATCAATGCAAGGACAGGAAAAAACTCTCTGCCTCCTGCATTTGGCACTCAGAACCTCCCTTTAACTACTGCTATGTAATGCTGGGAGTGGCATGGGAGGCTAAACAATGTACACCAAGCGCTATACTACACCACTTGTGGATAACACATAAAACCTTTCCTCTCCTGCCCCAAGAGAGGTCACCAGGAAAAAGTACCAGCAGGGACTACCCCAAGGCACTCACTCACCAGTCCATGCTGCAGGAACCCTAGAGGGTCCAATTTTCACCCATCATTATAAGCAGTGCAACAAGGACCTTAAGGGACTCAGCTTCTCACCTGGATATCTCTGCCCTGGACCATCTTTAATAATCACACCAACTTCCTGCTCAAAATTCTTTCTACTATCTCCTAAATTTTTTAAAGCAAGAATGTCCTAACGTTCTTAAAATGGCAATACACAGACATTTCCCGAAAGATCCACGGAATCCAATCCAATTGGATGTATGTGGAGAAAATACAGCAGCACTAAAACATCAAAGATACTGTTTGGTAGCTAATGATTTGTTACCAAAATGGCCAGAGGTGGATACAGCAGAAGTCATGATCACCAAAGCTATCATCGCCCCTTTGGTGGGATGGTTCTTAAGGTGGGGACAACCACAGGAAATCATTACCAACAATGGTCCATAATTTATTTGAAGAGTTTGAGACTCTCCCTAAATCAAAGGGAATAAAGTACATTTTAACTCCATGATACCATCCACAGGCCAATGGAGGTGTGGAACATTAAACAAGGCATAAAGACACAAATACATGAGGGATTCTAAAGGTCAGTTCTTCATAGGGGGGATAAGCCTGAAAAACTGATGATAGCTTGATAGGTCATAATCTGCAAACTCCACCAACAAGTCTGAAGCCACCAAATAAAGTAGCAGAACCACAAAACCTTTTAGCAAAAGTAGAGGGGTACCAGGTCAGGTCAAAGCAAAAATTTAGATATGCAAAAAGGAACACCAAGACAACTATCCTCATTCTTGGCCAGTGGGCAAGGATAAGGAAATCACCAACCAAGTCAAAGTTTAACCCCAGTCCAAGTCGCTGAGAGCCTGAGCCAGTCGCTCTTGCCCCTTCCACATCCCAGCGCTCCAGTAAGCGCTAAAGGGGCAGAGCAGAGAGTGATGAATGACAGTCTCCGGCTCTCTGCTCAGTGAAGACTGAGAACTGAGCGATCAGCGGTCTTTGATTGCTCAGCTCTTGATCTTAGAGCCAGCGAGGGACAGATGCACCATTTTTCTAAAATGTCAAAACATTTCATTAATCCTGTTATACTTACTTCAATTCATCTATCTGGCTTGTTGGCAGAGCTGCCATCAGCTCCTTAAAGTGAGGACCCTCTAGATTGTTATGAGACAGAATAAGCTTCTCTAAAGTCAGGTTATTTCTTATTGCAGATGCCAGGTGGGTGCAGGAACAGTCTGTCAATTCATCATTGATCAAACTTTAAAAGAAGAGAAGAGCATTACGGCATATTTGTAAATTAGGAGCATATCAGGATATATACTGTGACAAATGTAGATGGCTTGAGTTGTTTTCTCAGAGAATGGGAGCGGGTACTGCCAACTACACCGCCCCACCTTCCCCCCGCCCCACTGCCCGGAGAAGAGAAGTCAAATGTCAAATACAGTATGCCACTGCAGCAAATGGTGCGTGTGTTCAGGGCTCAGAACTGGGTATTGCACAAGGTGCAAGGTGCAGGAATGTATAATACACAGAGTACAGGGCTCAAGAGTGAACAAAAATGACCTTTCCTCAACTCCAGAGCTCTCCTTCACCCCTCTCCTTCCAGTACAGAGCTCCCCTACATAGTATAGAACTCCCTACACGGTGCAGAGCCCCCCCCCCCCCCCCCGTGGTACAGAGCCTCCCACACAGTACAGAGCTCCGCCAACAATACAGAGTCCAGCCCACCACTCACCTGAGCTGCACACAGATAAAGAAGTGAGTGGTGCAGAAAACTTCCTCTACTGGCTTCTGTGTTTACCACTGTCAGTTCAGTGAGCACAGAGGCAATGCCATGTTTCAACTGAAAAAAAGCCCCGTCTATACCCACAACTTTATTTTCGTTTTTGATGGAGAAATACACTATATTACCAAAAGTACTGGGATGCCTGGCAGCAACCAGGTGAGGAGTACAAAGACAAGTGTGTCTTGCCTACAGACAAGCATGGTGGTGGGAGTGTCATGGTCTGGGGCTGCATGAGTGCTGCCAGCACTGGGGAGCTACAGTTCATTGAGGGAACCATGAATGCCAACATGTACTGTGACATACTGAAGCAGAGCATGATCCCCTCCCTTCAGAGACTGGGCGCAGGGCAGTATTCCAACATGATAACGACCCCAAACACACCTCCAAGACGACCACTGCCTTGCTAAGGAAGCTGAGGGTAAAGGTGATGGACTGGCCAAGCATGTCTCCAGACCTAAACCCTATTAGGCATATGTGGGGCATCCTCAAACAGAAGGTGGAAGAGAGCAAGGTCTCTAACATCCACCAGCTCTGTGATGTCGTCTCGTCATGGAGGAGTGGAAGAGGACTCCAGTGGCAACCTGTGAAGCTCTGGTCAACTCCATGCCCAAGAGAGTTAAGGCAGTGCTGGAAAATAATGGTAGCCACATAAAATATTGACACTTTGGGCCAATTTGCATTTTTTTACTTAGGGGTGTACTCACTTTTGTTGCCAGCGGTTTAGACATTAATGGCTGTGTGTTCTTTGAGGGGACAGCAAATTTACACTGTTATACAAGCTGTACACTCACTACTTTACATTGTAACAAAGTGTAATTTCTTCAGTGTTGTCACATGAAAAGATAGAATAAAATATTTACAAAAAATGTGAGGGGTGCACTCACTTTTGTGAGATACTGTATAATGTTGTGAAGACACCAAAACCCAACAAACTCCAAAAAACAATATAAACTGCTGCCCCTTTCAATGTGAATCAACACATGCAAACAAGTAAAACAAAATTAAAAAGGCGCTGTTTAAAGTGCTCAAAATCACTACCACATTGTATTGAGAATATAGATACTATGTTAATAATCTAAATATCACCTAAAACAAGTAGTGACTATATCAATGTGACAAAAAAATATGTTATAAAATATTTTAAAAGGACATATATGTGATACATAAGTTCCCAAATAAATAACAATGATATGAATAATTGTGAATAGAAATAAAATACAAACAATCCAACTTAAAAAATGTTAGTGCATAAAGTCCAGTGATTAATGAGGAAAATAGATGACTGTCGAAAACACCTACGGCCCCCTTGAACTTTGCGACCTTTTGCCACATTTCAGGCTTCAAACATAAAGATATAAAACTGTAATTTTTTTTGAAGAATCAACAACAAGTG
Source organism: Pelophylax lessonae (assembly GCF_965119305.1). NCBI lineage: Eukaryota > Metazoa > Chordata > Amphibia > Anura > Ranidae > Pelophylax > Pelophylax lessonae. The sequence goes on from NC_138768.1 coordinate 876,497,555, forward strand.
GGACACAATCATGAAGTGGAATGAAATTTATTGGATATTTCAAACTTTAACAAATAAAAAACGGAAAAATTGGGCGTGCAAAATTATTCAGCCCCTTTACTTTCAGTGCAGCAAACTCTCTTCAGAAGTTCAGTGAGGATCTCTGAATGATCCAATGTTGACCTAAATGACTAATGATGATAAATAGAATCCACCTGTGTGTAATCAAGTCTCCGTATAAATGCACCTGCACTGTGATAGTCTCAGAGGTTCGTTTAAAGCGCAGAGAGCATCATGAGGAACAAGGAACACACCAGGCAGGTCCGAGATACTGTTGTGGAGAAGTTTAAAGCTGGATTTGGATACAAAAAGATTTCCCAAGCTTTAAACATCCCAAGGAGCCTTGTGCAAGCTTTAATATTGAAATGGAAGGAGTATCAGACCACTGCAATCTACGAAGACCTGGCCGTCCCTCTAAACTTTCAGCTCATACAAGGAGAAGACTGATCAGAGATGCAGCCAAGAGGCCCATGATCACTCTGGATGAACTGCAGAGATCTACAGCTGAGGTGGGAGACTCTGTCCATAGGACAACAATCAGTCGTATACTGCACAAATCTGCCCTTTATGGAAGAGTGGCAAGAAGAAAGCCATTTCTTAAAGATATCCATAAAAAGTGTCGTTTAAAGTTTGCCACAAGCCACCTGGGAGACACCAAACATGTGGAAGAAGGTGCTCTGGTCAGATGAAACCAAAATCAAACTTTTTGGCAACAATGCAAAACGTTATGTTTGGCGTAAAAGCAACACAGCTCATCACCCTGAACACACCATCCCCACAGTCAAACATGGTGGTGGCAGCATCATGGTTTGGGCCTGCTTTTCTTCAGCAGGGACAGGGAAGATGGTTAAAATTGATGGGAAGATGGATGGAGCCAAATACAGGACCATTCTGGAAGAAAACCTGATGGATTCTGCAAAAGACCTGAGACTGGGACGGAGATTTGTCTTCTAACAGAGACAATGATCCAAAACATAAAGCAAAACCTACAATGGAATGGTTCACAAATAAACATATCCAGGTGTTAGAATGGCCAAGTCAAAGTCCAGACCTGAATCCAATCGAGAATCTGTGGAAAGAACTGAAAACTGCTGTTCACAAACGCTCTCCATCCAACCTCACTGAGCTCGAGCTGTTTTGCAAGGAGGAATGGGCAAAAATTTCAGTCTCTCGATGTGCAAAACTGATAGAGACATACCCCAAGCGACTTACAGCTGTAATCGCAGCAAATGGTGGCGCTACAAAGTATTAACTTAAGGGGTCTGAATAATTTTGCATACCCAATTTTTCAGTTTTTTATTTGTTAAAAAAGTTTGAAATATCCAATAAATTTCGTTCCACTTCATGATTGTGTCCCACTTGTTGTTGATTCTTCACAAAAAAATTACAGTTTTATATCTTTATGTTTGAAGCCTGAAATGTGGCAAAAGGTCGCAAAGTTCAAGGGGGCCCAATACTTTCGCAAGGCACTGTATGCTCACCAGAAAGATTCAGACCACCAGGACCTATAGCGCTTGTAAAATGGATATATGCTCGGTCCACTACCATGCCGTGTGTGGATGCCCGCAATTGAAGTTCAAAAATGCATGAGGAACACAGAAGTGGATAATAGTGTAATTCCGTTTTTTTATTTAATAGCCAATAAATAGTTGAAAATGATTCTGCTTACGTTGAAAAATGCCCAACCTGGCACTGGTGAAAATCACCACAAAGATTTAGAAAGACAACCTCTCCATCCGTTACACAGCTGACTATGTCCCCTACACCAAGCATCCTGTGGCCGCAGCCGGCGTGCGTTCCACAGGAGCCGGATGTGACGTCGCTGGATAAACCGGAAGTTAAGAAGACAAACTGGACAGAGTATTCTGTCCAGTTCTGGTCGCCAGTCCTCAGGAGGGATACGCTGGAACTGGAGAGAGTCCAAAGAAAGGCAACTAAACTAATTAGGGGATTGGATGACCTTAAATATGAGGAGCGATTACAAGAGCTTAATTTATTCTCCTTGGAGAGGAAAAGCCTGAGAGGGGACATGATAGCGATTTAAAAATACCTTAATGGTGATCTCAGCATAGGTAGGTAAAAAACTATTTATTCTCAAGTAGTGTAAGAGGACACGTGGCCACACAATGAGATTAGAGTAGAGGCGGTTTAACCTTATACTGTGTAAGGGGTTCTTCACTGTAAGGACGATGAGAATGTGGAACTCTCTTCCACAATTGGTGGCCTTTACAAGTATTTTCCCGTGGGCTGTCTATGATTGTTGTGTACCCTGTCAGCATCTCATCCCATGCTTCTTGGCTGCCAGCAAGGAGACACTGATTATGGCAAATCGGAGTGCAATTGTGTTTACCCTCCCGCACGGGTGTTACAAAGAGAGCGCCTGAAATACAGTATTTTGTTTTATTTTTAAAAGTTAAACTACTCATATTTTCTTACCTCAAGTTCTTGATGCTGTGTAGAGCCGGTAAAAGTTTTCTTACGCCTTCAGCTGTAATTCTGCATTTTTTTAGAGACAATTTTTCTATCTTCTCACAGGAGTCGAGGATAAAAGATAGCACGGAGCAGTCTATAGGACTGAGGGGAACATTGTACAACTCAAAAGTTTTTCTGGACCCGATGCATTGTAAAACCAGAGGCTTGTTCCTGCTTTCTTTGAGACAATAGCACATGTTTAGAAGGGCCCTCTTTCCTTCTTGGGGTTTGGCAACTTTCCCCTGAATCCAGGTGACGACATCTCTAGCAGCCTGAGTGGATAATTCCCCCACATGAGACTTTAACATGGATCTAGTAGAAGAGTCGGAAAGACCGCAGAGGAATTGTAGAAATATTTCGGCACGTCCGTCTTTGGACGATTCGGCCTCATTAAGAGATTTCTGTAACTTGTCAGGAAAATAATTCATAAAATGAACTAACGCAGCAAAAAACTCCTGAAGAGTGAGATGTAAAAAGGTGTAGTCCACCTCGGGAGGCTGACCAGATTCCAGTATGAAACACGAAGAGAGATAATTGTGATGACTCACACGGAATGAGTCCAGATACCGCTCATCAAATACAATCATGTGGTTCATGACTCCATGTTCTGCCATCCAACCGATAGAGGACAGAACTTCCCGGGCAGCATGACCGCCATCTTTATTCTGGTGGTGATTGGCCAGAATGTTGGCGACAAAGGTCACAAAGAGTTGTGTCACTGTTTTGGGCAATGATGTCATCATCTGGTCAGTGATTGCTGGTTGGGCTCTGAAGCACATTGATAACACCGTACAGATGATCCAGCAGTATGATGGGATGTAACAGAAAGTGTAGAGCGTGTCATTCTCCTGTACATACTGAAAAGCTTTTTCGGACAACTCCTCATTTCCGAAGTAGTTTTTAAAGTAGATTATTCTGTCTCCATGGAGAAATCCCATGATCTCCGTTATCCTCTGGAAAACCTCAGTATCAATGGATGCCAGTCTGGTTGGGCGGCTGGTTATCAGTACAGAGCAACCCTTAAGAAGACTCCGCCTTACCAAACTGGCCACAATTTCACCAAAACATTCTTTCACTTTAGGATTGGACAGTTTACTCGATCTGAAATCAATTTGGTGAACACTTTCATCTAAGCCATCAAATATAAACAGAAGTCCCTTTGGGTCTTCTAAAATTCTTCCAATCTGACTCTCTAGATATGGATATTGATGAAGAATCATCTCCTCCAAGCTGATCTCTCCCAGTCTATTAAGGTCCCGAAATCTGAAGAAGAAGACAAAATCAAATCTCTGGTAGTGTTTTTTGTACACCCAGTCATAAACAAACTTCTGCATCAGCGTGGTCTTCCCTATTCCTGGCACTCCGCTCACAATTACTGCATGTGGTAAACATTGCGATTTGTGGCTCCATCGTAATAGCTTGTTGGGGAAAATGTGTTCCAGTCTAGTTTTTGTCTCCTTCAAGCATTTCTCGTGTTTTACTCCTGTTTGTATTAGCTCATTCTGGGGACGTTGCCTAAACTCATCAGTGGAGACAACAATAAGACTAACATAACGCTCATTAATGTAGAATTCTTGTGGTTCCAAGGTTGTTTCTGGGGGTCTATGCTCCACTAGAGTCTCAGTTTTCTTGAGCAGGTACTGTTTGTGCTCCCCCTGAATAGCTGGAAGACAATGGAAATTCATGTTTACAAACATCTTTATTAGGAATCATTAACCACTTGACCTCCAGAGGGTTTTACCCCCTTCATTACCAGGGGATTTTTTTGCTATTTAGCACTGCTCTACTTTAACTAGTAATTCCTCAGTCATGCAACACTGTACCCAAATGAAATTTAAATTGTTTCACGCGAAAGAGCTTTCTTTTGGTGGTATGTGATCACCACTGGGTTTTTTATCTTTTGCGAAATAAATAAGAAAATTAATTTGAAAAAATGTCTACTTTCTGTTATAAAACATATCTAATTAAAAGATCGAAAAATCTAAATTCTTGACAAATTTAGTCCAAACACTGTTACATGTGTTTGGTTAGAAAAAAAAGTAAAAAAAATCCAAATAATTGTACAATAATTGGTTTGTGCGAAAGTTATAGCGCCTACAAACTAAGGGGTACAGTGCCTTGCGAAAGTATTGGGCCCCCTTGAACTTTGCAAACTTTTGCCACATTTCAGGCTTCAAACATAAAGATATAAAACTGTAATTTTTTGTGAAGAATCAACAACAAGTGGGACACAATCATGAAGTGGAACGAAATTTATTGGATATTTCAAACTTTGTTAACAAATAAAAAACTGAAAAAATGGGCGTGCAAAATTATTCAGCCCCTTTACTTTTAGTGCAGCAAACTCTCTCCAGAAGTTCAGTGAGGATCTCTGAATGATCCAATGTTGACCTAAATGACTAATGATGATAAATAGAATCCACCTGTGTGTAATCAAGTCTCCGTATAAATGCACCTGCACTGTGATAGTCTCAGAGGTCCGTTTAAAGCGCAAAGAGCATCATGAAGAACAAGGAACACACCAGGCAGGCCCGAGATACTGTTGTGGAGAAGTTTAAATCCGGATTTGGATACAAAAAGATTTCCCAAGCTTTAAACATCCCAAGGAGCACTGTGCAAGCGATAATATTGAAATGGAAGGAGTATCAGACCACTGCAAATCTATGAAGACCTGGCCTTCCCTCTAAACTTTCAGCTCATACTAGGAGAAGACTGATCAAAGATGCAGCCAAGAGGCCCATAATCACTCTGGATGAACTGCAGAGATCTACAGCTGAGGTGGGAGACTCTGTCCATAGGACAACAATCAGTCGTATACTGCACAAATCTGGCCTTTATGGAAGAGTGGCAAGAAGAAAGCCATTTCTTAAAGATATCCATAAAAAGTGTTGTTTAAAGTTTGCCACAAGCCACCTGGGAGACACCAAACATGTGGAAGAAGGGGCTCTGGTCAGATGAAACCAAAATCAAACTTTTTGGCAACAATGCAAAATGTTATGTTTGGCGTAAAAGCAACACAGCTCATCACCCTGAACACACCATCCCCTACTGTCAAACATTGTGGTGGCAGCATCATGGTTTGGGCCTGCTTTTCTTCAGCAGGGACAGGGAAGATGGTCAAAATTGATGGGAAGATGGATGGAGCCAAATACAGGACCATTCTGGAAGAAAACCTGATGGAGTCTGCAAAAGACCTGAGACTGGGATGGAGATTTGTCTTCCAACAAGACAATGATCCAAAACATAAAACAAAATCTACAATGGAATGGTTCACAAATAAACATATCCAGGTGTTAGAATGGCCAAGTCAAAGTCCAGACCTGAATCCAATCGAGAATCTGTGGAAAGAACTGAAAACTGCTGTTCATAAACGCTCTCCATCCAACCTCACTGAGCTCGAGCTGTTTTGCAAGGAGGAATGGGCAAAAATTTCAGTCTCTCGATGTGCAAAACTGATAGAGACATACCCCAAGCGACTTACAGCTGTAATCACAGCAAAAGGTGGCGCTACAAAGTATTAACTTAAGGGGGCTGAATAATTTTGCATGCCCAATTTTTCCGTTTTTTATTTGTTAAAAAAGTTTGAAATATCCAATAAATTTCGCTCCACTTCATGATTGTGTCCCACTTGTTGTTGATTTTTCACAAAAAATTACAGTTTTATATCTTTATGTTTGAAGCCTGAAATGTGGCAAAAGGTCGCAAAGTTCAAGGGGGCCGAATACTTTCGCAAGGCACTGTATATATTTGAAAATCGATTAGTCCTGATGTACGGACAACCTACAGTATCTCATTTCTTGACGCCCTTAAAATTCCACAGTAAAAATATCCCCTAAACTACCCCTTTTTGGAAAGTAGACAGTCCAAAGCAATTAATAAGATGCTTGGCAAGTTTTTTGCAGTTGTAGTTTTTTTATCACAATTTTGGAAAATGAAGAAATTAAATAAAATTTGTTTTTTCCACAATTTTTTTTTTTTTTTAACATACTGTCACCAATGCAGTATCAATCAGGAACACTGACTGGTGACAGTATGTAAAAATAAATATTTTATTTAATTTGTTAAAACATTTTTTTTTTTTTTTTTACAATTTTTTGTTACATTCTGTGACCAGAGCAATGCAGTGTTACCATAGTGACACTGTACTACTCTCTGGGAAGGTGATCTAGATGATTTTTTTTTTTTTAACACTGTGTTTGCATATAACAGCAATTACTGATATAAGCATTATTTTAATTGTCATGAATGGCTTTCATTCATGACAGCTTGCTTACCATTGTGATGCTGTGATTGGCTACAGCTATCACATGGTACAAGGCTGCTGTGAATGGTCTTGTACTATGTGATCGATTACAATAGTAAGCAAGCTGTTTTGTTTACAAGTTTTCATGTGAGCACTATGAATGGTCATAGGGACCACATAATACCATGGCTGCTCACAGCGGTCAGTTGCTGAGCCCCATGATTCGCTTTGTGCACTGGATATATCTGGCACAGGATCGCGCTGCAGGGGACGTCCCCCAAGAATTGGAAAACCACCCTGATGACGTATAGTGAATATATGGTAGACGGGGTGTAGTTAAGAGGTTCTAAATACTGGGAGGTGGACCATGTGTCACATGATTGGAAAGCTACCAATCGCAAGCATGCATTAGGAGCTTTGTGCACTGGTGCACAGTCATGTTGGAACAGGAAGGGGGCCATCCCCAAACTGTTCCCACAACGTTGGGAGTATGAAACTGTCCAAAATGTCTTGGTATGCTGACACCTTAAGACAGGGATCCTCAAACTACGGTCCTCCAGCTGTTGCAGAACTACACATCCCATGAGGCATTGTAAAACTCTGACATTCACAGGCATGGCTAGGCATGATGGGAATTGTAGTTCCTGAACAACTGGAGGGCCATAGTTTGAAGACCCCTGCCTTAAGAGTTCCCTTTACTGAACTAAGGGGCCAATCCCTGAAAAACAACCCCACACCATAATGCCCCCTCTACCAAATGATTTGGACCAGTGCACAAAGCAAGGTCCATAAAGACATGGATGAGCGAGTTTGAGGTGGAGGAACTTGACCTCAACCCGATAGAACACCTTTGGGATAAATTAGAGTGGAGACTTCTGGAAGAATGGTCAAACATTCCCATAGACACACTCCTAAACCTTGTGGACGGCCTTCCCAGAAGAGTTCAAACTGTTATAGCTGCAAATGGAGGGCCAACTCAATATTGAACCCTACAGGCTAAGACTGGGATGCCTCTAAAGTTCATGTGCGTGTAAAGGCAGGCGTCCCAATACTTTTGGAAATATAGTGTAAATGCGGCCTCTAAACGTTAAAGCCCACCCCTTGAAAGGCTGCATGAGGACAACTGTTATATACAAGAAGGTGGAGTCTCCCAGTGATGTCATGAACCATATTTGGACATCAATGACAACACCGGGACGCCTCCCCTTTGCTTATATGGCCAGGGATCCCCAGCCATATAAGTCAATGGAGCTGGTGACATCATTGGTTGTTAAGAACACCAGTAGGTCTGCCAAGTCCTCAACCATTGAGAGCCAGAAGCTGTCATCTATAATACCAACTATAATACTGCCATCTACTATGACATTCAGCTCCTGCAAAGCAGGTAAATATTTAAGCAATCGTCCTAAATCAGACAAACAGCCAAAAATCAGTCCAAACTGTTTGGTCTGAACTTTGAGCTAATCCCTAATTGTCTTAAGATACAACTTACGTAAAGATACAGATATTTTATGTCATGGTCGTTCCCATGTGTTTCTCCTAAATAGACATTTAATTACTTGAATATAAAAGCCCTGAGGGAAGGGGAAGCACAAATAAAGTTAAAAGCATGCTTGACAAAATGGGTCATATTGTCCATCAAACATTTTATATCTTTACCGCCCAGATCAGGATCCAGTGAGTGTCCAATTTTATCCAATAGAATCTGGTCCACCAGAAGCTCACCTTTGGGAAAAAGCAAAAAAATCATAATTAATCACGTATATTGGAAAAAAGCCAAAGCTTCCATTTTGGATAACGTAAGGAGGAGTTGAAACCCCTAATTTTTTTGCCACCTATGTCCTTTAACTGGGATTTTCCTTTACTTCCTCTCCTGTAGACAGCAGAGGAAATTTATCCAATTGAGGGCAACCCTCTCTTGGATAGTGGTCATGGGAACAAGTGATCTCATTGAAAGATTTCCCTTCTGTTCCTTTTTGGTTGACAACACAAAATGTTGGATTTACCATCACTTTCATTCCTGGTAACAATGGTCGCCAGTACAAATGGTGAACAGTCTCTAACAGGAACATAGAAAGCAATACAAACCTGACAACGGTTCCAACCCCTCACGACTCCATCCAAAATGAATAGGAATTTTTTACCTGTAGCCAGGAAAATATGGAGAAGGAGACATTGGGAATGATTTACTAAAACTAGAGAGTGCAAAATCTGGTGTAGCTGTGCATGGTAGCCAATCAGCTTCTAACTTGTTCAGTTAAGCTTTGACAATAAAACATGGAAGCTGATTGGTTACTATGCAGAGCTGCACTAGATTTTGCATGCTCCAGTGTTAGTAAATCAACCCCACTGTCCTCTTTACAGTTAGTTTTACTTTCACTTTCCACTGCTATGCTAGATTATGTTGCACTGTTGCCTTCTGTCAGCATGGGGAGAGCTATAGCCTGAAAAGCCTATGGACTCCTATGCAGAATGCTGAGGATCATGGGATTGAAGTCCAGGAAGTAAGCCATATTGTGGAAATTTTGGACCCTTTGCGCTATGTAACGGAACCGCCGACCCACACTGTACTTGTGGTCTTCCGTCAGTATACGGCTTCCTTGTAGTCATAAACATATATACCAGATTTTCCCAGCCACCCTCCTACAAAGCTAGCCTACAACTTAGCTTGTACAAGTTTTGGAACCTTCTCCTTTATTGAACAGTTTCACACTCAATTTATACACACATGAGCACATCCCCCTCCTGATCAAAATACCACACACAGGTCGGGGGTTGCCTGATTACATTATCATATGCAGATTAAATTGTATACAGAAGCAGAATTAACCTGAACTAATTATCTAGTAATCTAGACAGAACATTGTGGGCTCATTAACATTTAACAATGCGACAGGCAGACTTAACACAATCCACATTTTACCTTAAACAGACAATATGACAAGACTGCCAATGACAGTCTGTCCGTCTCCTACATTGAAGTACATGGAATACACATCTACGTATTGCTATGATTATTTAGGGGTCAGACTTCATGGCAACAGGCTATAGGTTTCACAGTGTAAAGTGGGATTAAATCTTCATATTTCTTGAGAGATATTGCTGACAAATATTACTGTCCCACTTGAAGCAATCCAAACCATTAAGTATCTTTCTTTCACTTCCAGTGACGGTGATTACCGTCACACGCTATAATACCCAAGATACACTGGGGCAAGGAGGAGGAGTGGGGCTGCTTTTCTAAAACTGCTCAGCTAGACTCTTCCTCTTTGCAGTAGAGGAGCAGAGGTGTGCACATCAGTTCTGTTGCACACAGACCATCCATGGGGCGATGAGCCAGAGCCTGAAGCCTGTGAGCAGTGTTTGGTGCCAGTATGTCGGCAAGCACAAGGCCTCTGCTGAGGTGATACCGATTACTATTGCCACAAGGAGAACTAGAGCTGTTCTAAACAGATTCAAGGGACCATTGGGAGATCAAAATCGGATACTAAGTACTTAGCTCCCACACTGTTTGCTGATTCTCCAAGATTGCTGTTAAGTGCACCAACACTGCTTAAAGGGCCCCAACTATAGCCAGAAAAGCCAGCCCCTATAAAGACATTCTACAAGCCGTTCATACACAATATTTTTTTTAATTATTATAATGCAATACAAAATAGTATTACCAGCATGGTTGATTTCATCCAAAACCCCCAATAAATTAGGATTAGGGTGGACTTTCTGTAAGGCACAAAGACATTCCCAGAATCCAATCACAGCTTCTCTTCCTAATTCCAAAATATCTTGGTACAATTTGGCTGGAAAGACATCACCTTCACATTCGTTTGCAATTGACATGTAATTCTGAAATAGAGTTATTTTATTATTACCTCTTATAGTTATTATGATAGCATACTAATAAAATTCTCACAATAAGTGTTGGGCCTCCCCTATAATCCCCCACTTCACCTCTGACCCAGGTTGCCAAACAGCAAGTCCAGGGACCTTTACCCATATAAAAACTATGCTGTACTGAGGGGGATGTGAATGTGTTTGGAGCCTGCCATAGAGGGAGTTATCTTCTTTGCTGCAACCATGAGTCAGTGTTGATGGGGGAATCCTTCCCCGCCGAGCCACTGTGTTCTCAGGGCCGGGGTACCCCCCCCCCCCCCCCTGCTGGGTAAACACAGTGATTTTTGATAACGGCTATAAAATCTGTAATATATCCGGCAGGCTGATTGTACCCAAGTTGATCCATTGATCAATTTGGGTAAATTCAGCCCGCCCATACATGGTTCGAATCTCGGGTGGTTCCTGCTGAACCGGCTGAGATTTGAACCATGTATGGTCGACTTTAGACCGGCCATGCAGGAGTCAGTTTTTTAACTAGCAGTTTAGGTCAACTGACCCAATTCTCCCATCTACACATTGGAGGTGGATGGGGGAATCTATCCAGCTGTCTTTGTATTTTGACAGAAAGAAGACTCCCGAACCCGAACATCTCCGGGATCCGAGCAGGAACTTCTGTTTACAAGGTCTCGGCTTACGCCGATGACCTTCTCTTCTCTCTTTCGCAGCCCTTGATTTCCTTACCCTGTCTCCTGAAGGAGTTTGAGACGTTTGGAGGCCTGTCTAATCTGAAGATCAACTTCTCCAAGTCGGAGGTAATGGGGGTGGCCCTGGCACCGGCCTTGCGGGATCTATTGGCCCAGGACTTCCCATTCCGATGGGCAGTGGAGGACTTGCGCTATCTGGGCACTTGGCTCTCCCCCAACCCGGCGGACCTGTATAGGTTGAACTTCCCGCCTCTTCTCTCGGGGATCCGTACATTGCTGGATAAATGGTCACGGGGTCTCCACTCGTGGTTTGGCCGCTGCAACATCCTAAAGATGTCGGTTCTACCGAAACTCTTATATTTGTTCCAAGCCATCCCAGTCTTTATCCCTGTGTCCTTTTTTAGGAAGGTCAAATCCATTTTTACGCGCTTCGTCTGGGCTGGGAGGAGGCCTCGGCTTGCTCGTCGTCTGCTTGTCCTGCCTAAGAGATATGGCGGGGTGGCATTACCTGACCCAATACGATACTATCAAGCAGTTATGCTGACGAGATGGATGGATTGGGCCCGTCATGCTGCTCTAAAACAGTGGGTGATCTTGGAGGAATCTCTGTTTCCGCTTCACCTGCAGAGGGCTCCTCTGATCATACGGGACCTCCCCTCGGAGGTCAAGCACCACCCCACGATTGGCTCCACACTCGGGACATGCGCATCGGTGTTGGCGGGCAACAGCCTTTCGGACGATCATTCCCCGCTCTTCCCGGTTCTGGGGAACCCGAAGTTTCTCCCGGGTTGTTCTAGGGACAGATTTGCGGACCTCATGGCAGAGGGCTCGTTCCAGGTGTCTCACTTCCTCGAGGGAGGTGAATGGCCGTCCTTATCTCAATTGACCGCACCGACAGGGAAATTTCGCTTGACCCGCTGGCAGGCGTTGCAGCTCCTCCACTTTCCCCGGGGATTGGGACCTCCCTCTCTTTTTGTGCGGTACCTGACTCCCCTGGAACAACTTCTTGTCACTCGAGGGGTTCTACCCCATGCTCTGTCACAGTTGTACGCCCTACTCTCCCTCCCACCCAAGGATTTTATCCTCCCGGGTCTTTCCAAATGGGAGGGAGAACTCCAGAGGACGTTTACGGCCCCCGAACGGTGCAACATCATTAGGTTCTCCCTTAGGTCCTCTATCTGCACCCGCATACAGGAAAGCAACTACAAGATCCTTACGCACTGGTATTATTCCCCGGCTAGACTGAGTCGTATTTTTCCGGAGTCATCTGATCGGTGCTGGCGTTGCCAGCGGGAAAGGGACACCTTGTCCCACATTTTCTGGCACTGCTCCTCAGCTTCTGGTCGGAGGTGCGCAGGATCACCCAACTGATGACGGACCGGGTTATCCCGGATGACCCGGCCTTTTTTCTGCTACATTGTATGGGAGTTGCCCCTAAGCGGTACAAGCGCTCCGTGATCAGGCACCTCACTGATGCGGCTAAAGCCTGCATTAGTCTTTGCTGGAAAACCACCTCTCCCCCATCGATCTCACTCTGGCTTCGCAAGGTCAAATGGATTAACGATTTGGAGGACCTGGTACTTACCGCACAAGGGAGAAGGGAGCAGTACACCCAAACATGGGCGTGCTGGAATACGTTTATCCTGTCTGACGAAGGCCGGGCCCTGGATGGCCCCCCCAGATCGCCTACTGTCTGACTGGGGGGTGGGGTCGCCCGCACGGGAGGCATTCTCCTTTTCCCCCCGCCACCTTCCTATACTTTCTTCCATATACACCAAGTGTTCTCCCCATTGCCCCGCTCTTCTTCACTCTCTTCTTTCTTTGCCCCCCCCCCCGACCTCACCTGTCCCCCTGCTCCTTTTCCCTTTCCCCCTTCCACCTGTCTAAACCCTCTATACGATTTTTCTCAGCATGAGAACCTTTTGATACAGTTACCGTAAACGTAACCCTACCGATGTTCACGAAAGTTGCCAATTGAATTAACTATACCTCTCCACTCCTAACACGGCTCCAGTCTCATGACGATTTCTATGTGGGATACTCACTTAACTTAGGATGTTGTTGTCATGGTTACGTTATCTTTTTGACGTTGTCCTTTCCATATGTTGGTTCTTTTTTTTGCACTTTACCCTGACATATCTTGTGATATGCTCCAGTTATGCTATGACTGTACTCTGTATACTGTTTTGTTATCAATAAAGGAATTTGAAAAAAAGAAAGAAGACTCCCCCGCAGTCATAATACAATTATCAGTGCTGCAGACTGTTGCCTGCGGCTCTGATCGAGTGAAAAAATACCGGCAGGGTGGTTGAACAGAAGTCAATTGGTAGATTGAATTCTGTTCCACCACAGTGACCATAAATGAAGTGAATTTTGACCTATGTCTGGCCAGCTTTGGGTAGGGTGGGGGAAGAACTCACCACACCTTTACTCACTAATTTTTTAAGAATATATTCACACAAGCTGAAGCAATTTATATGTCCATAATAAGGCCAATGTACGAAAGGACTTCACTTAAAACTGTGTGAATATTGACTTCAGTTATCCATTCACGTGAAAAACATATTCCCATTCACTTTATTACTATTTTTATACAGGATTTATATAGCGCCAACAGTTTGCACAGCTCTTTGCAGTATAAGCGGAGACAATACAGCAAGAATACAATTCAATACAAGAGGGTTAGGAGGGCCCTACTCCTGAGAATGTACAATCTAATAGGGAGGGGCTGGTGGAACAAAAGGTAATAACTGTGGGGGATGGGCTGATGGGAGAAATAAAAATTCAGTTGTTAGGTGTGGGCAGGATAGGCTTCCTTGAAAAGATGGGTTTTCAGGAATTGTCCAAAAAGTGGACAGAGTAGGTGTTGTGGAAATTCTATTAATATTTATGTGGACGTTTCTTTAGGATGTATTTTTAGTTAAATTGCCAATATGTCTCCCAGTGTCATATGCACAGCGAATATTGCTTCAACTAGCATCGAGGAAAGACTTGTTAGTGGAAATCTTCTATTAGATGGGATTGCACAATACTTGTAGCTTGATTAATGGCAGCACAAGGAGAAATCTATTGCACAAATATATAACCGCCATCCAGGGCCCCGTCTATTTACTGCGGAGATGTGTTTGTGATGTAGAATTCTTATCGTTTTACCAAGATTAATGGATGACGTCTTTCTGTCATATTTGATCCATACGATTGAAATACTGCTGCTATTGTCTTATGCAGATATAATAAAGTCCCATTCACTGGAATAGTAGCATGATAACTATCAAATATGGTCTTTATGAAACCATAATTAATAGTATCCACTAACAGGTAATGAGTCCATGTTTGTGAATTAACACAGCCAAGCGTATAAGATGGCAGCTATGGCTGCTTTGTTAACCCAGCAGTTCATCTCTGCACATGGCTGTGTTTCTACATAAACACTGACTTTTTGTTTCTATTGTACTTTTTGAATGTATACATGTTCTGTGATTGGTGGTCTTGAAGCAACTCCCTGTAACCCCCCTTTTTGTTCATTTGCTGTAAATAAAGCTGACCCTGCTCTGGGACACAGACAGAGACTTGCAGACAGAGGACACAGAGACACACACACAACCATTCGCTCTCACCCACACTCACGCACCCACACACACATACATACATACATACATACATACACACACACATACATACCCACAGAGAGACCCAGCAGATGACATCAATATGACCCAGCGTGTCTGTTCCTTTCTTATCGCCAAGCGCTTGGTTAACCTTATGCAAAAGAGTGGTACATTGTACTTTTAAGTACAAGGGATTAATGGCGGTTGGCGCATATTAATATCCACAAGTGCGCCTTTTATGCAGCGAAATCTTCAGCGCACCAAGCGGGTTTCTATGCTCCATGCCCTATTTATTTCCACAACAGTAGGAGATAGCTGGACAGATTATACTGTGGATACAGCTGATGAACCAGTTGCACCCAGATGAATTAGTTGGACCCTTTTCTTTATATGGGAGATATACACTATATTGTCAAAAGTATTGGGACGCCTGCCTTTATACACACATGAAATTTAATGGCATTCCAGTCTTAGTCCGTAGGACTTAATATTGAGTTGGCCCACCCTTTTCAGCTATAACAGCTTCAACTCTTCTAGGTTAGGCACTGATGTTGCATGAGAAGGCTTGGCTTGCAGCCTCCGCTCTAATTCATCCCAAAGGTGTTCTATCGGGTTGAGGTGCAGGCCAGTCAAGTTCAGGCTCATTGATGGAGGTGGGGAGGGAAGGCTAATTGATTGAGGTGGGGAGGGAAGGTTCATTGTTGGAGGTATGGGGGAAGGCTCATTGCTAGAGGTGGAGATTGAAGGCTGGCCCATGTAGGCCGATCCAATAGAAAAGCCACTGTAGCTCAGATCGTTGAAAACGTGAATGCTGGTTCTGATAGAAAAGTGTCAGAACACACAGAGCATCTAATTTGTTGTGTATGGGGCTGGGTAGCCACAGACCAGTCAAGGCGCCCATGCTGACCCGTGTCCACCGCCAAAAGCACCTACAATGTGCACGGGAGTAATGAAAAAAGGTGAACTGGTCTGAAGAAGTCAAGAATGATTTAAGAAACACAATGATGAGTTCAAGATGTTGACAATCCAATCGAGCATCTGAGAGATGTGTGTGACGGAAGTGTAGGTAAGACAGAACGCACATGGAGAGCAGGAGTGCCAACAAAGCCTTTTATTGAACGGTAGCGGGTATGTTCACAAAGAAAGGGCCAAACAAAGGTGTCCAGGGTCAGACCCAACGTGGGTAGGACAGAGTTCCAGATAACAGGGGTAGTCCATAACAGGGGCTCCCAATAGAATGGGCAAAGTCCTGGCCAGCGAGGGATTGGGCCACACACGGAGCAGGGCAAACAATGAAGTGACAAAGTCCAGGCAGAGTTCTGGTAGGCCCAGTGTTAATCCACTCACCAGCAGGAAGGTCCAGGATGTATCCAAAATCCAGGTTGTAGGAAGGGACAGGGTAAATCCAAAATCCAGGTTGTCAGGCAGGTTTGAAGAGGCCCGCAGGAACCAATAGGGGATTCTGTGTTCCCTGGCCGCAGCTCAGAGACACACAGTCTTCCAAACAGCAGAGATGAACAACCCCCGAGAGACTCTCACTCAGCTAAATATCTTAGGACTTGTGTCCCAGCAGGTGGGCCAGGCAACTCCCAGCCAGGCGTCCAGTTTCCCCAGCAACCAGCCCCGCCCCCCTCTACTCGAGCCCACACAAGGAATGTGTTCATTGTCCACAGTGAGCATGAAGGCGGAGAAGCAGACATTCAGGCACCTTGCTGGGGAGGGGAGGAGGACAGCACAGTGGGGGGGGCAGGCAAAGGAGTGAGCAGCCAGGGGGGAGAGAAGAATCCCATGCTGGGGAAGATAGTAAAGTACTGGGGGTGCAGAAGAGAGGAAAAGAAGGGGGGGAAGTAGGGTCCGTGACAATGTGCTTAAAAAACAAGTCCATTCCATGGAGGCCCCACCTCCCAACTTACAGGTCTTAAAGGATCTGCTACTGATGGCTTGGTGACAGATACCAAAGCATACCTTCAGAGGTCTAGTGGGGTCCATTGCTTAAAGCTGAACTAAACCTCCCTCTCCTTTTCAGCCAATGAAGCTGCCATCTTAGCCTCAGTTTGATCTGCAACTGCCATGATGTTGCACATGTGATCAGTTATGACTCCAGCCATATGATGGTGTGACAGCTTGGTTAAAAGCACAAACAAATGTGACAGTTACATTTCCAGCATGCCGGGAATGTAACAGTTTTTTTAAACTGTTAACATGATGGATTTAATTCGGCTTTAATGTGTCAGGGCTGCTTTGGTGGCAAAAGAGACTGTAAGGGCAAAATTACACTTGTTTCAAAACATGACTTCAGACACGCTTCCTTAAAGCTCTCTGAACGCCAATCAATGCCCCTGTAACTAAATAAAGTGGTTACCTTACAGTCCTGTTTACACTTTGCATTTGCTTTACTTGAAAAATGATCCCCTATGTCACTTTAGTGGTGCTTTAAAGCATCTTCAAAGCCTCCATAGAAGTCTATGACAACGCTCGCTTGAAGCACCTGAAGCTTTTGAGAGGCTTTAATTCAGCATTAGCTTCCCTTTTTTTTGCAGAAATCGCAGGTATGAGATATCAGCAAACACACACGGCATCTGCCAAGCTTCATTAAAGCTTAAAAAAAGCATCATCAAAGCCCCATTGAAGCATCATTAAAACATCAAAAAAGCATGCAAAGTTAGAAGGATAAACTGCGCTAGTGCATGAATAAAAAAGCATACAAAAGTGAGCTGCAACTATTTTGAGAGATATGCACAATACAAATTACAATAAATATAAGTTGCGCTAATAGTGAGTGTTCATAAAATATCAAATCAATTCACAAGTGATGAAATAAAGGAGTCCTTAATATGGAAAAACACTGCTATCCTTCACCCTAAAGTGAGCTCAGGTAACACCACCACCAAAGGCTGAAATACTCACTTACCAGCTCTTACTGACCTCGTGTTAGGAGGTCAATGGCGCTTTTGACTTAACACCCAGCCGGGGGCCTTTATATAGTCCAGGGTCCTCTCATAGTTCCACATACCGATATTTCAAGTGGTAACATCATAGAGACACCCAAAAATACAAAGAGCTCCACATAGTGGAGTCAACATCAGCACATCCCTCCACCCTATGCGTTTCATCATACGTTGACGTTTTCCGGGGTACGGGTGGTGTGCTGAATCACTGTTACTTATACATTACAAACATAGCCAAGCCTCGATCTGAGCCTCAGGCGGCCACAGGACTCCATCCAAACAAGGAAGCAATCTAAACCAAGCCTCTAATTGGATTCTTGGTAACGCAAAAGCCTCCTATGTTAAAAAAGGCAAGCTAAAAGATATGATGGCAAATTTAAAAAATATGAAGTTTACCTTTCATATCGCAATGTCTAAATTAGAATAGACATTAGAAATCATTTGGAATCTGCTTTATGGAAGCCATTTAAGTGATAGACATATTGAGACCCCTGTTGGGTTGCTTCAGGGGCGTTTGTTGTCTAGAGTCCATATTCGGGGGTTAATTGGGGAGAGGAAGATCAAGGAAAGATGTCCCTTTAATGTCTATTTTAATTTAGGCATCGAAACAAAAAAGGTACTTTTTTTAATTTGCCATTATATCTTTTAACCTGCCATTTTTAACATAGGAGGCTATTGCGTTCCTAGGAATCCAATTAGAGGCTTGATTTAGCTTACTTCCTTACTTGGATAGAGTCTTGTGACCCCCAAGGCTCAGATCGAGGTTTGGCTATGTTTGTATAGTGTATAAGTAGCAGTGATTCAGCACGCCGCCCGTACCCTGGAAGACGTCAACGCATGACAAAACGCATAGGGTGAAGGGAAGTGCTGATGTCACCGCTAATGTGCAATCCTGGAAAGACGGCCTGTGTTTTACATGCTGGCTGGCGTGCTTGTTCTTAAGGCGATTTTAAGTTGTAAATCATGTAAGTGCAATCTTTAAAGACATTTAAAAAAAAAGTGTTAACGTTTTTAGACTATGTGAAGCTCTTTGTATTTTTGGGTGTCTCTATGATGTTGACCACTTGAGATATCGGTGTGTGGCACTATGAGAGGACCTTGGACTATATAAAGCCCCCAGCACGGTGTTAAGCTAAAAGCACCATTGACCAGTTGACCAGGTCAGTAAGAGCTGGTAAGCGAGTATTTCAGCCTTTGGTGCTGGTGGTGTTACTTGAGCTCACTTTAGGGTGATGGATAGCTGTGTTTTCCCGTATTATGGACTCCTTATTTCATCACTTGTGAATTGTTTTGCTATTTTATGTACATTAGCGCAACTTATATTTATTTTCATCAAAAAAAGCATGCTGAAGTGGTAGGCACTTTAACCACTTGCCGACCGCCTGCAGTACATATACTGTACTGTGGCAGGTCGACTCGGTACCGCAAAATGACGTAACTGTACGTCGCTTCGCGGGACCACTAGTAGGGGCACAAGTGTCCATTAGCCACAGGGGGAGCCAATCAGCGGGTCCGGGAGCCACGATTGCCACTGGGCACCCGCGATCACTCCCCGTGGAGACAGAACGATGGTTTGCCGTTGTAAACACAGCAGACCGCTGTTCTGTCAGTAATGAACACAGGGATCCTGTGTTCCTCTTTTTTAGGAACACAGGTGTAATGGAACCACGACCCACGCTGTACTTGTTGATTTCTGTCAGTGTATGGCTTCCTTCAGTCTTGAACATAAATATTAAATATTCCAGCCGCCCCCATACAAAGCTAGCTGACAACTTAGCATGTACTGGAACCTTCTTCTTTATTGAACAGTCACACAGTTTTTATACATCCTGGACATCCCCCTCCTGATCAGATTACCCCATCAGGTCAGGGGGTGCCTGATTACATTATCATATGCAGATGAAATTGTATACAGAAATAGAATTAACCTGAACTAATTATCTAGCCATCTGGACAGAAACAATATGTGAGTTCATTAACATATAACAATGGGACAGACAGGCTTAACAGAATCCACATAACACCTCAATACACAGACAATAGGGAGATCCTGTCTCTGAAATTGAAGTACAATGCACATTATCATAAGTGTAAACATGGAACCCATTTGAACCATTTTCCCAGTGTCCATTAAGTATCTGTTTTTCACTCCATGATGGTGAGTACCGTCACAACAGGTCTCTGTGTTCATTCAGTAAATAGAACCCCCACACAGTTAGAAAACACCCCCTATGGACACATTTAACCCTTTGATCGCCCCTGGTGTTAAGACCTTCCCCTGCCAGTGTCATTAGTATAGTAACAGTGCATATTTTTAGCGCTGATTACTGTAGTAATGTCACTGGTCCCCCCAAAAGTGTCAAAAATGTCAGTTAGGTGCCCGATCTGTCCACCGCAATGTTGCAGTCCCATTAAAAGTCACTGGCCTGGTCATTAAAGGGGAAAACCTTCTGGTCCAGAAGTGGTTAATGTGTGTTGAAGTCGAAGCAAGTGTAAATGAGGTTTACAAACTAGAAATTAAATGTAAAAAAGCAAAAAAAAAATAAGGCTCACTATTGTCACTAGTTACATTAAGAACTGCCAGTTACCTCTGAGGCTCGGTTCACACTTATGCGAGTGCGGGAAGGCTGCGAATCCGCAGCCTGTTCCCGCATCGCACACGCACCCCCGGCAGTTCACACTGCCATATGCGATACGCTGGGGGTGTCAATGTAATCTTAACGACACCCCCAGTTTGATCGCATATCGCAGTGCGATCGTGCAGTTCGCACAGGATCGGATCGCACAAGTGTGAACCGCTGTGCGATCCGATCCTGATGCGGCTAGAAAAAAGGGTCCCTGTGCGTGTTTGGTGCGGCTGCGGTGCGAATTTAGCCATACAAACTGTATGGCTAAACTCGCACCGCACAGCCGATCGCATGTAATGTCGGAGCAGTGCGCTCCGACATTACATGCGAACCCCGCACACGCACAAGTGTGAACCGGGGCTTAAATTAAAGCAAAACTAAACTGTATCTGAGCACCACGAAAAGGAAACACTAATTAATTCATTTTTTAAAATCAATGCAAGATCCTCCATCCAGTCCATGTCTTCATGCTTTATTTTGAAAAATCACTTTAAAAAATGCCCGCCCCTGAGTATTTCTAGCTACTGCCATCTTGAGTAAGGGCAGATGATTCATGTAGCATTTACTTCCTGGAATACATCTTCCCTTAATTCAGCCATGCAGGCTGGAGGGTATGCTTAGCTGGGAAAGCCCCTCCTCCCATGAAGACTCCGGGGATGTAGGACATCATTGTGGCCTAGGCTGGAAACCAGGAAGCAACTGAAGAAATTATTATTATTTTTATTATTTTTTTTTTTTAAACAAGTAAATATAATCTACCTTCCTATTTATTTACTAATGCTGGCAGAATAAGGATTAAACATAGTCAATGCTGATTGAGAGAGCTTTACATTATCTTACCTCTGCATTTAACACATTGTTCTCTGACAGCTGTCTCAGGACGGCATGTGTGTCTATGTTTCCCAAAATGTTGATCAGGTCATCTTTATAGTACTCAAATATCATCCTCACTGAGGAATCCGGGTATCCCTGCATCCGCTGGCACAACCTCTTAATGTCCTCTAGAAAATTACAGGAAAAAAAAAAAAAACAGAATTGTGAATACAACGAAAGTTCTAAATTATCTTTGATAAAAAAATAAAATAAAAAACACACACAAAAAAAAATGAGAATCACGTTTTTTTTTTGCTTATGTAGCACCCTCCATGGTAGGTGCTAGGAAGAAGCATATGGGTGGCCCTGTCTGCATATCAGGAGGGCCTGATCATTGGTTAGGCTGTCATGTGCTTCCCAGGGTGTCTGTTGAGTCTGGGGAGTCTCCCCACTGTGTCCAATGAGGGTTCTTATTGGACAGTGGAGGAAACCTGACCAATAGCACACCAGGGCATGTATCCATCTCAGAGGGCAGAATCTGCTGCAAAGCATCCTGGGATAGGGTATAAGTCTGAGGGGAGCACATGACGCAGTGTCTTTGGTGGGAAGCAGAGTCCCAGGAGGAGGGTGATGGCTGTCTCTCCTCCTGTCAGCGCAAGAGAGAGTGTCCTGGGCAGTCGGCCTAAGGACGAAGGTTGAGATGAGCTGCAGAGGAGGGATCCAGAGTGCTGTGGGCCGAGTGGAGCTGTTGGGCAGAAGTTTCAGGGAAAAACAGTGTTGTGAGTACTTGAGACTGCCCAGGGGTCTGCCTAGGAGAGGGGACCACTCCAGAAAGTCAAGAGGATCCAGGAGCCAGCTAACCTGTGGAGAAGGTTTAGAGAAAGGGGGTGCCAGTGTTGAAGCCCTGAAGATAAGTGAGAGAAAGAGAGTGCCGGTGTGGGCCCCGAAGTGTTTAGCAGCGCAGCAGTAGTACATGTAGCTACCTCAGCAAGGAGTGCTTAGGGAGCTAAAAAAAAGGACTTCTTTAAGTGAGAAAGTACAGCCCAGAGCAAAATAACAAAAAATAGGCGCAGGGCTAGCATGACTGGGCCAGCAGTGTAATTGGCCTAGTAGGGGCTAATAAAGAAAGGCATTTCGTGGGGTTGCTCTCCTATTGGCTACTGTTAGTTGTGGGGAGGGGCCGCAGAGGGGGGAGTTAGCCGTCCTGTAGTTTCCCGGGCATCAGTTCAGCGTGGGTGGAGGAGCGTTCCCGCCTGCCCGCCCCTACATTGGAATTTCCGTGTAATGTGATTGTTTTCAGATTTGACGGTTAGGGTCTTTGGAGGTGTTTCTGGTAAAACCTGCTGTGCTTATCATCTGAGGGACCCATCTAAGGTATGGAGTCACCTGGGGAATGCCAGTTAATAGATGAGTTAGCTGGTAGTTTAAATTGGGAGGTATCTGCTGTGTGTTGAGGTCGTCCCCGAGCCGGTGTGGTGCGGCTGGGGACAGTTAAGAGTTACACAGATACAAAATTGTACTTGATATTTGGGGACTCCAAAGATCGGCAACCTTATGTTATCTTTTATTATATTATTTTGGCTCCTGTTCTAAGGAATGTGTTATATATATTTTTTTGGAAAAAAGAGTAATAAAACTGACATATACACCCCGACGGGATACCTGTCTATCTCACCCACTCGGCGCTAAGGTGCTCAATGCTATAATAAATAGCTTACATAAATACAGTGGTAAAAACCATAAATACCAAAATCCGATTAAAGGTACATAAAATAGTATAAAATGATATAAAATCACAAAACCATCTAAAACCTTTCGGATATCAGCAGCCGTTATATATAAAAACAATAATAAAATGGTGTATACATATAATAAAATCACATGTAAACACTAACAGCGCTATACAACTGATCACATAGTCCATAATGCGTCATATTCAAAAAAGAGGGACAGTCCAGCCTGCTGGCACCATCTTTGGTGATAAAATCCTGTGTAAGGTATTCACGTGCCCCCCAAGCAGTGCCCACGTACCTCACTGAGGGGGATATAAAGCCAAACAAGATGTATACCCAGGAGGATAAATCTCTCTGACACAGCTCAGGATCTCCACAAAGATGATGGCTGGATCACTCCATAGATGTTATATGATATGCAAATGAAAAAAATGCTCTCATAGCGTAATTCCATCAACACGCATTTATTTAGAGCAAATACAAGAAAAAATGCACTCACAAACAAAATTAAAAGGAAAGCATCCAACGATTCATTAATATTCCCGATCCAGGCTACCTGTACGGCTCCCGCCATCCCGTTGTGGATGCGAAGCCGCGGCTACCACCGCCGTAGGACTTCCGAGTTCGGCGTGACATCAGACGTCCGGATCGTCACATTGCTATGGTCACCATTGGCCCTCCGTTGAAGTCAGCCAATGACGAAACGCGTTAGGGCGTGGACACCCAGTGACCACAGCAACATGACGATCCGGACGTCTGACGTCACGCCAAACCCGGAAGTCCTACGGCGGTGGTAGCCGCAGCTTCGCATCCACAACGGGACGGCGGGAGCCGTACAGGTAGCCCGGATCGGGAATATTAATGAATCATTGGATGCTTTCCTTTTAATCTTGTTTGTGAGTGCATTTTTTGTTGGATTTGCTCTAAATAAATGCGTGTTGATGGAATTACGCTATGAGAGCATTTTTTTATTTGCATATCATATAACATCTATGGAGTGATCCAGCCATCATCTTTGTGGAGATCCTGAGCTGTGTCAGAGAGATTTATCCTCCTGGGTATACATCTTGTTTGGCTTTATATCCCCCTCAGTGAGGTACGTGGGCACTGCTTGGGGGGCATGCCAGTGTGTTGAAGGTGCACGATTATTTAAATAAGAGCACGTGAATACCTTACACAGGATATTATCACCAAAGATGGTGCTAGCAGGCTGGACTGTCCCTCTTTTTTGAATATGACGCATTATGGACTATGTGATCAGTTGTATAGCGCTGTTAGTGTTTACATGTGATTTTATTATATGTACACACCATTTTATTATATATATTTTTTTGTTACTGGTTAATAAATGGCCACTTCTGCCAATTTTACTCCAATAACGGTGTCTGTGTATTTATTGCAGGAAGTTTAGGTAAGGGGTTGGGATTTTTGGGATAACGGTTATGGTAAGTGTGATAATTACATCTGGGGTGCCTTAGTCAAGCAGTCCCAGGTCAGTTTGGAGTTAACAGGCAACAAGCCAGCTTTAACCAGCGTCAACCGGCATTGACCGGCATCTAGCCAGCGTCAAGTCAGTGCCAAGAAGCATTTTCAGTTGTCTCTAGCAAATTGTGCATAGTTGAGCCAAAGGAGGTTCCCACTCATTCCCTTCTTCCATCCAAGTTCTCAAATAAACCTAAAAACCCAAAGATACTGGACTGGTCATTGTCTCAGTGCTCACACACTTGGAGGAACATGCACAGAGGTACTTTTGTTGCACCCGGGGGCTCAGGGGGACCCATATCCAGAAAAACGGCTGGGAATCCTGCTACACTTAGAATGAAGATCACGATTCTCAAAATCTTTTTTATTTTAAAGATGTATATATATATATTTTTTTTATTAACCATTTGAAATAAAGCTGTGACTAGGATTACCCCCACATTTGAAAAAGCATGGCATGAATGTACACTTCACGGAGAGGGAAGAAGGATGCAGTGTCCCCGGGGCCTATGTCTGAAGAAGAAACGGAAGAAATTTAAGAAAATGTTTCTTAAAAATGCACTTCATTGATATCTGACACCAAACTGACGTCTGTTCAGAGCTGACAGATAAACTGCAAAATTTCATAGCAGAGACCCAATGGGGGTGATTTACAAAAACTAGAGAGTGCAAAATCCGGTGCAGCTGTGCAAAGAAACCAATCAGCTTCCAGGTTTTATTGTCAAAAGTGATTGTAAAGTCTCATTATATCTTTCTATTAACCACTTAAGCCCCGGAAGATTTTACCCCCTTCCTGACCAGGCCCTATTTTGCGATTCGGCACTGCGTGATTTTAACGGACAATTGCGCGGTCGTGCGACGCTGTACCCGAATGAAATTGACGTCCTTTTTTTCCCACAAACAGAGCTTTCTTTTGGTGGTATTTGATCACCTGTGCAATTTTTACTTTTTGCGCTATAAGCAAAAAAAGAGCGACAATTTTGAAAAAATAACAATATTTTTCACATTTTTTTATATGAAATTCCCCCAAAAAAATGTAAAAATCTAAATTTTTTAACATTTTAGGCCAATTTGTTTTCTGCTACCTATGTTTGGTAAAAAAAAATCGCAATAAGCATATTTTGATTCGTTTTCTAACTAAGGGAAAGATTTTTGTCATTTTTGGTGTTTTTTTTTTTTAACGAGTAATGGCGGCGATCTGCAATTTTTTTTTGCGGGACTGCGACATTGCGGCGGACAGATCGGACCCTTGACTGACATTTTTGACACTTTTGGGGGTACCAGTGACATTACTACAGTAATCAGTGCTATACATATGCACTGTTACTGTAAAAATGACACTGGCAGGGAAGGGGTTAACTTTATTGGTAATGCAAGGGGTTAAGTGTGTCTCTAGGGGCGTTCTTCTAACTGTAAAGGGGTGTGGTTAGTGATGTAAGCACAGAGACATACGATCCTACATAGCAGGATCGTATGATCTCTGCAGTTACACAGGGGAGAATGACAGGCGGCTTTGTTTACATCAGCCGCCTGCCTTTCTCCCTCTCCACCGGGAGATCGCGAGTGACCGGCGGACATCGGGTCCGCCGGTCACACGCGTGGACTTCTTAGGGAACGAGCGGGGGCGGGAGCGCGCGCTCGCCCCCTAGAGGCTCACAGGCTAGCGAAGTAGCCCTACACCACTTTGCCTGTACGGGGCTGACAGCAGCAGTAAATAGCCGTGCGGCAGTCGGCAAGTGGTTAAAATAACTTCCTCTGTGCAGTTGGTTTTACACAGAGCAGCCTGGATCCTCTTCTTCTCGGGTACCTAGCTGGAGCTCCTGGCCCCACTTTCTTGTTGGGTGCCCCCACAGAAAGCAGCTTGCTATGGGGGCACCCGAGCTGAGCTGCAGCCCCGTGTATCTATTCAGGCACAGAGCTGCTGTTCGGCCCCGCACCCTCACTCCTGATTGGTTAGCTGAGTTTGATTGACAGCAGCGAGAGCCAATGGCGCCACTGCTGTGTCTCAGCCAGTCAGGAGAGGGAGTCCCGATTGGCTGAAGTACTCGTGGACATCGCTGGATAGAGATGGGGCTCAGGTAAGTATTAGGGAGGCTGCTACACACAGAAGGCTTTTTATCTTAATGCATAGAATGTATTAAGGTAAAAAACCTTCTGACTTTACGAACACTTGAATTGAAGAAGCTGATTGGCTATTATGCACAGCTGCACCAGATTTTGCACTCTCCAGTAATTTAATCCCATTGTTACCAGCAGCCCTTGGTTCATCTGTCCCTGCCCCTTAATATGAATATGTATAATGATAAAAAAAAGCAAGGAATCATCCATATCTGTTCATTGCTAGTGTAGCGACCCTTTCCCGGGGGGGGGACTGATGGGCACTGATAGGCAGCACTGATAAGCACTAATGGCGATGGGCACTGATTGGCCCTGTTGAGGCTGCACTGATCATCAGTGCCCTGATTATCAGTGTAAATGTCCCCTGTCACACTTGCCGGTTACCGACTCTCCTCTCCTCACACTGTGACAGCGCATGAGGAAAGGAATGCCGATAAACGGCAAGTTTGTTTCCATGTATTCAACTGTGACATGGTAAAGGGCCACTGTGATTGGCTCTTTACCGCTATCACAGAGTGCGCCAGATGCACGCCCCCTGGTTCTGGGAGGATGTCCATTGATCCCCTCCAAGAATTGGAGCCGTCTTTTGGCTATAGCGTGGTCAGGAAGTAGTTAACCACTTTACCACCGGAGGATTTTCCTGCTTTACGTCCAGGACACTTTTTGCAACTTGGCACTGCGTAACTTTAACTGACAATTGCGCGGTCATGCAACCCTGTACTAGGGTTGCCACCTCATCCCTTTAATCCAGGACACATAGTAATTACTCAGGTTCTGAGGCTGATATAATGCACATAAGGCACCAAGTGAGTTTAATTACCACCCTAATCAGCCACAGAACCTGTGTAATTAATATGTGTCTTGGATTAAAAGGGATGAGGTGGTAACCCTACCCTGTACTAGAGTTGCCACCTCATACCTTTAAACCCGAACCCTTATGAATCACACAGGTTCTGAGGCTAATTTATTGCATATGAGGCACCAAGTGAGTTTAATTACCACCTTAATCAGTCACAGAACCTGTGTAATGAACATGTGTTCAGTTTTAAAGGGATGAGGTGACAACACTACCCTGTACCCAAACAAAATTGTCGTCCTTTTTTTTTCACAAACAGAGCTTTCTTTTGGTGGTATTTAATCCCCTTTGCGCTTTTCATTTTTTGCGATATTAATAAAAAAAGAGCGAAAATTTTGCGAAAAAATTGACATTTTTTACTTTGACAGTTAAAAAATACCCAATAAATTCAATTTTTGTCATATATTTAGGCCAAAATGTATTTAGCTACATGTCTTTGACAAAAAAATCCTCAATGAGCGTATTTTTAACCACTTTAAGACCGGAAGATTTTACCCCATTCCTGACCAGGCCATATTTTGCGATTCGGCACTGTGTTACTTTAACTGACAATTGCGCGGTCGTGCGACGCTGTACCCAAATGAAATTTATGTTCTTTTTTCCCCACAAATAGAGCTTACTTTTGGCGGTATTTGATCACCTTTGCAATTTTTAATTTTTTAATAAAGAGCGACAATTTTGAAAAAAAAAAACAATATTTTTTACATTCTGATATATAACATTCCCAAAAAAAATTTTTAAAATCAAAATTTTTTAACATTTAAGGCCAATTTGTTTTCTACTACATATTTTTGGTAAAAAAAAATCACAAAAAACGTATTTTGATTGGTTTGCGCAAAAGTTATTGCGTTTACTAACTACGGGAAAGATTTGTCATTTTTATTGTTTTTTTGTTTTTTTACTAGTAATGGCGGCGATCTGCGATTTTTTTTTTTGCAGGACTGCGACGTTTCAGCGGACAGATCGGACCCCTAACTGACATTTTTGACACTTTTGGGGGTTCTAATGACATTACTACAGTAATCAGTGCTATAAATATGCACTGTTACTGTAATAATGACACTGGCAGAGAAGGGGTTAACTTTATTGGTGATCAAGGGGTTAAATGTGTGCCTCATGCTTACTAGCGTGTGTGGGGGGAGGGGACTGTGTGACACAGGCACAGATTGCAGGTTCAGCTATGCTGAATCCTGCAATCTGTCACTGTCTGTCACTTAGGAGATCCGCCTGCTTTGTTTACACAGCCGGGCGGATTTCCTCACTCGATCCCCGACGATCGGGGAAGAGCGGTGGTGATCACCGCCTCTCCTCTCCTGGCCCGACTCCCACTGTGTCTGAATACAGCGGGAGCGAGCCTCCGGTGGCGCGCGCGAGCCGCCAAGAGGGGGCGGGATCCAGCGACGTAGGTGTACGTCGCTGGACGGTAACGAGCCACTTTGCCACAGTACCAGCTCAGTGAGTGGTCGGCAAGTGGTTAATGAGAGATTAACACATATGATAATACTGCAGGTGAAAGTACAGGTCTACCTTTGCATGAAAATCCCTGTATGGGTTCCCCTACTTTCCTCCTTGGTAAATACACCCAGAATCAGTCCTCAGTGGCCTTGCCACACTGGGCTCTCCCATTCATCCCTCTAGAGCAGTGGTTCTTAACCTGGGTTCGATCGAACCCCAGGGGTTCGTTGAGTCAGTCTCATGCGTTCGGCGGAGGTCAAGACACACACTCGACTCATATGATTCGTGATGAGACGCCCTGCTCATCCCCCTGAGAAAATATTACTGATTGTGAGGCCGAGCACACCCCGGGAAATCAGAGCTGCGGTCGGGACAACTCACAGCCATTACACATAGACACTTGACGCTCCACCCCCTGTACCTCCCCCAGCAGGTTTCCAGCCTATCTCCTGCAGGCTGCTTGAGTGGGCGGGATGGGGATGTACCTGACCACGGAGATTGTGCCCGCCTGGAAGAGGGAAGTAGGAGCAGCTGAGCAGAGGGAGCCGAGTGAATGTTCCTGGAGGTGAGCTCAGCTAGCAGTACATGGTGGATTAGTTTACAAGCACCTCTATGCTACGTCTGCTGAGTTACTGCAGCTTAGCATAGAGGTGCTGTTAGCTGACAAATGGAAATGCATGTCCTTTTCATTTAGCTCAATAAAGCGTTGTGAATGCCCCCTGGTGTGTGCCCTCCTGATACCCCATGGTATGCCCTCCCAACACCTTCCCCCCAGTGTGTGCCCTCCTGACACCCCCAAGTCACACTGATTTGCAGTAAATATTCATTATTATGTTTTTGTGTGAAAATCATGTTTTAATGGTTTTGTTCTTTTTTCTATATATGGTTTTGTTCTTTAATGGTTTTTTTCATTTTGTGCACCTATGTATAATAAATATATACCTATGATTTGAATTTGAAAAAATCATATTTTATTTTTCCAATTAAGAAGGGTTCGGCGAATGCGCATATTAAACTGGTGGGGTTCAGTACCTCCAACAAGGTTAAGAACCACTGGTCTAGAGCTTGTGGAGCACAGACATCAGACGGAAATGTAGTGTAAGCACTGCAAGGCACAATGGTGCCAGGTGGGACCATGCCACATGAGGATTGATTCTTGATATAACAGAATAGGGGTGGGGCCCTGTAATGTTCCAGGTATTGGTATTTTGGGGTGAAATTGAGGTGCC
Source organism: Pelophylax lessonae (assembly GCF_965119305.1). Classification (NCBI taxonomy): domain Eukaryota; kingdom Metazoa; phylum Chordata; class Amphibia; order Anura; family Ranidae; genus Pelophylax; species Pelophylax lessonae. The sequence continues at coordinate 876,527,713 of NC_138768.1, forward strand.
TTTAGATTACTTCTGGTCAGATCAGTGAATATTTGTTGCTAGCAGGCCAAATGATTGGCATTCCTCCATGTACAATGCCAATCTGCAGATTTTTGAATGTGGGAAACCAAGTGTAATACTACAGGATATAGGCAAAGCTGCAACAGACATACCTTGGAACGCAAAATTGATTTAATTGCAAAATAACCACTTTTGCAGTCTGTAAAGTGTCACCAAATAAAAACTCTCCATTTCCCTCATTGAGATGTGCAGTGAAATTTACTTGGAAAAAATACTATTCTGTTTTTCCATATTTTATCAAAATGAATCAGTTTTAACTTGAATTGATTTCAGGAAACATGTATCAGAAAATTATTCTTACAAATTATTTCGGACAGTCATCTGCTTTGACTAGCTGTGTGGGTGTATACAGTATTATTGGTTGTGTTCCTGACACACCTTATATCTGAGTAAGCTGCTTGATGAGCAGCCAAATGTTTCTACTATAAACAGAATCATTTCAGAGTGAGACCTGGATCTAAAATAAAATCAATAACAGCAAAAGTCTGAAGAGCTGGAGATGTGAAACCAATAGGGCAGGGGTAGACAACCTTTGAGAGATGGAGATCTAGATGGACAACATTGAAGAGATCAAAGATCGGGGGGGGGGGCAGCATCCCCTTTTATTTTTTTTAAGAAATTAACTTGCAAACCCCCAACAAAAAGATGGCATGAAAAAAAAAAACCTTCAAAAAAACGACTAAAACTAATGTAACTGTAAAAATGTGAATCTAGCCTACCTTAAAAGTTAGCTTCAGTGAGAAAATTGGCATTCGCTTTCATTCAAATGTTTTTATGTCTAGGGAGTAATTGGATATTCCCATAAGTCTGATGCAAGAGTCCTTCATGAAAGCAGAACATCTGGTACTGCAGGCTGATTTTCTGGACTAGTTTCAGGTCTGGCTCTGATTTCTGGCTTAGGGTAAGTGGGATGTAGGGCAGCATCCAGGGCTCAGTAGGACGTAGGGCAGAATACAGAGGTCAGTAATTTGTAGGGCAGTGTACAGAGGTCAGTAATTTGTAGGTAAGTGTACAGAGGTCAGTAATTTGTAGGGCAGTGTACAGAGGTCAGTAATTTGTAGGTAAGTGTACAGAGGTCAGTAATTTGTAGGGCAGTGTACAGAGGTCAGTAATTTGTAGGGCAGTGTACATAGGACAGTAATTTGTAGGGCAGTATACAGAGGTCAGTAATTTGTAGGGCAGTGTACAGAGGTCAGTAATTTGTAGGGCAGTATACAGAGGTCAGTAATTTGTAGGGCAGTGTACAGAGGTTAGTAGTATGTAGGGGAGTGTACAGAGTTCAGTAATTTGTAGGGCAGTGTACAGAGGATAGTAATTTGTAGGGCAGTGTACAGAGTTCAGTAATTTGTAGGGCAGTGTACAGAGGTCAGTAATTTGTAGGGCAGCGTACAGAGGTCAGTAATTTGTAGGGCAGTGTACATAGGTCAGTAATTTGTAGGGCAGTATACAGAGGTCAGTAATTTGTAGGGCAGTGTACAGAGGTCAGTAATTTGTAGGGCAGTATACAGAGGTCAGTAATTTGTAGGGCAGTGTACAGAGGTTAGTAGTATGTAGGGGAGTGTACAGAGGTTAGTAGTATGTAGGGGAGTGTACAGAGGTCAGTAATTTGTAGGGCAGTATACAGAGGTCAGTAATTTGTAGGGCAGTGTACAAAGGTTAATAGTATGTAGGGGAGTGTACAGAGGTTAGTAGTATGTAGGGGAGTGTACAGAGGTCAGTAATTTGTAGGGCAGTGTACAGAGGTCAGTAATTTGTAGGGCAGTGTACAGAGGATAGTAATTTGTAGGGCAGTGTACAGAGTTCAGTAATTTGTAGGGCAGTGTACAGAGGTCAGTAATTTGTAGGGCAGCGTACAGAGGTCAGTAATTTGTAGGGCAGTGTACATAGGTCAGTAATTTGTAGGGCAGTATACAGAGGTCAGTAATTTGTAGGGCAGTGTACAGAGGTCAGTAATTTGTAGGGCAGTGTACAGAGGTTAGTAGTATGTAGGGGAGTGTACAGAGGTCAGTAATTTGTAGGGGAGTGTACAGAGGTTAGTAGTATGTAGGGGAGTGTACAGAGGTTAGTAGTATGTAGGGGAGTGTACAGAGGTCAGTAATTTGTAGGGCAGTATACAGAGGTCAGTAATTTGTAGGGCAGTGTACAAAGGTTAATAGTATGTAGGGGAGTGTACAGAGGTCAGTAGTATGTAGGGGAGTGTACAGAGGTTAGTAGTATGTAGGGGAGTGTACAGAGGTTAGTAGTATGTAGGGGAGTGTACAGAGGTTAGTAGTATGTAGGGGAGTGTACAGAGGTCAGTAATTTGTAGGGCAGTATACAGAGGTCAGTAATTTGTAGGGCAGTGTACAGAGGTCAGTAATTTGTAGGGCAGTATACAGAATTCAGTAATTTGTAGGGCAGTATACAGAGTTCAGTAATTTGTAGGGCAGTGTACAGAGGTCAGTAATTTGTAGGGCAGCGTACAGAGGTCAGTAGGATGTAGGTCAGTGTATAGAGGTCAGTAATTTGTAGGGCAGCGTACAGAGGTCAGTAGTTTGTAGGGCTAGGGTCAGGAGGGCAAGGTACAGGGGGGTCAGGGGGCATGGTACTGGGGAATCAGAAGGATACGACGCAGGGGGGTCAGGAGGGCATGGTATTGGGGGGTTAGGATGACTGGAGTGTCAAGAGGGCATGGAACTGGGGGGATAGGAGGGTATGGTATTGGGGATTCAGGAGGGCTGGGGTGTCAGAAGGGCATGGCCCTGGGAGTCAGGAGGGCATAGTGCTGGGGGTTCAGGAGCACATAGCACTGGGGGTTTAGAGGGGCAAGGCACTGGGGGTTTAGGAGGGCATGGCGCTGGGGTTTCAGGAGGGCATAGCACTGTAGGTCAGGAGGGCATGATGCTGGGGGTTAGGAGGTAATGGTTCCAGGGGTCAGGAGGGCAAGACACTGGGGATTCAGGAGGGCATGGCGTGGGGGTCAGGAGGGTTGGGGTGTTAGAAGGGCACAGACATTGTTTTTAAATGCAGAGTGGCAGAGGGAAGGTGCAGTGGCAAACCCACATGTCCTGGCTCTGATCCCTGGTGGGAATCTTATGTTGCCTTCCCACCTGGAATCAACATAAGCTCCTTGGATCGGGGAGGAGGGCAGGTGGAGATGAATGTGGAGGGGGAAGAGCTTGGGCATGTTCTTAAGAGCCCGAACCTGCCTGAGCTATTCCGGAGGCTTCCTTATGCAAGGGGTGGGGGATGCCTCTGCTGGCTAGGATAGGGTGAGCGTGCGCCTGCACTGCTCTGGAGCTCTCAGTAGATGACTGGGTCAGCAACACTGGAATGTGTTCGCGAGCTACTCGTCACCTCTCGACGGCGTCACAGGTAGCTCGCGATTGATGGGTTGCCGACCCAGGCTCTTAAGTCTAAAGGATAGTAAATTGATCTTCAGTTTATGAAGCTCGTTCTTTGTGTATCATGATCCTGCGCATATCCCGTTTTCTTGTTACTGCCATTGGATACCTCTCTTTCTGATACTGGTTTTGACTTCAGCTTTTTTAAGGACTTTATTTCTACCGATCACTAGGGATGATCGAACTTTTGAAAAGTTCGGTTCGGCCAGAACATCCGAACTTCCCGAAAGTTCGGCCCGGATTTCAGAACCCCATTGAAATCAATGGGACCCGAACTTCGGTAATCAAAAAACACCATTTTTAAGCCCTAAAACCCAATAAATGCCCCTAAAAAGTGCCTAGGGTTCTGGGTCATGCCCCATTAACTATTAATCACACAAAAAAAGTTCTTAAAAATTGTCATTTTTGATAAAAAAGCCAATTATTGAAAAAAAAAAAAAGAGAGAGATTTTTTAATTTAAAAGGTGTACAAGTGAAGTTTCAGCTCTGTAGCGTGTCCAGAACCATGAAAAAAAAAAAAGATAATTTTTCAGTAGAACAGGGATGTGGGACCCTCCTTTTACACCTATATGATCTTTTTTTTCTGGTTCTGGACATGCTACAGAGCTGAAACTTCACAGGTACACCTTTTAGACCCCCCCCCCCAGACACAAAATCACACAAAAAAAAGTTCTTAAAAAATTGTCATTTTTGATAAAAAAAAAAGCCAATTATTGAAAAATTAAAAAAAAAAAAAAAAGAGATTTTTTGATTTTTACTTTGGATTTCGTATCTGGGGGGTCTAAGTTTCAGCTCTGTAGCATGTCCAGAACCATAAAAAAAAAGATTGTTTGTATTAGAAAACTTTCAGCACAGGAGTATGGCTTCGCTGCTGTAACACCTTGCCGGTTTAATAGCAGGCATTTTTTTGGGTTCTTTGCAGTCAGGAAAAACATCTGAACTTGTGTATAGTGGTACTGTGCACAAGTTCTGATGTTTTGCCTGCCTCCAAAAACCCCCAAAAAATGCCAGCAAAAACACACCTGGGCATTTTTTTTTTGACGCTAGCATTTTTTTGGCATTTTTTGGGGTTCTTTTGAGGCAGGCAAAACATCTGAACTTGTGTATAGTGGTATATATACACACATAATTATATGTATATAGACACCTAGCCATATATAGGTGTGATAGTAGCAGAAATATATTACTGTAAATGATTTCATTAGCGCAAGCATATATTTCTGCTACTATCACACCTATATATGGCTAGGTGTCTATATACATATAATTATGTGTGTATATATACCACTATACACAAGTTCAGATGTTTTGCCTGCCTCCAAAACCCCCAAAAAATGCCAGCAAAAACACACCTGGGCATTTTTTTTTTTGACGCTAGCGTTTTTTTGGCATTTTTTTGGGTTCTTTTGAGGCAGGCAAAACATCTGAACTGTGTATAGTAGTATATATACACACGTACATATATTTATATACACACCTAGACATATATAGGTGTGATAGTAGCAGAAATATATTTCTGCTACTATCACACCTATATATGTCTAGGGGTATATATACAGACATATATGTGTATATATACCCCCTATACACATGTTCAGATGTCATGTCTGACATCAAACATGTCCTCAAAAAAGCACTGGCAGTGGCAGCCCCTGCAGCATAAAAAATGCTTGGCTGGTGAGAAGCCATATGGGTGTGCCGAAGCAATTCAGAGAAATTATCATTTCTCTATAGCGGTCACCCTGCTATGGAAGGGTTTGGTCACCCTTCCATAGCAGTCACTGCCAGTTAACCCTACACTACACTACGGTCCCCTGACACTTAACACTTTCCCTACAGAAACTAAATTTTTGAAGCTAACTTAAGTGTAAAGGAGCACTCTAACTACACTAGATATCCCTTTCCTCACACTAATAAATGCTAAATGACACTTTTAAAGTTAAATTAACAGAACTGCTTCCATTCTCTTCCATGTCCAGTATAACAATGCTAGGAATATGGCGGGGGCGATCTTATATACTGGGATGCGTATTCACTAATGATTGGTCTAGGGACCCCCTAGTCACTCCAATCACATTCCTAGCATTCTCCTGCCCCCTCAATTTGTTTTGCTAATGGTTCTGGTCCAATCACTGGCTTTTAAAGCCCATTTCCTGAACCATTGCATTTTGGGCGGTTCTGGTTGCCGAATTCCGAACTTTTTGGGCAAAAAGTTCTAAATTCGGCCGAACCTCGAACACCCAATGTTCGGGCCGAACCGATGGTCGACCCGAACCGTTCGATCATCCCTACCGATCACCTGTGTATGACCTTTGCTTGGCTTCTTACCACTCTGCTGTCTTACTGACTTCCCATGTTTGACCCAAATCCTACCATTCACCCTAGAATTCCCCTGCAGTTCTCCCCTGCTGATCACCTTTGGGAGCAGCCAGGCACTAGCAGACTAGACTCTTAGTACCCATGCCACTTTATGCCCTTCACTCCCTGTCACTACCTCCAGGGGTGTTCAGACCAGAGCTGCAAGAAAAAGTCTTCTTGTCTCTTTGGCCTCTGCCCAGGCACATGATAGTATCACTCAGCTAGAAAGACTCGCTTCCCCAGCCAGCCCTGTGCCAACAGATTGCTATGCTCACAAAAGCTAAGAAGAGCTTACAGGATGGTTACTTCCAGCTGGAGGGATGACTTGATACTTTAACTGCTTCCTCTGCATCACTCAGGGCAGCCAGAAGATTAGTTCCATTGTCAAATGTGACCTTGCCTGGCTGAAGATGTGTTCACTAAGGTTCTCTAACAAACCTCTGAGGGCTTCACAGAACAGCTGTATTTATACTTTGATTAAATTACACACAAGTGGACTCTATTTACTAATAAGGAAACTTCTGAAGGCCATTGATTCCACTAGATTTTAGTTAGGGGTATCAGAGTAAAGGGGGGTGAATACAAATGCACGCCACACTTTTCACATATTTATTTGTAAAAAATGTTGAAAACCATTTATCATTTTCCTTCCACTTCACAATTCTGTGCCGCTATGTGTTGGTCTATCACATAAAATCCCAATAAAATACATTTAAGCTTTTGGTTGTAACAATATTATTATTATTATTATTATTCAGGATTTATATAGCGCCAGCAGTTTACGCAGCGCTTTACAATATAAAAGGGAGACAATACAGTTACAATACAATAAAATACAAGAGGATTAAGAGGGCCCTGCTCAGAAGAGCTTACAATCTAATGGGGTGGGGCAGGTGTTACAAGAGGTTGTAAGAGTAGGGAATGAGCTGATGGAAGATTAGTTGGCGGTGTGATAGGCTTCCCCAAAGAGATGAGTTTTCAGGGATCGCCTGAAAGCAGCTAGAGTAGGAGATAGCCGTACAGGTTGAGGTAGAGCGTTCCAGAGGATGGGAAACGCCATGGAGAAATCCTGGAGACGAGCATGAGAGGAGGAGACAAGGGAGCTTGAGAGTAGGAGGTCCTGAGAGGAGCGGAGAGGACGGTTTGGGTGATATTTGGAGACAATTTTGGTGATGTAGCAGAGTTGTGAATGTCTTTGTATGTCATGGTAACATGAAAAAATGTGGAAAATGTCAAGGGGTGTGAATACTTTTTCAAGGCACTGTATCTGGAATTACTGCCCTTAGGCACTTCTGGTTTCAAGAAGTTGGAGCATCAGGCCAGTGAGAAGGAGACCATGGTGACCATACTGTCACAATAAAGAAGACTGGAAGTTATCTTCAGCTCAAGTGGTGTGCCCCACCCTGAGTCCTTCCCAGTTACCAGACGACTGACAGACGACTGACAGGAATTCATAAAGAGCGTTGTAAACACTCAATAGAAATCTGTCTCCTGTCCATGCAACCAATGGTGCATCTGGTGGCAAAAATTGCAAGCTCTACTTTAAAGCGGAGTTCCGGCCTCAAATACCTTCTTTAACTAAAAATACCCCTATAATACTAATCCATCGCCCTTTACAGAACGCTATTTTCATACTTACAAGGTGTACAGTATTGGATTTTAGTCAAAATCTTACTTTTAAAAATACTGTCTGAGAGCGGCCATCTTGGATGTGGGCATCTGAAGCCGCAGTGTAATCTCCTGTGTCCTTCTTCCTGATTCCAGGGAGTGTTCTGAGAGTTCTTCCTGATTCCAGCCACCTGGGAGTGATGATTCCAGCCTCCTGGGAGTGATGACTCCAGCCTCCTGGGAGTGATGACTCCAGCCTCCTGGGAGTGATGATTCCAGCCTCCTGGGAGTGATGACTCCAGCCTCCTGGGAGTGATGACTCCAGCCTCCTGGGAGTGATGACTCCAGCCTCCTGGGAGTGATGATTCCAGCCTCCTGGGAGTGATGACTCCAGCCTCCTGGGAGTGATGATTCCAGCCTCCTGGGAGTGATGACTCCAGCCTCCTGGGAGTGATGATTCCAGCCTCCTGGGAGTGATGACTCCAGCCTCCTGGGAGTGATGACTCCAGCCTCCTGGGAGTGATGATTCCAGCCTCCTCGGAGTGATGACTCCAGCCTCCTGGGAGTGATGACTCCAGCCTCCTGGGAGTGATGACTCCAGCCTCCTGGGAGTGATGATTCCAGCCTCCTGGGAGTGATGACTCCAGCCTCCTGGGAGTGATGATTCCAGCCTCCTGGGAGTGATGACTCCAGCCTCCTGGGAGTGATGACTCCAGCCTCCTGGGAGTGATGACTCCAGCCTCCTGGGAGTGATGATTCCAGCCTCCTCGGAGTGATGACTCCAGCCTCCTGGGAGTGATGACTCCAGCCTCCTGGGAGTGATGACTCCAGCCTCCTGGGAGTGATGATTCCAGCCTCCTGGGAGTGATGACTCCAGCCTCCTGGGAGTGATGATTCCAGCCTCCTGGGAGTGATGACTCCAGCCTCCTGGGAGTGATGATTCCAGCCTCCTGGGAGTGATGACTCCAGCCTCCTGGGAGTGATGACTCCAGCCTCCTGGGAGTGATGATTCCAGCCTCCTGGGAGTGATGACTCCAGCCTCCTGGGAGTGATGACTCCAGCCTCCTGGGAGTGATGATTCCAGCCTCCTGGGAGTGATGACTCCAGCCTCCTGGGAGTGATGATTCCAGCCTCCTGGGAGTGATGACTCCAGCCTCCTGGGAGTGATGATTCCAGCCTCCTGGGAGAGATGATTCCAGCCTCCTGGGAGTGATGACTCCAGCCTCCTGGGAGTGATGATTCCAGCCTCCTGGGAGTGATGACTCCAGCCTCCTGGGAGTGATGATTCCAGCCTCCTGGGAGTGATGACTCCAGCCTCCTGGGAGTGATGATTCCAGCCTCCTGGGAGTGATGACTCCAGCCTCCTGGGAGTGATGACTCCAGCCTCCTGGGAGTGATGATTCCAGCCTCCTGGGAGTGATGACTCCAGCCTCCTGGGAGTGATGACTCCAGCCTCCTGGGAGTGATGATTCCAGCCTCCTGGGAGTGATGACTCCAGCCTCCTGGGAGTGATGATTCCAGCCTCCTGGGAGTGATGACTCCAGCCTCCTGGGAGTGATGATTCCAGCCTCCTGGGAGAGATGATTCCAGCCTCCTGGGAGAGATGATTCCAGCCTCCTGGGAGCGATGACTCCAGCCTCCTGGGAGGATGACTCCAGCCTCCTGGGAGTGATGACTCCAGGCTCCTGGGAGTGATGATTCCAGCCTCCTGGGAGAGATGATTCCAGCCTCCTGGGAGCGATGATTCCAGCCTCCTGGGAGCGATGACTCCAGCCTCCTGGGAGGATGACTCCAGCCTCCTGGGAGTGATGATTCCAGCCTCCTGGGAGTGATGACTCCAGCCTCCTGGGAGTGATGACTCCAGCCTCCTGGGAGTGATGACTCCAGCCTCCTGGGAGTGATGATTCCAGCCTCCTGGGAGTGATGATTCCAGCCTCCTGGGAGCGATGATTCCAGCCTCCTGGGAGCGATGACTCCAGCCTCCTGGGAGGATGACTCCAGCCTCCTGGGAGTGATGACTCCAGCCTCCTGGGAGTGATGACTCCAGCCTCCTGGGAGTGATGATTCCAGCCTCCTGGGGGTGATGACTCCAGCCTCCTGGGAGTGATGACTCCAGCCTCCTGGGAGTGATGACAAACAGCTCCCAGGATGCAATGCAAAGGGGGAAGTGATGTCGGTGGCCGTGGCCACAGAGGGGGGAGAAGGAGGAAGTACAATCAAAAATGCCCTGAAAATAATGTAAGGGACCCCCGAAAAAAACTGAAAATGACCAACTGTTGATCAGCATAGCGAGCACTCCAGGAATCACTAAAGTTGCAAAATAGGCCGGAACTCCGCTTTAAGAAAACTACTCATCCTCCAACAACTTGCATTCCACTGGGAAAGGTGTGTCACGTTAAAAGTTCCATTTTACTTCATCATCTAATAAAAAAACTTTAATAAAAAAAAAAAATTCTAGTACTACATGTTATAATTTATTGATTATCCTGGGGCTGGCATAAAAAAATGAAATGTTGCAATATGTACTTAGATCACAAAAGTAATAAATAAAAAGATGGAGAAAAACGTATATTTATTTACCATGGGTGACGTCTCTTTTCTGGTGCCGATTCATCCTTTCACTTGTGTACAGCAGATATCAGGTCATCACAACAGACACCTAAACACGGTGACAATATAATACTTTATATGTACTCAACTTTCATTTCCCAGCATATATACTATTACTACATTATACATTTTATATACATGTAGCACTACTCCCATGGGAGCTGCTGTGTGAGGGTTCCCCTGGGTTACCATTAGCAACAGTAGAACATTCAGACATGTTTCCAAGTGATTTTACCTTAGACAAGGACCAGTCTAGTTTCTTTGGTTTTTATGTTTTTTTTTAGGAACTTGGATAGGAGAAGGGATGAGTGGGATACTTCAGCCAAACTGAACTGAACTATGCACAATTGGTTTGGACGACATAGAAAAATGCTAATTGACGCTGGTTAACGCTGACTGACGCTGGTTAACGCTGACTGACGCTGGTTAACGCTGCTTGAGCTAGTCACGGCTCGGCCGCTTACTTTACTTTGCCTTTGTCTGTGAAAGAGTCTTTTAGCTTCCTAAGGCACTCCTTTCCTGAGGTAGCTGTCCTTTATTGTAGACTGCACTGCTGAGCAACCTCAGGGCCCTACCTGGCACCCCCTTTACACCCTAATCTTCAGGGCTTAACAACTTGGCACCCCCTTTACTTCATCACTCTGTGTAGCTGACTTCTGGATCCTCTTGACCTCTCTGGAGTGGTCCCCTCTCTTAGGCAGACCCCTGGGCAGATTCTTGAGTACTCACAATACTGTTTTTCCAGAAGTATTCTGCCCAGCAGCTCCACTTGGTCAGCACCCTGGATCCTTCTGTGCACAACTCAACCCCTGGTCCCTAGGCCAACTGCCTGGATCACCTTCCTCAATCTGCAGGAGGAGAGACAGCCATCCACCTCCTCCTGGGACTTTGCTCCCGCCAAAAGACACCCTGTCACATGCCCCCTCAGGATTTATTCCCAATCCCAGGATCCATTGCAGCCATGCTCGCCCACTGGGACAGTCATAAACCCTGGTGTGCTATTGGCTAGTTTTCCTCCACTGTCCAACATGGTCCCTCATTGGATACAGTGGGGAGACTCCCCAGACTCAACAGGTCACACCTGGAAACATGTGACAGGCTAACTAACAGATCAGACCCTCCTAATAAGCAGAACAGGGTCACACATATGCTTTGCCTAGCACCTACCTGGGAGGGTGCTACTTACATTTTATAATTATATCAATTTTCATAAAGATTACATGATGGTTCATGTTTCCACACAGCAGTGTGGTTTGGTGCATTGGGCTGCAGTAATATACAGCACCACCCAATGCGCTGCAGTAATATACAGCGCCACCCAATGCGCTGCAGTAATATACAGCGCCACCCAATAGGCTGCAGTAATATACAGCGCCACCCAATGCGCTGCAGTAATATACAGCGGCACCCAATGGGCTGCAGTAATATACAGCGCCTGGGGTGCCTGATATAATGGCGCTTTTCCACTGCAAGAAACCAAACGGTTCGGTTCGCTTTTGTGCTTTTCCACTGCATGGTACCGCGTGGTACGGTGTTGGAACGGTTCAGTACGGTACGGCGACGCTTTTCCACTACATGGAACTGAACGGTACGGCTCACTTAAACAGTACCACCTCAGTTGTGGTTCCAACAGGACCGTACCGGTACCATATCCCACAAACCTTTGCATGCAGCCTTGACTGTTTGTCAAGGTTAAGTGTGTCCCTAGGGGCGTGCTTCTAACTGTTAAGGGGGCGTGGCTTGTTGTGTAACTACAGAGATATATGATCCTACATAGCAGGACCGTATGATCTCTGCACTTACACAAGGGAGAATGACAGGCGGCTTTGTTTACATTAGCCGCCTGCCTTTCTCCCTCTGTAACGGACGATCGCGAGTGACCGGCGGCGCGTGCTTGCCCCCTATTGGCTCGCAGGCAAGTGACGTACCCATACGTCAATTTGCCTGCACGGGGCTGACCGCTGCAGTATATGTACTTGCGGCGGTCGGCAAGTGGTTAAGCTTGTTGCCCAAGTGTGAGAACTGAGACAATGACCAGTCTGGCATCTTTGGTTTTTTTGGTTTATTTGATATTGGGGATGGGAGAAGGGAATGAGTGGGATACTCCTCTGGTTCATCTAGTTAAAAAAATGGGACACTCGAGAAAAAATGCCTTCTAGCGCTGACTTGGCGCCGGCTGAATGCCGACCAACGCTTACTGGCTCTTGTGAACACTGACTTGCTGTTACTGAACTGAAACTGGCGTCTGACACTTCTGTTAGCTCAAAAGTCCTTTGCACTGCTTCCTCTGGTCCTCCCTGACTGAGGTAGCCACTTGTAGTTACTGCTGCAACTCTCAACACTTTAACACTTCAGAGCCCAACCGCTGGCGCCCCTTTACTCTTCAGGGCATACACTGGCACCCCCTTTACTCTTCAGGGCATACACTGGCACCCCTTTTGCTACACTTCCACACCGGCTAGCTAGCTCCTGGATCCCTCTGACCTTCTCCGGAGTGGTCCCCCTCTCCTAGGCAGACCCCAGGGGTAGTTTGCAGTACTCACGAATGCTTTCCTGAAACTCTTCCCCAACAGCTCCGCTGGTCCTCAGCACCCTGGATCCTTCTCTGCAGCTCAGCCCGGTATCCCCTCAGGCAAGCCGCCTGGGACACCTGATTCTTCCTGACAGGAGGAGAGACAGCCGTCACCTCCCTCCTGGGACTCTGCTTCCCACCAAAGACAATCTGACATGCGTGCCCCACAGACTTATACCCCCTCCCAGAATGCTGTGCGGCAGAATCTGCCCTTCCAGGATGGATACAAGCCCTGGTGTGCTATTGGCCAGGTTTCCTCCACTGCCCAATGAGAGCCCTCATTGGGATACAGTGGGGAGACTCCCCAACTCAACAGGCACACCTGGGAGCACATGTCAGCCTAGCTCACTTATGGCGAACCTTGGCACCCCAGATGTTTTGGAACTATATTTCCAATGATGCTCATTCACTCTGCAGTGTAGCTGAGCATCATGGGTAATGTAGTTCCAAAACATCTGGGGTGCCAAGGTTTGCCATCACTGGGCCCTAGCTGAATCATATGGCCCTGCTGATAAGCAGGCAAGGCCCCACTATAACTTTACATATCACCTACTTCGGAGGGTGCTACACAATTAAGGCACAACTGTTCTTGTATAGAAACACCTTCCCACCATCCACTGAACCCCAGCTCACATCCCACCACCATTTTGATATTTGAAACTTAACCACTTTACCACCGGAGGATTTTGCTGTCTAACGTCCAGGCTACTTTTTGCAATTCGGCACTGTGCGACTTTAACTGACAATTGCGCGGTCGTGCGACGCTGTACCCAAACGAAATTTATGTCCTTTTTTTCCCACAAACAGAGCTTTCTTTTGGTGGTATTTGATCACCTGTGCGATTTTTACTTTTTGCGCTATAAACAAAAAAACAGCGTTTATTTTGAAAAATTAACAATATTTTTAACATTTTTTTATATGAAATTCCTCCCAAAAAATATGTAAAAATCAAATTTTTTTAAAATTTTTGGCCAATTTGTTTTCTGCTACCTATGTTTGGTAAAAAAAAATCACAATAAGCGTATTTTGATTGGTTTGCGCAAAAGTTATTGCGTTTACTAACTAAGGGAAAGATTTCTGTCATTTTTGGTGTTTTTTTGTTTAACGAGTAATGGCGGCGATCTGTGATTTTTTTTGCGGAACTGCGACATTGCGGCGGACAGATCGGACCCTTTACTAACATTTTTGACACTTTTGGGGGTACCAGTGACATTACTGCAGTAATCAGTGCTATATATATGCACTGTTACTGTAAAAATGACACTGGCAGGGAAGGGGTTAATTTTATTGGAGAGGGAGGGGGTTAATGTATGCCTGGTGCTTAATGACGTGTGGGGGGGGAGGTGACTGAGTGAGTCAGGGACAGATCGGATGTTCAGCAATGCTGAACCCTGCAATCTGTCACTCCCTGTCCCTTAGGAGATCCGCCCGCTCTGTTTACACAGGCGGGCGGATCTCCAAACTAGATTCCCCGACGATCGGGGAAGAGCGGCGGCGATCGCCGCCGCTCCTCCCCTGGCCCGACTCCCGCTGTGAATGAAAACAGCGGGAGCGCGCCTCTGGCGGCGCGCGAGCGGCACCTACAGGGGGAGGAGTCCAGCGACGTAGGCATAGGCGTGCGCACGGGGTGTGCCGGGTGTGCCTGGGCACACCCTAATCACCCTGTGTCTGTTAGTGTTGGGCCGGCTTCTCCATCTCTGCCACTGAGGGTAGTGAGATACTTGGTGGAGAGGCGGCTGTGCTGTTGGCTCCAGCAGATAGTGAGGCTTGTCAGAGCCGCTCAGTGTGTGTGACACTGTTAGGTAATGTTAATGCTTGCAGGGAGAAAGACGAGCTGTCAAAACTCAGGGGTGATGTCGGGGGTGGGCGGGACCGAACAGCTATCAAACACCAGCCAATAGGATGGGGTCTGGGCGGCCGCTTCGTTTATGTGGCTCCGCCCCTTTCTTAAGCAGCCCAATCATTGGCTGGTGTTTGACAGCTGCTTGATCCCGCCCACCCCCGACATCACCGCTTTTTTTTACAGCTGGGCTTTCTCCCTGAAAGCAGCTACATTACATGACAGTGTCATACACACAGTGGGGTACCAATGTGGGGTGTCAGCCGGCGTTCTCTGAGATCCCACATCGCAGGGTGAAGGCAGCTGCAGTGGCAGCTCCTTCAGTCCGTACTGCTAGCGGGGGGCGGAGCCGGGATGGGAAGAAGGGGGCGGAGCCTCGCGGGGAGGGGCGGAGCCTCGGCGGGAAGAAGGGGGCGGAGCTTCGGCGGGAAGAAGGTGAGTGCGTTCCCATTGCTCAAGTGTGTGTGCTGGATAGGAGGGGGATGGGGAAGCTGCATATAGAGGGATTCATCTTTCCCTATTCTTTCTGCAGCTGCTGAATAACTGATTCTCCTCCTCTCCCTCCTGCAGGAAGAATAGGGAAAGATCAATTCATCTATATGCAGCTGCCCCATCCCCCTCCTATACAACTTCTTTTGCTAGCCCCCCGGTGCTCGTAATCCCCCCCTCTGCTCTTAGCCCCCCCCAAAGGCACTAGACCCCCCTGTTCTTTAGCACCCCCCCACAGTGCTTTTCATCTCCCTCCCCCCAAGTGCTCCCTGTCCCCCCCAGTGCTCTCCACCCCCTGGTTTTCCTTGCCCGCCCCCTAAGTGCTCCCTGTCCCCCACCCAGTGCTCTCCACCCCCCTGGTTTTCCCTGCCGCCCCCCAAGTGCTCTCCACCCCCCTGGTTTTCCCTGCCGCCCCCCAAGTGCTCTCCACCCCCCTGGTTTTCCCTGCCGCCCCCCAAGTGCTCTCCACCCCCCTGGTTTTCCCTGCCCGCCCCCCAAGTGCTCGCTGTCCCTCCCAGTGCTCTCCACCCTCCTGGTTTTCCGTGCTCGCCCCCCCCCCCAGTGCTCCCCCCCCCGCGCCTTCCAACCCCCCTACAATGCTTTCCAAATCCCCTCTTTATTCTCTCCAGGCCCCCCCCCCACCGTGCCCTTCAGCTCCTCCAGTGCTCTCTGCTTGCCCTGTGCTCTCCGGCCCCCCTAGTGCTCTTCTATCTTCTATCATGTCCTCAGTCTCTGACCATCTCCTGTATCATGTCTGCAGTCTCTGACCATCTCCTGTATCATGTCTACAGTCTCTGACCATCTCATGTATCACGTCTGCAGTCTCTGACCATCTCCTGTACCATGTCTGCAGTCTCTGACCATCTCCTGTATCATGTCTACAGTCTCTGACCATCTCATGTATCACGTCTGCAGTCTCTGACCATCTCCTGTATCATGTCTGCAGTCTCTGACCATCTCCTGTATCACATCTGCAGTCTCTGACCATCTCCTGTACCATGTCTACAGTCTCTGACCATCTCCTGTATCATGTCTGCAGTCTCTGACCATCTCCTGTATCATGTCTGCAGTCTCTGACCATCTCCTGTATCATGTCTACAGTCTCTGACCATCTCATGTATCACGTCTGCAGTCTCTGACCATCTCCTGTATCATGTCTGCAGTCTCTGACCATCTCCTGTATCATGTCTACAGTCTCTGACCATCTCATGTATCACGTCTGCAGTCTCTGACCATCTCCTGTATCATGTCTGCAGTCTCTGACCATCTCCTGTATCACATCTGCAGTCTCTGACCATCTCCTGTACCATGTCTACAGTCTCTGACCATCTCCTGTATCATGTCTGCAGTCTCTGACCATCTCCTGTATCATGTCTACAGTCTCTGACCATCTCATGTATCACGTCTGCAGTCTCTGACCATCTCCTGTACCATGTCTACAGTCTCTGACCATCTCATGTATCATGTCTGTAGTCTCTGACCATCTCCTGTATCATGTCTGCAGTCTCTGACCATCTACTGTATCCTGTCTGCAGTCTCTGACCATCTCCTTTATCATGTCTGTAGTCTCTGACCATCTCCTGTATCACGTTTGCAGTCTCTGACCATCTCCTTTATCATGTCTGTAGTCTCTGACCATCTCCTGTAAACACATTGCTAATAATATTAGCTATCTATTTATGCTGAAGGTAGGACTGTGCAGGGGAGGCAGAGAGTGCAAAAGGGGGAACTGTGATTAGAGAGACAGGGGGCAGACTGCAAGGGGCACTGTGATTGGGGGGGGGGGGGGGGCTGTGAATTTTGTGCAATAAATATTCCTGAAAACATTACAAATTTTTGTGGGTGCTTACATTTTAAAGTTGGGGGGGGGGGGTGCCAGATATAGGATCCGCCCCGGGTACGCCACTGCACACACACTGAGCAGCTCTTGCAAGTCTCACTGTCTGCTGAATGTGAAACTCCCCCTCTCCCCTGTTAGTGTCCATAAGTGGTGCCCAGTAGTGCCACCTATCAGTGCCCAGTAGTGCCACCTATCAGTGCCCACAAGTGCCACCTATCAGTGCCCACCAGTGCCACTTCATCAGTGCCCATCAGTGTCACCTAATAGTGCCTATCAGTGCCCAGCAGTGCCGCCTCATCAGTGCCACCTATCAGTGCCCACCAGTGCCGCCTCATCAGTGCCCATCAGACACATCTAACAGTGCCTATCAGTGCTTCCTATCAGTGCCACCAATCAGTGCCCACCAATGCCGCCTATCAGTGATGCCTATTAGTGCCCATCAGTGCTGCCAATAAGTGCTGCCTATCAGTGCCACCTATCAGTACCCATCAGTGCAGCCTCATCAGTGCCAGTCAGTGCTGAGAACAAGCGCCTATTAGTGCTGCCTATCAGTCCATATCAGTGCCTCACATGTAATTTCACCTGTAATACACATCAAAAGGAAAATAAGGCATACATCTTTTTCAAAACTTAGCAGTGATGGTGGAACCCCTCTACAGATATTTGCCATACAATTTAACTTAAGTGCAAAAACCTTTTAGTGTCCCAATACTTTTGACAAGTGTTTATGTGTGTGTGTGTGTATATATATATATATATATATATATTTATATATACACACGCATGTGTGTTTGAGCTTTGGGGTGCACACCCTAATGCAATAGGCTGCGCACGCCTATGGACGTAGGTCTACGTCGCTGGACGATAACGAGCCACTGTGCCGCAGTAGAGGCACAGTGAGCGGTCGGCAAGTGGTTAAAGATATTATTTTTTTCCAAGTGCAGACCTATGGGGTAGGTGTTCCACCCCTTTTTCTTTTCAAGATATAACATGTAATGGCGGTGCGTAGGAACAACACAAACGGGATCCAAGGGAATGCAATGGAGATGTCCGATAAAGAAAGCTCAGTTTATTGATTAAAAAATGGGGGACAACTATGTACATACCACCCTGGGTCTAGAGTCAGGCAGGGGCACCGTCAGGATTGAGGACTGGATGGCTGATTGCCAAATGCCACTGTGTGCTGGGAGAGGGGAATCCTTCTAAAGCAAAAAATAGTGCAGCGCTATCAAAATATGGTATAACCCATACAAGTGTGGAATAACCAAACCAATGAAGTATTAAACGAATAACACTAAGTGATAAAGTAAACAGAAAAGTCCATAAATTAATAATCGTGACTCCAAACAAAAGGACTCGGAAAGGTGATGTCAGAGATGGAAGGCTTGATTCCCAAGGAGGAGACAGGAATACACCCGTGATATGAATCAAAGTGGCAGCTTACCAGAAGCTAAGGCCTCCAACCTAATGGAACGGCCATACACGCTTTAGATATCAATCCAAATGAATCGTATCCTTCATAGACCAGGGAAATCAGATATGTTCCACTATACCATATATAAACTCCAGACGTGATGTCATAAGTCTGTAAGTCCTGCATCACTGGTATAATGTGTGTGCCCGCGAGGGGAATCCTTGCCGGAACCAGCCGGCGCGAGAATAAACCGTCACTGAGCTGCTCTGATGCGATGGCCGGAAGTAAGTCACTTGCTTTGCAGGAACCATGGCGGATGAAACGCTGTGACTACGCGTTTCGCGCGCATTCGCTTTATCAAGTTGGCTTGGTTCCTGCAAGGCAAGTGACTTACTTTCGGCCATCGCGTCAGAGAAGCGCAGTGACGGTTTATCCTCGTACCGGCTGGTTCCGGAAAGGATATCCCTCTCCCAGCACACAGTGGTATTTGGCAATCAGCCATCCAGTCCTCAATCCTGATGGTGCCCCTGCCTGACTCTAGACCCAGGGTGGTATGTACGTAGTTGTCCCCCCTTTTTTTAATCAAAAAACTGAGCTTTCTTTACCGGACATCTCCATTGC
Source organism: Pelophylax lessonae (assembly GCF_965119305.1). NCBI lineage: Eukaryota > Metazoa > Chordata > Amphibia > Anura > Ranidae > Pelophylax > Pelophylax lessonae. The sequence goes on from NC_138768.1 coordinate 876,546,508, forward strand.
ATTCCCTTGGATCCCGTTTGTGTTGTTCCTATGCCCCACCATTACATGTTATATGAATGCTTATATCGCACTGTATTCTGGTGTAAACAGAAAAAAATAAAATAAAATAAAATCAGTGGTGATTAAATACCACCAGAATAAAGCTCTATCTATCTAAAAAAATAATGACAAAAGAAGTGTACAATGGTTACATGACTGTGTAATTGTCGTTCAAATTGTGACAGCGATGAAAACTGAAAATTTACTTGGGCAGGAAGGGGGTAAAAGTGTATTGAAGTGGTTTGACACCACTATTGTATTTTTCTTTTTGCTATATAAAGGAAAAATGCTGAATCTTTTTTTTTATGTTTTTTCTCATTTCTGTTATAAAATAAATAATCTTTCTTCATAAATGTAGGCCAAAATGTATTCTGCTATGTTTCTTTGGTAAACATAACCCAAATAGAGGTACGGCGGTGATCAGAGCGCTGGTATGAGGTATAGCAGTGATTAGGGTGCTGGTATGAGGTATGGCAGAGATCAGGACATTGGTATGAGGTACAGCAGTGATCAGGGCGCTGGTATGGGAAATGGCGGTGGTCAGGGCGCTGGTATGGGAAATGGCGGTGATCAGGGCGCTGGTATGAGGTATAGCAGAGATTAGGGTGCTGGTATGGGGGATGGCAGTGATCAGGATGCTGGTATGAGGTATGGCGGAGATCAGAACATTGGTATGGGGAATGGCAGTGATCAGGAAGCTGGTATAGGGTATGACAGTGATCAGGGCGCTGGTATGGGGGATGGCAGTGATCAGGATGCTGGTATGAGATATGGTGATGATCAGGGCACTGGTATAAGGTATGGCAGTGATCAGGGTGCTGGTATGAGGTATGGCATCAGGGTGTTGGTTTGAGGTATGGCAGAGATCAGAACATTGGTATGGGGAATGGCAGTGATCAGGGCGCTGGTATGAGGTATGGCAGTGATCAGGGCGCTGGTATGGGGTATGGCAGTGATCAGGGTGCTGGTATGAGGTACAGCAGTGATCAGGGCACTGTTATGGGGTATGGCAGTCATCAGGACATCGGTATGAGGTACAGCAGTGATCAGGACACTGGTATGAGGTATGGCAGTGATCAGGGCGCAAGTATGGGGTATGGCAGTAATCGGGATGCTGGTATGAGGTATGGCGGTGATCAGGGCGCTGGTAGGAGGTACGGTGGTGATCAGGATGCTGGTATGAGGTACAACAGTGATCAGGGTGATGGTATGAGGTATAGCAGTGATTAGGGTGCTGGTATGAGGTATGGCAGAGATCAGAACATTGGTATGGGGAATGGCAGTGATCAGGAAGTTGGTATGGGGTATGGCAGTGATCAGGGTGCTGGTATGAGGTACAGCAGTGATCAGGGCGCTGGTATGAGGTATGGCAGTGATCAGGGTGCTAGTATGGGGTATGGCAGTAATCAGGATGCTGTTATGAGGTATGGCGGGGATCAGGGCACTGGTATGAGGTACGGTGATGATCAGGATGCTGGTATGAGGTACAGCAGTGATCAGGGCGCTGGTATGGAAAATGATGGTGATCAGGGCGCTGGTATGAGGTATAGCAGTGATTAGGGTGCTGGTATGGGGGATGCCAGTGATCAGGATGCTGGTATGAGATGTGGTGATGATCAGGGCGCTGGTAGGAGGTACGGTGGTGATCAGGATGCTGGTATGAGGTACAGCAGTGATCAGGGCGCTGGTATGGGAAATGGCGGTGATCAGGGCGCTGGTATGAGGTATAGCAATGATTAGGGTGCTGGTATGGGAAATGGCAGTGATCAGTGCGCTGGTATGAGGTATAGCAGTGATCAGGGTGCTGGTATGGGAGATGGCAGCGATTAGGATGCTGGTATGAGATGTGGTGATGATCAGGGCGCTGGTATGAGGTATGGCAGTGATCAGGATGCTGGTATGAGATGTGGTGATGATCAGGGTGCTGGTATGAGGTATGGCGGAGATCAGGGCACTGGTATGAGGTACGGCGGGTATCAGGGAGCTGGTAGGAGGTACGGTGGTGATCAGGATGCTGGTATGAGGTATAGCAGTGATTAGGGTGCTGGTATGGGGGATGGCAGTGATCAGGATGCTGGTATGAGATGTGGTGATGATCAGGGTGCTGGTATGAGGTATGGCGGAGATCAGGGCACTGGTATGAGGTACGGCGGGTATCAGGGAGCTGGTAGGAGGTACGGTGGTGATCAGGATGCTGGTATGAGATATAGCAGTGATTAGGGTGCTGGTATGGGGGATGGCAGTGATCAGGATGCTGGTATGAGATATGGTGATGATCAGGGCACTGGTATAAGGTATGGCAGTAATCAGGGTGCTGGTATGAGGTATGGCGGAGATCAGAACATTGGTATGGGGAATGGCAGTGATCAGGGCGCTGGTATGGGGTATGGCAGTGGTCAGGGTGCTGGTATGAGGTACAGCAGTGATCAGGGCACTGTTATGGGGTATGGCAGTGATCAGGACATGGGTATGAGGTACAGCAGTGATCAGGACACTGGTATGAGGTATGGCAGTGATCAGGGCGCAAGTATGGGGTATGGCAGTAATCGAGATGCTGGTATGAGGTATGGCGGTGATCAGGGCGCTGGTAGGAGGTACGGTGGTGATCAGGATGCTGGTATGAGGTACAACAGTGATCAGGGTGCTGGTATGAGGTATGGCAGAGATCAAAACATTGGTATGGGGAATGGCAGTGATCAGGAAGTTGGTATGGGGTATGGCAGTGATCAGGGTGCTGGTATGAGGTACAGCAGTGATCAGGGCGCTGGTATGGGGTATGGCAGTGATCAGGACGTGGGTATGAGGTACAGCAGTGATCAGGGTGCTGGTATGGGGTATAGCAGTGATTAGGGTGCTGGTATGGGGGATGCCAGTGATCAGGATGCTGGTATGAGATGTGGTGATGATCAGGGCGCTGGTAGGAGGTACGGTGGTGATCAGGATGCTGGTATGAGGTACAGCAGTGATCAGGGCGCTGGTATGGGAAATGGCGGTGATCAGGGCGCTGGTATGAGGTATAGCAATGATTAGGATGCTGGTATGGGAAATGGCGGTGATCAGGGCGCTGGTATGAGGTATAATAGTGATTAGGGTGCTGTTATGGGGGATGGCAGTGATCAGGATGCTGGTATGAGGTATAGTGATTAGGGTGCTGGTATGGGGGATGGCAGTGATCAGGATGCTGGTATGAGGTATAGTGATTAGGGCGCTGGTATGGGGGATGGCAGTGATCAGGATGCTGGTATGAGATGTGGTGATGATCAGGGTGCTGGTATGAGGTATGGCGGAGATCAGAGCATTGGTATGAGGAATGGCAGTGATCAGGATGCTGGTATGGGGAATGGCAGTGATCAGGACGCTGGTATGATACATGGTGGTGTTACTGTGAGCACTGGTGACACTGGGACAGGAGGCTGGTCCTGTACCCAGTAATGAGAGCCATGCACACACCTCTGATATGGGGACATGTACCGGTACATCCACCTGCATCGGCGCTGCTCCCCTCCAGCTGTTTATGTACATGGGCCAGACAGGTAGCGGGTGGCATTTTTTGTTCTTAGGTTTAGCTACATTTTAACCTGTGCAAACTCACTGATTCGTAACCCTTTACAGCACCTCTTCTGGGAGTGAAGTCCAGTGATTACAGCTGGAGCCTGGGCCTACCTCCAACCAGTTATGTAGCCACCTCTTGACATGAAGTCAGCATGCCTCTCTAGAGTACTGCAGACCCTTGCAAGTCACCAAGACAGCAACCTGATCCACACCTATCAAGAGAAATTCATCATGATGTTTAAACCTCATCTTTTTATAGAACACGTTCCCTCCTATTTACATACCTCCCAACCATCCCAGATTTGCCGGGACTGTCCTGGGACATGATGCAAGTCCTGATGAATGAAGGCTTTGTCCCACAGTGGAGCCAAGTGCTGGAACAAGTTCCAGCACTTGGCTCCAGTGGCTAGCCCACAAGCATGGAATAGCTGGGGACCAGCAACACCTGCTAACCAGCAACACCTGCCCTGAAACTTGTGCAGGGTGTCTGGTGTCCCGCACGCCGCAAACATAGCTGTGTAAATGTGATAGGCAGCCGGTGGTGAGAGGTGCCAGCTGCTTCACACATAGACAGCTCACAGCGGCTGAACCGGCCTCCTTTTCCTTGGTTGTGATGCTTTCCTGCACACAAACAGGAGGGTGAGGCAGAGAGGAGTCATGGCAGTGGTGGACTGTGGCGAGGGGCTATTGGCCCCCGGACACTCTGATGCACAAAAGCGGCTGCAGACATGCCCCTCAGACACCTGTGCAGTTCCAGACAGGACCCCTCGGGCACACATGATGGGCCAGGTCCATCGCCCTCTTCTCTCTCTCCTCCTTGTCCATGAGCCCCGCCCACTGATCACTGGAGCTACCTGCTGTCAGCCGAAAGATACCAGGATGGGGGGTCCCATGTGACCAGGGGAAGAGAGGCAGTTGTTGGGGAGTGTACAGATTAAAGGAGGAAAGATTGGGGGTAAAAGGGTAGAGGGGGGATATATTGGGGGGGGGGGATTTTTGCTAGGAGAAGGAATGGGGGAGGGGGGATTTGTGCTAGAAGGGGGTGGGGGATTTGGTTAAATGGAGGAATGGGGGGATTTGACTCCCTGTACCCTGTCCTGCTGACTACTGTCCTTCCTTCTGCTGACCCCTGTAACCTGCCCTACTGACCCCCTGTCTTCTGTCTTGCTGACCCATGTACCCTGCCCTACTGACCCACCTTCCGTCCTTCTGACCATTGTACCCTGCCCTTCTGACTTCTGTCCTACTGATCCCTGTGTTCCATCCTGCTGACTCTTTTACCATGCCTTACTGACCCCTTAGCCTCTGTCATGATGACCCTTGCCCTCTGCCCTTGTGACCCCTCTTCTCTGCCACCCTGATCTCCGTACACTGTCCTGCAGACCCTTTTCCTCTGCTATGCTGATTCCTGTCCTCCACCCTGCTGACCGCTGTCTTCTGCTCTGATAACCCCTGTTCTCCACCCAGCTGACCCCTGTCTTCTGCCCTGATAACCCCTGTTCTCCATCCAGACCCCTCCCCTGTCTTCTGCTCTGATAACCCCTGTTCTCCACCCAGCTGACCCCTGTCTTCTGCCCTGATAACCCCTGTTCTCCATCCAGCTGACCCCTGTCTTCTGCCCTGATAACCCCTGTTCTCCATCCAGACCCCTCCCCTGTCTTCTGCTCTGATAACCCCTGTTCTCCACCCAGCTGACCCCTGTCTTCTGCCCTGATAACCCCTGTTATCCACCCAGCTAGCCCCTGTCTTCTGCCCTGATAACCCCTGTTCTCCACCCAGACCCCTCCCCTGTCTTCTGCCCTGATAACCCCTGTTCTCCACCCAGACCCCTCCCCTGTCTTCTGCCCTGATAACCCCTGTTCTCCACCCAGAACCCTGTCTTCTGCCCTGATAACCCCTGTTCTCCACCCAGAACCCTGTCTTCTGCCCTGATAACCCCTGTTCTCCACCCAGCTGACCCCTGTCTTCTGCCCTGATAACCCCTGTTCTCCATCCAGACCCCTCCCCTGTCTTCTGCCCTGATAACCCCTGTTCTCCACCCAGAACCCCTGTCTTCTGCCCTGATAACCCCTGTTCTCCATCCAGCTGACCGCTGTCTGGGTTTTGTTTAACCACACTCCTCATGCCCCTCCCACTGTTAAGAGTTGGGCCACACCCACATTGTGTGCGTGTGCTGCAAATCCCTTCCTCCCTCAAGTGTCCCCCATTCTGAAGTTCAAAAGCTAGGAGGTATGTACTTCTAGAACATGCCCCTCCCACCATTTATAGAACAAGTCCCCTATTTTATCATACGTATAATAATGCTCGCATGTACTGAGAGAGAGGAGATAAACCTTACCTTTCCGTTCCGTGCTTGGCAACAGACTGAGAAGAAACAGGAAGTTATTAGGAAAAACACAACTAGAAAAGCAAGTACAGGGCAGGACTGATTTCTTAACTATTTCATCATCGACGCATTCAATCCACACAACTATGAATCAGACTTTTACTCAGGGAGTTTTTTTTTCCATTCCAAATGCAAATTTTGAAGAATACTTACGCTGTTGTAAAAGCAAAGAACCTGTAGAATAAAATGTTGGTAGTTACAAAGTTTTTAAGTTATGAGTATGAATTCTTAGCCGTGTACACAGAAGGCACTTCTATCATTTAATACCCCTAGGGGGCGGTGCACAGAAATATTATATGTACAATGGTAACATTACAAAAATACAAGAAAGAAAAACGTCACGTAAGGCTCGTCCATACATGCATCAATACCCTCAATACCACCCTGCGTATATATATATACGGTCTCATATTGAGGTAGGTGTACTGGGATTATATAAAATAAATATCTTAATCAGCGCAATTCAATAAAAAAAATGTATATATAAAATTTTAATTATAAAGTTGTGAATTGATTGCTGCCAATACTCCACAAGTGTCTTCACCTCACTTTCAGTAAGATCAGTGTCAAAATAGTACAGCGTCATCTATCTCTATATTGTGATATATATATAAAAAATCACTATATATATATATAAACATATACCCTCCAAACATTTAACGATCTGTGAAAAAATAAAACTTACAGTATCTCACGAAAGTGAGTACACCCCTCACATTTTTGTAAATATTTTATTATATCTTTTCATATGACAACACTGAAGAAATTACACTTTGCTACAATGTAAAGTAGTGAGTGTACAGCTTGTATAACAGTGTAAATTTGCTGTCCCCTCAAAATAACTCAACACACAGCCATTAATGTCTAAAACGCTGGCAACAAAAGTGAGTACACCCCTAAGTGAAAATGTCCAAATTGGGCCCAGTTAGCCATTTTCCCTCCCCGGTGTCATGTGACTCGTTAGTGTTACAAGGTCTCAGGTGTGAATGGGGAGCAGGTGTGTTAGATTTGGTGTTATCGCTCTCACTCTCTCATACTGGTCACTGGAAGGTCAACATGGCACCTCATGGCAAAGAACTCTCTGAGGATCTGAAAAAAAAAAAAAGAATTGTTGCTCTACATAAAGATGGCTTTGGCTATAAGAAGATTGCCAAGACCCTGAAACTGAGCTGCAGCATGGTGGCCAAGACCATACAGTGGTTAAACAAGACAGGTTCCACTCAGAACAGGCCTCGCCATGGTTGACCAAAGAAATCCAGTGCACGTGCTCAGCGTCATATCCAGAGGAGGTCTTTGGGAAATAGACGTATGAGTGCTGCCAGCATTGCTGCAGAGGTTGAAGGGGTGGGGGGGGGGGGTCAGCCTGTCAGAGCTCAGACCATACGCCGCACACTGCATCAAATTGGTCTGCATGGCTGTCGTCACAGAAAGAAGCCTCTTCTAAATATGATGCACAAGAAAGCCCACAAACAGTTTGCTGAAGACAAGCAGACTAAGTGCAACCAGGAGCAGAGGTGTTTTGCTGGTGGGTAATGCTGGTGGGTACTGCTGGTGGGTAATGCTGGCGGGTAATGCTGGCGGGTACTGCTGGTGGGTAATGCTGGCAGGTAATGCTGGTGGGTACTGCTGGTGGGTTATGCTGGCTGGTACTGCTGGTGGCTACTGCTGGTGGTTAATGCTGGTGGTTACTGCTGCCAGGTAATGCTGGCAGGTAATGCTGGTGGGTAAAGCTGGTGGGTAATGCTGGCTGGTACTTCTGGTGGGTACTGCTGGCGGTTAATGCTGGTGGGTAATGCTGGTGGGTACTGCTGGTGGGTAATGCTGGCTGGTACTGCTGGTGGGTAATGCTGGCTGGTACTGCTGGTGGTTAATGCTGAGTGGGTAATGCTGGCTGGTACTGCTGGTGGTTAATGCTGAGTGGGTAATTCTGGTGGGTAATGCTGGCTGGTACTGCTGGTGGGTAATGCTGGCGGGTAATGCTGGATGAGTAATGCTGGTGGGCCGTCAGTACATCAGGTGTGATCAATTTTCAATGATTGGCACCATAGCTTGTAGACTCTATAACTTTCACACAGACTAAATAACCACTAATTTGGGTTATTTTTACCAAAGATATGTAGTAGTATAAATTTTGGCCCAAATTTATGAAAAAAAAATACTTATTTGCAAAATTTTATAATAGAAACTAAAACAAAATGTGTTTTTTTCAAAATTTTCCCTATTTTTTCAGTTATATTGCAAAAAAAAAAAAAAAAAACCCAGTGGTGATTAAATAGTACCAAAAGAAAGATCTATTTGTGTGAAAAAAAATATAAAAAAAGATTTGATTGGGTACAGCGTTGCGTGACTGAGTAATTATCATTCAAAGTGTGAGAGCGCTGAAAGCTGAAAATTGGTCTGGGTAGGAAGGGGGTGTAACTGCTCTGTATGGAAGGGGTTAAATTGGATGTAAACCTGATTCATGAAATTTGACCTGGGCACAAACAGTATAGCTGCAGTGTTTTCTTATCTCTCTCCAAAGCCCTAATTCCCCGTAGCGTTCTCCTGCTCCGTTCTTCTGTTATCAGTATGATACCTTCTGACAAGTTCAACTGAAATAAAACCAGGATAAATATTGTGTCGGGGTGGTTGCCATAACTAGATTAGCAGAGAGCTGGTCCATTCACAGCACTTTCTTTGCCTATGTGGAGTTGGGGGTGTGTGTCTTTCCTCCAATCAGCTGTCACACAGTGTATAAACCAAAAATATGTGTAAACACACAGTGGCCTTAATATCTAAATAATGACAGTATTGGAACTGCAAAATTACCTATTCATCCTCAATAGGACGACAACTGGAACACTATGAACAAAGAAAAAGAAAAACCCAAAAAGTGGCCCAGGATGGGGCACAAGAGGGAAGAAGTTGTAAAGGAGGACCCACCAAGATATAAATTGCAAATCACAAGTCTTTTTTTTTTTTTTTTTTTTATTAATCTTTTTATTGGTATAGAAAAAACAAGAACAGGAAAAACAACACAACAACAGAAATGGTGCAATAGACTCAGTATACAAGGTAACATGTAAAATCAACCAATACACTGCCGCCCACGCAGGGGCAAGAGTCCGAGCACAATCAGCCTAAACAGAAAGCATATGGTCAACAACCTCTTATATGGCACCACACCCCAGGTGGTTGGGGTAGTAGTCTGGGGACAACCGTGGGAAGGCAATCATGCATGCAAGTCACCCGAAGAGTCCGCCAGCCACCTCGCCCAAACCTGGTCGTGCTTTTTTGGGCAGCCTCTGTGACAATAGGTATCCCGATACAAGGGTATGACAGAGTCCACCAGGTCCCTCCATTGCAGAAGTGTGGGGGGAGCCCGCTGGCGCCAGTGGAGAGTAATGTTCATTCTAGCATAAAAGAACAGGAGACCCAGAAGGGTTCGGTCAGCCACCCTGGGCACCAGGTCATCCAGCAATCCCAAGAGGCCAAGCTTGGGAGAGGGGTCAATTGTGATTTGTAGTATAGCGGATGACACCTCAAATATCCGGGACCAGTAGGCGGAAAGCTCCGGGCACGTCCAAAAGATGTGGATAAAATCACCCGGGGTTCGTCCGCAGCGCAAATCACAAGTCTTTTAATAGAAAAAGTTTATGCACGTAAAAACAGGATAATACCCAAACACTAATAAATACACCAAAAAGACAACATAGACACATACAAAGCAAACATATGGGCCCTCATTCATTCCAAAGAGCATGTCACCGGAAAAAACTGCCTGGAATCTAAAAGTGTAGATGAAAAATTCTGTGAAAAATCTATCCATCACATAATGGGAGAAGTCCACAATGCTGTGGAATCAACTCAACAGGTGTGACAGTCCAGAAATAATCACATACTGTATGTAATGGTGCGAGTTAATAAAAAGGCTTGGAAAAAAAAGGAGAAATTCCAGAACCAGCTCCGGTTTTTCAAAAGCTGAATATGCAATATCACATGGGGGTCATGAAAGACCAAAAATTGCTTCATATTTGGTATAGAGAACATGGCTGCTGATAGCTTGAAGCCCCGAATCACCTCATCCAGATGGACACCCGCCAACCCGCATCCGCATAACACAGTCACAGACACTGGCATGAAGCACCTCAGTGCATAGATGTCATTTGTGCTGAATATGGAAGCACCCCTAACTGATAATGCAATGATATGACAATATGTATATAAATGCACTCGTGCTTCAACGCATATAAATGCATATGGAAATCATTTTTTGAATATAGAACAATATAAAAAGTGAATGTGCAAAAAAAAAAAAAAAAACTATAAATAAAAAAATATTGCACACCATGCGAAAAAAAATGATGATTCCAAGAATCCCAAAAAGAATTAATATAGATGTAAAATATTCCGGAAAAAAAAAAAAAAAAACGTATCCAAATGCAATGTGCAATGGGGAAAATAGCCAGCAAAAAAAGTCTATTAATCCGTTAATGCTGTGATCCAAAAAATAGTGACAAAGGTGCTCTTTCGGTATCAGGACAATATCCCCCTGGCAATATCCCCCCCGGAAAACATCCCCCTGGACATAATCCCCCCTGGACAACATCCCCCCCCGGGACAACATCCCCTGGGCAATACCCCCCCTCGGAAAACATCCCCCTGGACATAGGGTTAGAGGGGGGATATTGTCCAGGGAGGATATTGTCCGGGGGGATGTTGTCCAGAGGCGATTATGTCCAGGGGGGATGTTTCCCGGGGGATATTGTCCGGGGGGGATAATGTCCGGGGGATATTGTCCTAGAATCGCTCTTTCCCCACAACCGAGTTCCAACGCTATGTGCAGTGGCCACTCACCTTAGGGCAAATGATATTGCGTTTTTATGGAAATCAATCGTTTGATGAAGAGCTTCATTCTATTGCAGGTAAATCTCAGCCCATATAAAATAAAATAGGGGTCTCCATAGTGTAGTATGTAAAATTCAACTTTAATTAAAAATATTAGTAACTTACAATCAAGTAGACTTATGCAAGTGTAGCAAAGAAACTGGACCAAGGGAACCAGGATAGCAGCAGCGTGGAAATTCCGAACTTCCAGTCTCAACCGTAGACAGGAAGTGATGTCACCTGGCTCCTTCCGACGCATTGCGTCACAATTACGTGACTTTCTCAAGGGCCCCTTGAGAAAGTCATGTGATTGTGATGCAACACGTCGGGAGGAGCCAGGTGACATAACTTCCTGTCTACGGCCAAGATCGGAAGTTTGGAATTTTTACGCTGGGGAACAATAATATACACAATTTTTAAGAGTGTGTGTCTGGACCAGTCATCCCCGAACTGCGGGCCCTTTTCTTGCTTTTATCTAGCCCTTGGGGCATTGTTCCCCTCATTGTTACTGTCACTGACACCATGAATTGGGCACTATTCCTCCCGCTAATAACAATAATGGAGCACTAACCCTCCCACTAACACCAATGATTGGGCATTATTTCTCCCATTGACACCAATGATGGGGCACTATTTCTCCCATTGACACCAATGAAGGGGCACTATTCCTCCCATTGACACCAATGATGGGGCACTATTCCTCCCACTGACACCAATGATGGGGCACTATTCCTCCCACTGACACCAATGATGGGGCACGATTCCTCCCATTGACGCCAATGATGGGGCCCTATTCCTCCCATTGACACCAAGGATGGGACACTATACCTCCCATTGACACCAAGGATTGGGCAATATTCCTCCCATTGACACCAATGATGGGGCACTGATCCTCCCATTGACACCAATGATGGGGCACTATTCCTCTCTCATTGACACCAAGGATGGGGTACTATTCCTCCCATTGACACCAACAATGGGGCACAATTCCTCCCATTGACACCAACGGTGGGGCACTATTCCTCCCACTGACACCAACAGTGGGGCACTTTTCCTCCCAATGACACCAACGATGGGACACTATTCCTCCCATTGACACCAATTTTGCAGCACTACCGTTCCCATTCACACCAACAATTGGGCACTATTCCTCCAGGACAGTTTCTTCTCCCACTTACAACAGTGCCCCCCCAAAGTTTGGCATTTTGTTTGAAGACCCCAGTCTGGACAAAAAACACATTTTCTGGTTTTGGATGGAGTAGGGAATGAATAAAACCTTCTTTTTCTTGCTGTTTTGGAGACTTTCCTCTCACTTGCTGTACTGGTGACATTTCGCTAGACACAAATAAAAGAAAATCTACAACAACAGGGATGCAGAAAGAAAGAAAAATATGACTGGGTTTCCAGCCTTTCCTACCCTATGGAACTCTATGCTGCTGTTACTAAGTTCCTCTCACTTCCTGTCTGGTAAAAGATTATTGGCAGGGCAGGAAGTGAGGGGAAATCTTTCCAACGGAGCCCAGGATAGCAATAAAACCTGAAAAAAAGTTCTAATCCTTAGCCACTACTGTAAAGGTGCAGGCTCTGGGGCTATCATCCCAATTCTGGTTACACTACTTCATGTTTCACTGATGCAGAACATACAGTCAGTGAATCCTGAACAATCGGACCTCCTGCATGCTTGTTCCTAGTCAGTGAAACACTAGGTAGTGAAGTGAGGTTTAGCCTCGGTTCACACTGGGGCGGCACGACTCCTTACTACTTCGGGGGCGACTTGTGCATTCCCATGCACCACGACTTCACATAATGCAAGTCTATGCAAGTCGCTCCGAGGTCGCCCCGAAGTAGTACAGGACCCTTTTTCTAAGTCGGAGCGACTTGTGTCGCTCCTATTAGAACGGGTCCTGTAGCAGTCAATGGACCGTGAGGGAGCGCGACTTGTCAGGCTGACAAGTCGCCTGACAAGTCGCGGTAGTGTGGACCAGCTTTTAGGATGAAGATGATGGCTCTGGAGCCTGCAGCTTTATAAATAAATCAGTTATGTTGATTCTTGTCCACTGCTTTCTCTTCCTGGCTGAGTATTGAACCAATTTGATTCCCCAACCTGTGGTGTCACCAGTCTTTGGACAGATTTCTCACATCTGATTCTTCTCAGATATCTTTATAAAACCTTTCCATACACCTATCCCAGCACGGAGGGGCTCAGTGAAGGTGGTGGTGAAGGTGTGGAGGTGTCGGATCGGATCACACAATTCATAAAAGGAGATCCGCCCGGCATCATAATCAAGATCTATCCTGACTCTGTTACTGGAGACACGGCCAGGTAATGGGGTCTCCTTTCTGTCATGTATCACCAAGTACTCATCACCCCACAACCTCTCCAAACCCCAGGACTTCTTATTACATCCAATCCAAGACTGAACTCCTTTCCTGTCTATACTGGGATAACACAATCCTACTTTCCAGTAGACAGAACCCCCAACATCCACTTCCCAGTAATGTCTCCCTGAGGAGAAACTCTGACGACTTATCACCTGAGGACATTGAAATCTCTCTGGTGTTTCTGGGCGATTCTGATGTGATGATGAGGATGCAGTTTTCCTGTCATCTGATATATGGAGATAATTACCAGCTGTCCTCACATCCAGTAATATGTCTGTAACCCCCGACAGCCCCCATGTTTGCTGTACAGCCTCAATATTTGGTTCTACCACCTCCATGTGTGAGCGTTGTTTGGTGGGGGTGAATTTGAGGCGTTTCCTGGATGGTTCAGCATTGGTGTGACCTTTGCCCTTCGTAGTAGAATGTGGATAGACAGGTGAGTCTGTACATTTCTCTACATTTACCCCAGACATGCCCTTCGTATTAGAATGTGGATAGACAGGTGAGTCTGTACATTTCTCTACATTTACCCCAGACATGCCCTTCGTATTAGAATGTGGATAGACAGGTGAGTCTGTACATTTCTGGACATTTACCCCAGACATGCCCTTCGTATTAGAATGTGGATAGACAGGTGAGTCTGTACATTTCTGGACATTTACCCCAGACATGCCCTTCGTAGTAGAATGTGGATAGACAGGTGAGTCTGTACATTTCTGGACATTTACCCCAGACATGATATCAGATAAGACAAAAAAGAAAAGAAAAGAAAAGAAAAGACAAAAAAGAAAAAAAGGGGGCGCACCGACCTAGTGCATTACCATAAAACCATTTATTAAAATATTAAAAGGTGTACAAAGTACTCACAAAACTAGTGTGATACAACACACATCGAAAATAGCATAAACAGTCTCCAAGGTAGCCAGGTCCCAATTATGACGAATGGGCATGCAGATGGTCGCATGGGGCTGCTATGGCTAGGCTGACGCGTTTCAGGGGCGAGCCCCCTTCCTCAGAGCCAGATGAAATGCCGCTAGATCACAAGCCGAACGGCCGAAGACTAAATGGGAGTAGACCCCACCTCTTCCTGTTCTGCCCCCAACCCCAAGGGCGGGGCAAAGGGGAGGGAGGAAGGGAAGAAAAGGGGAAGAGGGAGGGGAAAAGGGAAGGGAGAAGAATGAGACGGAAAAGGAAGCCAAGAAAGAAGAAGAGAGGAAGGAAAAATGGGGATGCTGGGACAGGGAAAGGACATGGAAGAGGGGGGGGGGGGGTGGTCAAGGACACTTGTCCAGCCCGAACCAAGCCACACCCACCTTCCAAGGCCAGCTTGGACTATGTGATCAGCGGCAAAAAATGTACAGCAATTGAAACACTTGTTATAACAAAAAAAGGGGGGGGAACGATAATGAGTCAGATGTAGTGGATAATGCATTTGAGGACAAAGGCGGTATAAATATATATATATATATATATAGACACATATGCACATATGCACACATGCATGTACATACATATACGCACACACATAGACAGTCAGTACTTTAGGTCTCCATAGGAACAAGAACATACTCCACTGCTTTACCCGTGCATCTTCATTGGTAAGCAGAACAGTATCAGCCACCCCCAACCTGTAATACTGCAGGGGGGACTACCCATGGGAGCAGAGCTTATACAGATCACCTGGCATGGTGCACGGGGATCCCGCTAGCCTCCACACGCTGACGATCCCTGTATCCTAATATGAGGAGGGCACCGCTGGCCGGGACTGAAATGGTCCGCTGCATGTTGAAAAAGCGCCATTCGGATGGCTGTGTCCCTTCTCTGGGACGCACGCCAACCCGTACCCGGAAGTGAAACACCGGAAGGGCGGGTGGATGCGTTCCACCAGCATCACTTCCGCCATCACTACAGGGCGCCGCACGGACCATATGTCCACAAGTCACTGGCTGTGCTGCCCAGCAGTGAACATGGACAGAGCGGAACTCACCCGACTCCACCCTCCTCCCTGCTTCCCTGCATAAACTACCAATACTACATGTCCACAAAGGCGGCTCAGAATCATGGACAATGATGAAATGGGCTCGCAAGACACATATAAACCATGATCAAGACACAACAACAATCAAAGAACACTGATTAGTAATAAATGATAAATTAATAAAATAAGGTAATAATGACCATAATAACGCTGAAATATAATACTAAAATAAGGAGATTTTCTTGAGGGATGAAAGTAAACCACATATAAAAAATATATATATATATAATAAAATAATATAATCCATAATAGTGGTGCCAGTAATCATAGAACGTATATAGATATACATATATATGTTTATATTTAGACATGTACTATTTGTCTTCATTACTGTTTATATTTGTTTTTTGTGTCTTGCCCAAAATATGTATAGTGCAAGTAATAAATGGCCATTGTGTCATCACCGTCCATAAGCAGGCCACAGAAAGACAACCATGTCCCCGTGCAGACATGCGTAGTGCAGAAAACATACACTCAAACCAACACCAGCTGGTCGTTGGGTACATACACCGACGCTGATCCTAATAGCCAAAAATGGGCTATCACAGCTATCCGACCCGGAGGGCTGTACCACAGAGGAGCAAGGGGGGGGGGGTGAGGGTGAGATAGGGGGAGGTAAAGGGAGGAGAGAGATTATCACACCACTGTGTGCAGCTCAATCTCCTCATTCAAACCCTTCGGGGCTAGAGACCCCAGGGTGAATATCCAATAGGCCTCTCTGGTGCAGAGCCTTTGGTACTTGAGGCCACCATCCAAATCTTTGTTAATGGCCTCTATCCCAAAGACCCTCAAGCCTTCAACACTACTATTGTGTGCATCCAGAAAGTGCCGGGGAACAGAGTATTTGTCCTTCTGGAGAGTGATGCCACTTTTGTGCTCACCAATTCTAACTCTCAAAGGTCTAGTCGTGCGGCCGACATAAAGGAGGCCACAGGGACAGAGCATCCCATAGACCACGTGGGTGGTGCTACAGTTAATAAACTGATTGATCTTATAGGTTTTTCCATCAATGGCTGCAACATCTTTTTTCCTGTGGCACATGTGTGCACACGTGCCACAGTTGTTGACACCACACCTGTAACATCCCTTTTGGTCAAAAATTCGGCCCCAGGCCCCATTTAACCCATTTGTCTTCCTGTCCTTTCTAACCCTACTAGGGGCCACCATACTTCTAAGGTCCCTGGGTTTCCTAAATATAAGGTTCGGGTGTGGGGGTAGATGGTCTTTTAACACAGGGTCCTGTTGGAGGATTTTCCAGTTCCTCTTCAGGACTTTCTGTATGACAGGGGCTTGGTTATTAAACCTAGTACAGAATCTAACCTGCACCACCCCTTCTGTTCCAGGATTTCCCACTTTCGCTGTATCCACCGGAGAAGCGTCATAAAGGGACAAGTACTTTCCATAGGCCTCCTTTATATGTTCGGCCTTGTAACCCTTTTCCTCAAACTTCTTACTTAAAATTGCTCCCTGTTCCTCATAATCAACCTTACGTGTGCATGTCCGCTTAAGCCTGCAGAACTGGCCGAAAGGGACATTTCTGATCCACTTGGGGTGATGATGACTACGGGCATGGAGAAACGAATTACCAGCACTGGGCTTGAAGTGTGTTTTTGAATAAATCAAGCCTTCGTCATCCACCCGAAGCTCAAGATCCAGAAATATCAAACACTCATCATCCAGCACATGAGTGAAAGCAATGCCATAGGGATTATCCGAACAGTAAAGCAGAAATTGCTGCAACTGTTCATCAGATCCATCCCAGATGACTAAGATGTCATCTATGTAGCGTGCGAACAGGACCAGGTTTGCCCCAAAGGGATTATTGGCCCAAATGTATTGGCTTTCCCAATATCCCATAAATAAGTTGGCATAACTTGGGGCAAACCTGGCCCCCATGGCTGTGCCCTTGATTTGTCTGTAGTGGCCCCCAAGGAACGTGAAATAATTATGCGTGAGCATATATTCAATGCCACTATATAGAAACTGGATCTGGGCATGATGAAATGCTTGATCCTTAGTTAGAAAGTACTGCACTGCTTGCAGGCCAAAGTCATGTCTTATACTCGTGTACAAGGATGTGACGTCCAGAGACAGCCATCTGTACCCATCCTGCCATTTGTATGATGACAGTATGTCCAACATATGACCAGAGTCTTTAACATACGAAGGTAATGTGGTAACTAGATCTTGTAGGAAATGATCCACATAACATCCCAGGTTGCTGGCTAGGCTGTCAATGCCAGCAATGATGGGCCTGCCTGGAGGATTGAGGGGGTCCTTGTGGATTTTGGGGATATGATAGAAGTGAGGGGTGACTGGATATTTGCGAAACAAGAATAGATACTCATCTTTAGTGATAACTCCGCTCTTTAAAGCTACTTCCAGGAGAACCTGGAGTTCTTGCTTGTACCTCATGGTGGGATAAGGGAGGAAGTCTTGTTATTCAAGACAGAGATGTCTACATAAAGGAAGCTGAAAGGCTTTTAAATGACACCACCACTTATGAAAGACTCTTCTGTGATCCCACCATGAGGTACAAGCAAGAACTCCAGGTTCTCCTGGAAGTAGCTTTAAAGAGCGGAGTTATCACTAAAGATGAGTATCTATTCTTGTTTCGCAAATATCCAGTCACCCCTCACTTCTATCATATCCCCAAAATCCACAAGGACCCCCTCAATCCTCCAGGCAGGCCCATCATTGCTGGCATTGACAGCCTAGCCAGCAACCTGGGATGTTATGTGGATCATTTCCTACAAGATCTAGTTACCACATTACCTTCGTATGTTAAAGACTCTGGTCATATGTTGGACATACTGTCATCATACAAATGGCAGGATGGGTACAGATGGCTGTCTCTGGACGTCACATCCTTGTACACGAGTATAAGACATGACTTTGGCCTGCAAGCAGTGCAGTACTTTCTAACTAAGGATCAAGCATTTCATCATGCCCAGATCCAGTTTCTATATAGTGGCATTGAATATATGCTCACGCATAATTATTTCACGTTCCTTGGGGGCCACTACAGACAAATCAAGGGCACAGCCATGGGGGCCAGGTTTGCCCCAAGTTATGCCAACTTATTTATGGGATATTGGGAAAGCCAATACATTTGGGCCAATAATCCCTTTGGGGCAAACCTGGTCCTGTTCGCACGCTACATAGATGACATCTTAGTCATCTGGGATGGATCTGATGAACAGTTGCAGCAATTTCTGCTTTACTGTTCGGATAATCCCTATGGCATTGCTTTCACTCATGTGCTGGATGATGAGTGTTTGATATTTCTGGATCTTGAGCTTCGGGTGGATGACGAAGGCTTGATTTATTCAAAAACACACTTCAAGCCCAGTGCTGGTAATTCGTTTCTCCATGCCCGTAGTCATCATCACCCCAAGTGGATCAGAAATGTCCCTTTCGGCCAGTTCTGCAGGCTTAAGCGGACATGCACACGTAAGGTTGATTATGAGGAACAGGGAGCAATTTTAAGTAAGAAGTTTGAGGAAAAGGGTTACAAGGCCGAACATATAAAGGAGGCCTATGGAAAGTACTTGTCCCTTTATGACGCTTCTCCGGTGGATACAGCGAAAGTGGGAAATCCTGGAACAGAAGGGGTGGTGCAGGTTAGATTCTGTACTAGGTTTAATAACCAAGCCCCTGTCATACAGAAAGTCCTGAAGAGGAACTGGAAAATCCTCCAACAGGACCCTGTGTTAAAAGACCATCTACCCCCACACCCGAACCTTATATTTAGGAAACCCAGGGACCTTAGAAGTATGGTGGCCCCTAGTAGGGTTAGAAAGGACAGGAAGACAAATGGGTTAAATGGGGCCTGGGGCCGAATTTTTGACCAAAAGGGATGTTACAGGTGTGGTGTCAACAACTGTGGCACGTGTGCACACATGTGCCACAGGAAAAAAGATGTTGCAGCCATTGATGGAAAAACCTATAAGATCAATCAGTTTATTAACTGTAGCACCACCCACGTGGTCTATGGGATGCTCTGTCCCTGTGGCCTCCTTTATGTCGGCCGCACGACTAGACCTTTGAGAGTTAGAATTGGTGAGCACAAAAGTGGCATCACTCTCCAGAAGGACAAATACTCTGTTCCCCGGCACTTTCTGGATGCACACAATAGTAGTGTTGAAGGCTTGAGGGTCTTTGGGATAGAGGCCATTAACAAAGATTTGGATGGTGGCCTCAAGTACCAAAGGCTCTGCACCAGAGAGGCCTATTGGATATTCACCCTGGGGTCTCTAGCCCCGAAGGGTTTGAATGAGGAGATTGAGCTGCACACAGTGGTGTGATAATCTCTCTCCTCCCTTTACCTCCCCCTATCTCACCCTCACCCCCCCCCCCTTGCTCCTCTGTGGTACAGCCCTCCGGGTCGGATAGCTGTGATAGCCCATTTTTGGCTATTAGGATCAGCGTCGGTGTATGTACCCAACGACCAGCTGGTGTTGGTTTGAGTGTATGTTTTCTGCACTACGCATGTCTGCACGGGGACATGGTTGTCTTTCTGTGGCCTGCTTATGGACGGTGATGACACAATGGCCATTTATTACTTGCACTATACATATTTTGGGCAAGACACAAAAAACAAATATAAACAGTAATGAAGACAAATAGTACATGTCTAAATATAAACATATATATGTATATCTATATACGTTCTATGATTACTGGCACCACTATTATGGATTATATTATTTTATTATATATATATATATTTTTTATATGTGGTTTACTTTCATCCCTCAAGAAAATCTCCTTATTTTAGTATTATATTTCAGCGTTATTATGGTCATTATTACCTTATTTTATTAATTTATCATCTATTACTAATCAGTGTTCTTTGATTGTTGTTGTGTCTTGATCATGGTTTATATGTGTCTTGCGAGCCCATTTCATCATTGTCCATGATTCTGAGCCGCCTTTGTGGACATGTAGTATTGGTAGTTTATGCAGGGAAGCAGGGAGGAGGGTGGAGTCGGGTGAGTTCCGCTCTGTCCATGTTCACTGCTGGGCAGCACAGCCAGTGACTTGTGGACATATGGTCCGTGCGGCGCCCTGTAGTGATGGCGGAAGTGATGCTGGTGGAACGCATCCACCCGCCCTTCCGGTGTTTCACTTCCGGGTACGGGTTGGCGTGCGTCCCAGAGAAGGGACACAGCCATCCGAATGGCGCTTTTTCAACATGCAGCGGACCATTTCAGTCCCGGCCAGCGGTGCCCTCCTCATATTAGGATACAGGGATCGTCAGCGTGTGGAGGCTAGCGGGATCCCCGTGCACCATGCCAGGTGATCTGTATAAGCTCTGCTCCCATGGGTAGTCCCCCCTGCAGTATTACAGGTTGGGGGTGGCTGATACTGTTCTGCTTACCAATGAAGATGCACGGGTAAAGCAGTGGAGTATGTTCTTGTTCCTATGGAGACCTAAAGTACTGACTGTCTATGTGTGTGCGTATATGTATGTACATGCATGTGTGCATATGTGCATATGTGTCTATATATATATATATATATATTTATACCGCCTTTGTCCTCAAATGCATTATCCACTACATCTGACTCATTATCGTTCCCCCCCCTTTTTTTGTTATAACAAGTGTTTCAATTGCTGTACATTTTTTGCCGCTGATCACATAGTCCAAGCTGGCCTTGGAAGGTGGGTGTGGCTTGGTTCGGGCTGGACAAGTGTCCTTGACCACCCCCCCCCCCCCTCTTCCATGTCCTTTCCCTGTCCCAGCATCCCCATTTTTCCTTCCTCTCTTCTTCTTTCTTGGCTTCCTTTTCCGTCTCATTCTTCTCCCTTCCCTTTTCCCCTCCCTCTTCCCCTTTTCTTCCCTTCCTCCCTCCCCTTTGCCCCGCCCTTGGGGTTGGGGGCAGAACAGGAAGAGGTGGGGTCTACTCCCATTTAGTCTTCGGCCGTTCGGCTTGTGATCTAGCGGCATTTCATCTGGCTCTGAGGAAGGGGGCTCGCCCCTGAAACGCGTCAGCCTAGCCATAGCAGCCCCATGCGACCATCTGCATGCCCATTCGTCATAATTGGGACCTGGCTACCTTGGAGACTGTTTATGCTATTTTCGATGTGTGTTGTATCACACTAGTTTTGTGAGTACTTTGTACACCTTTTAATATTTTAATAAATGGTTTTATGGTAATGCACTAGGTCGGTGCGCCCCCTTTTTTTCTTTTTTGTCTTTTCTACCAGTGGTTCTGGATACCCTTGATCCTGAAGGGGGCAGCAAGACCAAACAGCTCTCTCTACATCTGAGTCTGCAGTGCACCTCTTTCTACTCCATCAGACAGCACTTGAGCGCAGGAGGTTTTGTTTTTTCTATGATATCAGATAAACCTGTGTGTAATGTGTGGGAGATCCCGTCCACATCCAGATCCCCTCCATCATGGAGGAGTTGATCATATCTCTTTCTGTCCTCATCATCTCCATCCTCAGTTTCACACAAGTCACCTGTGTCTGATTTCTGTAGGACAGTCAGTGGATCCGTCATGTTACACAGCTCCTCAAGATAATCCATCTTACTGTACAGCTTCTCCTCCCTTATTTTTAGCTGTTGTATCATATCAGACAGTGATAGAGAGACCCGCTCTGCCTGCCCAGAGATCTCACTCAGGACTCTCTTCTCCAGGTCTTCCAGATGTCTCCTGAGGTCTCTGAACAGGGCAGTGACTCTCTCAGTTTCATCATCTGCTTTTCCTTGTACTTTCCTCCTGCGTTCCTGCAGACTCTGGATTCTTTTCTCCGTCTCCTCTATCTCTGTCATCAGTTTCTGCAGAACATTTCTCAGTTTCTTCTTCTTCATCTCATAGGCCTCATCCAGAGTTTCCACCCGGTGTCCCCGGTGTTCTCCATCCAGCCTGCAGGACACACAGATACAGGTGGAGTCCTCAGTGCAGTAATACTTGAGTAGTTCCTTATGGACTGAGCATTTCCTGTTCTCCAGGGAAGTGTTGAGGTCACATAAGACGTGTTCTGGTGACTTGCTGTGGACTCTCAGGTGATTGTCACACAGAGAAGCTTCACAATGGAGACAGGATTTCACAGCAGGTACAGGAGCGTGAATACAGTAAGTACAGAAGGCCCCGGACTCCTCCTGAACTGATTGAGCAGACAGGAAATTATCCACTATGTTACGTAGTGTTATGTTCCTGTGCAGTGCAGGTCGATCCTGGAATTTTTCTCTGCATTCAGGACAGGAATACCCTCCAGACCCCTCCTGTGTATCCAACACACAACCAATACAGTTCCGGCAGAAGTTGTGTCCACATATCAGGGTTATAGGATCTGTATAAATGTTCAGACAGACGGAACATTCTAGCTCCTTCCTCAGATCAGCAGACGCCATTGCTGAAAGTAGAAGAGAGAAATGACAGTGAAATTCTCAGACACTCAACCTGAGCTCTAGGAAATCAGCCACTTTGTAAAGTGTGTCAGATTACTGGGGGTTAAGTCCAATAAGGTACATGCCATCTTTTGGATTTATCTGTTATTTACATCTGGTTTATTGAGCGCCAAGAGTACAGCTAGCACTACACTCCCGGTGCTCTAAAAGGAGAGATGCGGTCTTCTCATATGGCAACTTCTCTGCTTGCCTCTCCCCTCTGCTGTACATTCACAGAAGGCTTTGCATTTTGTTAATAGATTCACATAATATCCAGTGTCAGAGTTCCAAAAGTATAGCGATCGCTATGCCCCCCGGCGTTCAGAATATAAGCTGTAGAAGAAATAAATCCACGAGTAGGCATGCACCTCATTGGACTTAACCCATAGTATTCTGACACATTTTATAAAGTGGTTAAATTCCTTGTGTTCAGCTTTAACCAGTGTGTCTAGTTCTGTTCATCTGTACACAGGGTCTGGGTGAGGCTAAAGCCCCGTACACACGATCAGATTATCTAACGATCTGTCGTCCGTTTTTTGTGGCATGCTAGTCTGATGTGGAAAGTGAAGAGGTTATTTTCATACGAATTTTCCCGTACGACAGAATTCTACTTCAGAAGTGATGTCATGTGCTGGATTGTTTTGTATGTGTTATTTAGTCTCTGAGCATGCCTAGTCTTGCACATAAGATTTTTTTCCGTCAAAATTTGTACTAATGAGATGAAATCGGACGTTGTTTTGATGGATGACAAAAATTATATAGCCTGCACATCAGGATTTTGTCACCCGAAAAGTCTGAGTGGGCTCTCGAAAACACCATACTAACAATCCGAAAATCGACAGATCGGACGTCGGACGAATTTTCCCTACAGATTTTCTTATTGTGTGTACGGCCTTGAGATTCATAGTCCTAGAAATCATATATAGACACAGATAATACGTGGGAGGATTACTGAAAATTATCTCCCTATCTAAGGGACATATAAAGGACCTATAATAAGCTGTGCAATCCCTGGGACGGGGCATTTTCGTCCTCCTTTGTATTATTTGAACATTTAATAAATTAAGTTACCCAGAGAAAATGGATTTATTTCAAGGAATAAAAAAGTGACCTTAAGATTAATGGGTGTAACCAGGTGCTCAAAGGAGTATGAGATTACTCACAGATCAATACAAAAAGACTCTTCTTTACATCCACTGTGCATTCCATTGATTTCCAGCCATTAGCACCCACCTCACACAAAGTCCCGTGGGCCAATTTCTCTTTGTCTCTTTATACGATGGCGGATCTTTCTTTTGGCAATTTAAGGGGATTAAACTTTTTGCTGAGTTTAACAGATGGGAGATTAATGTTTTTTTATATTGTTTTACCGACATTTTTGTACCATGGAACAAACATGTCCATGGGTCTTCATTAATATCGGTATTAGTAATTTTTTTGATTAGGAATAATACTTCCCTCCAATATTTTTGATTTTCGGGCAATCCCACCATATGTGTGTTATTGTACCAGTTACCTTACAGTCCCTCCAGCAATATTTTGAACTCTCCAGTTGGTATCTCCCCACTTTATCTGGGGTATTATACCATCTGGAGATAAGTTTGTAGTTCATTTCTGCCGTACTTATATCTATCGCAGAGTTATGTACTAATTTTATACTTTTTTCCCATTGAAATCCCTCACTTCGTGCACCCAATTCACTTTCCCATTTTTCTACAAGTGGGGGTACTGTCTGCTTCTCTCCTGCATTCATAATTTTATAGATGTTTGAAATATTATTTATTCTTTTCTCCGACATACACATTTGTTCATATGGCAACAAATCTTTCGTATCTCTTATTGGCTGAGGGAGAGAGGCAACAAAGTGCCTCAACTGACAGTACCTCCACTCGGTTACGTTCCAGTTTACTTTCTTTTTTTTTAAATCCGATAACGTGATAAATTTTCCATTCTCCAATAAATCTTTTAACCTTACATCCTCCTCTCCAACTTCATTTTCCATATTCCCTTCCCTCCCCTGGTGCAAAAAATTTTGACACGCACCTAGGAAAAATTATTTGGATCCCACCAAAATATAGAAAATTAAACAGTAATACACATATAATTACACGACAGGCATTAAAAATCTGGGACATAATACACACCAGAGAAAAATGGAAATACAATTCACCACTGATACCATTACAAGACACAAAATTTAATAGGCCTGTAATTCTTAGGAATAACTCACATAAATCTGTCCAAACAAGAGTCTAGTAGACATCCCGGGTATGATAAAGTCTGAAACACTAAATCATAAATTATAATATAATAATACATTTCATCAAATTCTTCATTGTTTTGGAAGTGGAGATATTTCATTATGAGGGAGAATCTGTACTCTGACATGACCGTGCCAAAGAATGGAGTGACAAGTAATGTATTAGTTGTCCAATACCACTTCTGCAGGGGTTTCCCCACCACTCCCTGAAGAATTATTAGAATTGCCAAATGTCATCTTTAGTCACTGGTTCCGACTTTCTGCATCTTGCAAACTTCCGATGTGTAGCCAATTGTTGCTCTTTGTACCGGTTGTCTCGGTAACTATTTTTTCAATAACCTCATCGGTCAGAAATAATTGTAGGTGTGCCAAGGGGTTGTCATGGTCAACGTCAACTTTCATACCAGGTGGTCCAGTAAATGGGAATCTTGGGGGGGCGCTGCCTGATCCGTACCGCAGTCAATAGAGCACCAAGTCCGCACATCGCTGAGCTCAGTCGCAGAATCGTCGCTGTTGTCACTTTTAGTACCTGATGACGAATTTTCCCACGAATCGCTATCGCTCAGTTCTTCAAATAATTCCGATACACCGTTGCTGTTTTTCAGTTCGTCCAAAAGCCTTTTTGAGCTAAAAGAACGCTTTTTGGACACCATGGACATTATCAATTTTCCAGGCACAAAGAACCGCAAAAAGTACAGGCAGGGCACTGGAAAAGCCTCTAGGGCAGTGGTCCTCAACTCCGGTCCTCGGGGCTCACTAACAGGCCAGGTTTGCAAGATAACTAAATTACATCACAGGTGATCTCATTTGTTGCTCAGTGATTGCAGTATTCTAGTCTGCATCTCCCCAAGGTAATACCTAAAATCTGAAATTCATTAGAGTTTGGACTGCAGGTAGCACAGGGAGCCGTGGAGTGGCCCTGCAGCTTTCACATGCGTTTGCAAATGTGTGCTAACTAAACCCCTGTTTTGACGCAAACTGTTAGACAGGTTAATTTGGTTGGTAAGCAAACTGTCTAGCAAATTGAACTCGGAATTTTACTTTTGTTTGTTTCATGTGCGTTGCCCTTCCATGTGTTCTTTGCTATGAAGGCCAGTAATAGGTGGGGGCAGAGGCCATTTTCTTTGTGTTAATGTGTACTGGTGAGTGGACATACTGGATGCCTTTGCTGTAATACCATCAGCTGGGCTTCCATTATGCCCCCAATTACCTTTCAGAGGAGGGATGGGCCACCTCCAGGCTCACCTGCCCCCTATCTATCCATTAGCTTGCATGTGCTTCCACTGTGAAGACTCTGAGGAAGGCTGGGGAGGATGGCGGGGGATCGCAGGGAAGGGAACTGGAAGAACTGGGAACTGGAACTGTCAGCATCGGCCGAGCACACAGCGGGAGGAAGGCTGGGGAGGACGGCGGGGGATTGCAAGGGAAGGTGAGTATCATTCTGGGGTATTCCCGAGTGTGGCTCGGGGTTACCGCTTTTGGCACTGAATATTAAGCCCGAGCCACACTCAGAAATACTGCTAGGAAGGTTAAAGCGACTGCAGCATACCGTGACATGACCATAGACCTCTGACTGAAAGGCTTGATTCTGGTTGTCTGCGGTCTTCTCCGAGTCCTGTAGTGACGTGTCTCCTGGTTTGGTGCAGAAAGATGGACACATCTGTGTCCCCTACCACACTACTTTACCCTCAACCACTCCACTCGCCCCTTTATGTTCCTCCCATATCTCTTTTTTTATCACCTTAACCTTCCTAGCGGTATTCCCGAGTGTGACTCGGGGTAAGATTTTAGAGCAAAAAGCGGTAACCCCGCGTCACACTCGGGGTAACGTTAGGAAGATCACTGGATGCTGGAAGAGGTTTTACTTACCATTTCTCCGGGATCCAGCGAAGACTGCGAGCGGTATGCAGCGGCGGAGCTTCCTCCCGATCGTCTGCGAGCCCCGGCTTCCGTCTCCGGCGACGTGACGTCCGCCGGGGGGTGGAACCGGCGGCAAATTCGAATGTAAAACACACCAGACACACTGATACCGTTCAAAATAAAAAAAAATCACATTACATTGCCCCCAGTGCCCTTTCCTGCAGTTTTACTGTACTTTTTATGTAAATATATGTATATATTAGGGATGCACCGAATGTTCGGCGGCCGAACATTATTCGGCCGAAAATAGAAAAAATAGCACTTTCGGTGTTCGGCCGAATAAGTCAAAAGGCCGAATAATTTTGTGCCGAATAATAGGGCTGAACGATAGTCGATATGATATCGACTATCGTTCTGTGGCCGTAGGCGATATTCATATCGCCGAGGTCACGATATTTACAGGGGTTGGGGACTCGGAGGAGGACAGGAGGACTCACAGACTTCCGTGAAGCCGGGACACCTCAGCGGTGAGCATACATTACATTACTCACTCGTGCACTGCAGCCCGCCCCACACATTCAGTGAGTCTTACTCTCCTCCCTAGTTTTTTCAATGGCACATTCAGGAAGCCAATCACGCCGTGATTAGCTGCACAGCGAACCAATCACGCGTGCCTGCACACCTGATTGGTTCCGCTGTGCCGCTACTCACGGCGTGATTGGCTTCCTGAATGTGCCATTGAAAAAACTAGGGAGGAGAGTAAGACTCACTGAATGTGTGGGGCGGGCTGCAGTGCACGAGTGAGTAATCTATGTGTGCGGCTGTGCTCCTTTCCAGGCTCCTACTAGTCCACCTCCAGCCTCCTACTACCACCACTATGAGAGACTGTATAATCTGATCGAGTCCACACTGACACTGACTGACTGTCACTGAGTAATTGATGTTACCACATTAACCCTGACCTGCCCAGTGCCCTGTATCTGCAATTAAAATTTACAAGGCTGCCTGCATGCTTCCTGATTTCCATTCCCAGCATCCTTCCCAATCCCTACAGTGTCACTAACATTAACCCTATGGTACAAGGCTGCAGTGTGCACTGAATCCCATTCCCTACAGTAACATTTAGGGAAAGAGAGAGACATGAGAGGACAAGAGAGAGAGAGAGAGAGACATGAGGACAAGAGAGAGAGAGTGAGAGGACGAGAGAGAGAGAGAGACACGAGAGGACAAGAGAGAGGACAAAAAAATTGGTAAAATAAATGGAAAAAATGTGAAACACTGCGTTCGGTATTCGGCCTTCGGCCAAACATTTTATTATTATTCGGCTTCGGCCAAGAATTTCATTTCGGTGCATCCCTAGTATATATATATATATATAATTCTTGTGAATGAGCAGCCCAAACCAACTGTATACATATTATATATATATATATAATAAATGTATACAGTTGGTTTGGGCTGCTCATTCACAAGAATTACATGCAAAATAATGGTACCGCTTTCAGCACCTAAAATCCAAAAGAATCATACCGCCAGGGAGGTTAAGCCCCCTATCCCCTCTTTATTTTTTTATAGTTTTTTACAGTGTCGACTAGGTTATTGACACTGCCCATTCGTAGTCAATATTTTTCCACTTTAGAATATTTCTACCAGAATACAAATACTTTTCTTCTTCTTTTTATGTTCTGATGTATGTATCTTTACATTTATGATGTCCTCTGTATTGACATTCAAGATTTTGCCTTTGGCACTCTTTGTGAACATTATGAGTCCTTTTATTTGGTTCTATTTATACTGCCCATGTGAGACTGCTACTTTCCATGTTGTTATTATCTTATACTTTAATGAAACTTTTGTATAAAAAAAAAAAATTAAAAAAGAGGATCTTAATAATCTGCCTGGGAAAGTTCGCTCTCTTGGCACGGCAGGAATCCATGAAGACACAGCTGAGAGACACTCATCTGCCAGCAGGAGGCCAAGTCAGCCAGACTGAGGGCTCAAGGTTGGGAGAAGAGACACCAGAGATTCAATAGTCCATCGGTGCTGCTATCCCCATTTTTATTCATTGATTGCCTTTATATTTGATAATCATTTCTTTTGCATGTGTGCGCTATTTTTTGTAAAAATGCATGTTGCTTGGTTCATAGCTGCACCAGCTTTAGAAATGCATGTTCAGGGTGTGCCCCCCCAGCTCCTTGTTGTTTGTAAGACACCAGAGATTCAACAAGCCCATGGGTGCTGCTATCTTTGCATGGTTGCCGCCAAGAGACTGGAGAGTTTCATCTTACTCTCCACTTCAGACCGCTGAATGACCGAATCACCAGTATGAGGGGGCCATTCCACCACGGGGGGACCACTGGCCCGCCTTGACACTGTTAGCAGAAACTGAGTGTCGGAGAAGTCGGTTCATAAGGTAGTTGGAACTTCCCGCCATTAGATGGCGCCAAGCTGGCTATTTAAACTGACTCTGCATGGATTCATTGCTGTTTGGTCTGCAGCATCTGCGTTGTTCCTGACTCCGTGTGACCTCTGATCTTGATTCAGCTTATCTCTAACTTGTGCTTTTCTGCTTCCTACCCTGACCCCAGCTTGTCTTCTGGATTTCGCTCCTGCCTGTTGATCCTGCCTTTCTGCTCTCCTGGTACCGACCCGGCTTGTGACCTGATTACTCTGCTGCCTATCGTCTATGTCCTTCCTGCCCGACCATTACCTACCCGGTTTGTTTGGCCCTTCATCCTGCTCATCCGGCCTGCTACAACTCCAGCCCAGCAAGCTCGCTCCCAGCTGCCTCATACCAGACCGCTCACTGCGGCCACGCTACTACTGGACTGATTACAGGCACTCCTACGTCACCGTGCTCCTGTGGCCGCTGTCTCACTATCAGAGGCCCACGAGCTGGAGTTGTACGAGAGGCCCTCCTCTACATGTCAGGCTCACTTACCAGGTACGTGACACTGAGCCACTGAGAATAGGACATTTAGGGCACCAACTCCATAACTCATGTCTACCAACTCCACCCCCCCCCCCCCCCCCGCTTACAAACTCTGAGCCATGGTCAGCACATCTGGACCGCATCCATGGCATCTCCAGCTAATGCTATACAACACCCCTCATTACTGTACTGCATGCAGGTTCAAAAGACTATCAAATGAACAAATGCTTCTAAAAGGGCCCCAACGTTAGCCGGCAAAAGAGCAACTTTAAGGACTGCCCCTCCAATATTATCCTAGCACGTCTCCTTTTTGTTATTTAACCACTTCTGGACCGGAAGATTTTCGATTTTCCCCCTTAATGACCAGGCCATTTTTTGCGATTCAGCACTGCGTTAATTTAACGGACAATTGTGCGGTCATGCGACGCTGTACACAAATATAATTGACATTCTTTTTTTTTTTCCACAAATAGAGCTTTCTTTTGGTGGTATTTGATCACCTCTGCGATTTTTACTTTTTGCACTATAATAAAAAAAAAGAGCGACAATTCTGAAAAAAAAAACAATATTTTTTTAACTTTCTGAGGGGACATTAGAGTGTAAGCTCCTCTGGTACAGAGACTGATGTGACTGTGGGGGAGGGGACATTAGAGTGTAAGCTCCTCTGGTACAGGGAGTGATGTGACTGTGGGGGGAGGGGACATTAGAGTGTAAGCTCCTCTGGTACAGAGACTGATGTGACTGTGGGGGGAGGGGACATTAGAGTGTAAGCTCCTCTGGTACAGAGACTGATGTGACTGTGGGGGAGGGGACATTAGAGTGTAAGCTCCTTTGGTACAGAGACTGATGTGACTGTGGGGGAGGGGACATTAGAGTGTAAGCTCCTCTGGTACAGAGACTGATGTGACTGTGGGGGAGGGGATATTAGAGTGTAAGCTCCTCTGGTACAGAGACTGATGTGACTGTGGGGGAGGGGACATTAGAGTGTAAGCTCCTCTGGTACAGAGACTGATGTGACTGTGGGGGAGGGGACATTAGAGTGTAAGCTCCTCTGGTACAGAGACTGATGTGACTGTGGGGGAGGGGACATTAGAGTGTAAGCTCCCGTGGTACACAGACTGATGTAACTGTGGGGGGACATTAGAGTGTAAGCTCCTCTGGTGCAGAGACGGATGTGACTGTGGGGGAGGGGACATTAGAGTGTAAGCTTCTCTGGTACAGAGACTGATGTGACTGTGGGGGAAGGGACATTAGAGTGTAAGCTCCTCTGGTACAGAGACTGATGTGGGGGGAGGGGACATTAGAGTGTAAGCTCCTCTGGTACAGAGACTGATGTGACTGTGGGGGAGGGGACATTAGAGTGTAAGCTCCTCTGGTACAGAGACTGATGTGACTGTGGGGGAGGGGACATTAGAGTGTAAGCTCCTCTGGTACAGAGACTGATGTGACTGTGGGGAAGGGGACATTAGAGTGTAAGCTCCTCTGGTACAGAGACGGATGTGACTGTGGGGGGAGGGGACATTAGAGTGTAAGCTCCTCTGGTGCAGGGACTGATGTGACTGTGGGGGGACATTAGAGTGTAAGCTCCTCTGGTACAGAGACTGATGTGACTGTGGGGGAGGGGACATTAGAGTGTAAGCTCCCGTGGTACACAGACTGATGTAACTGTGGGGGGGGACATTAGAGTGTAAGCTCCTCTGGTGCAGAGACGGATGTGACTGTGGGGGAGGGGACATTAGAGTGTAAGCTTCTCTGGTACAGAGACTGATGTGACTGTGGGGGAAGGGACATTAGAGTGTAAGCTCCTCTGGTACAGAGACTGATGTGGGGGGAGGGGACATTAGAGTGTAAGCTCCTCTGGTACAGAGACTGATGTGACTGTGGGGGAGGGGACATTAGAGTGTAAGCTCCTCTGGTACAGAGACTGATGTGACTGTGGGGAAGGGGACATTAGAGTGTAAGCTCCTCTGGTACAGAGACGGATGTGACTGTGGGGGGAGGGGACATTAGAGTGTAAGCTCCTCTGGTGCAGAGACTGATGTGACTGTGGGGGGACATTAGAGTGTAAGCTCCTCTGGTACAGGGAGTGATGTGATTGGTCAGTGTACAGCACTATGGTAAATGTCGGCTCTATAGAAGGATTGGAGAGAAGATTCTGGGATTTCTCTGTAAGGAAATATAAATATATGTCCCCCCTCCCCCACCCTCTCACATTATTGATCACCAATAATCTGTATTATCCATCAATTCATCCGCCATCCTCTCCCCTCCTCACCTCTTTATATACAATGCCTCTTCCTATCTCCCTCCTCCCCAAACACTAGAGGACCAATCAGGTTTAGCTGAGACTCCAAGGTGGAGGTCACATGTTTCCTGTGTAATGTGGAGCTCCAGTCTGCAGCCAGACTTCCTATGGAAAACACTGCATATGACACACAGGAAGTCCTCCAGCAGACACTAGAGGTCGCACTGCTCTGTGAAAGGACTCCAGCCGGGGGCGGCCATTTTTCTGAAGCACAAAGAATATTGTCTCAGTGTATAGTGGCATCATTGAACATGTGATCCTCAGAGTAATATTAGAACGTTCCAGTGTATCCTTTCTCATAACATCGCTGTGATGAAATTACATAAAAATAAATAAAAAATAAGTACAATCAAATAAAATTACACCCAAGAGACAAATGAGTGCTATAAATCTTTAAAAAATGATTATTATAAAAATGTCCCAAATATCTAAGAGTAATTTCTTGGATATTTGGGCCATTTATTTTTAATAATAATTCTTGTAATGATTTATAGCACTCATTTCTCACTTGGGTGTAATTTTACTTGATTGTATTTATTTTTTTATATATTTTTATGTAATTTCATCACAGCGCTGTTTAGAGAAAGGATACACTGGAACTTTCAGTTGGAAATTTATTCTTCATGATTACATAACGGCAGCAGGGTGAACATTTGATATTTAAATATTTCATTTAAATTTTATTTATTTAATTATGTCACATTTATATTTAAATATTTCTTTTTAAATTTTGTTTAATTATTTCACATTTATATTTAAATATTTCAATTTAAATTTTATTCATTTAATTATTTCACATTTACATGTTTTATGCCTCCAGCGCGGCTTTATTTGCAAGATTATTAATTCGATGTATTTCATTTGGAAATGTATTCTTCATGATTATATAACGGCAGCAGGGTGAACATTCTTCTATTTAAATGTTATTTATTTAATTATTTCACATTTATATTTAAATATTTCTACTTAAATTGTATTTATTTAATTATTTCACATTTATATTTAAATATTTCTACTTAAATTGTATTTATTTAATTATTTCACATTTATATTTAAATATTTATATTTTAATTATTTCACATTTATATTTAAATATTTACATTTAAATTTTATTTATTTAATTATTTCACATTTACATGTTTTATGCCTCCAGCACGGCTTTTATTTGCAAGATTATTAATTCGATGTATTCGCTTTTTTGTTGGGATTACTTGCAAATAATATTTGTAATATTATAATGTACTAAAATTAGGAAATTATATAATATTTAATAAATTAATTGTTATATGTAATTGTAATAAATAAAAAAATTAACAAACCATTTAAAGGAGAACTCCAAGTAGATAATAAAGATACAAATACATGCAGCTTTGTAATCATTATTACATCAATAAATGCATTTTATAAATATACAAGGTATAAGTAGGCCCTGACGAACACCCTGCAATGTTGCGCCCTGACAGGGAAAAGCTTTACCCAATCAGGGCGCAGTATAAGCTGGTTGTTAAGGAGCGGGGCCGGAAAGCCAGCCACGTCGTCCTTAACAACTGGTGAGTCATCAGCTGTCAACAGGTTCCCCGCTGACAGCTGAAAAAAATAAATAAAAAAGTGCCGGTTAACCACTGGCCGACCATCCGCCATACATATACTGCGGCAGGTTCCCGCCGAAACGACGTACCTATACGTCTGTTTGCACACCCGTTCAGCAGCGGGAAGATGATCTGTGGGGCTGGCGGCCACAATTGCTGCCGAGCACCCGCAAGCTTTTTTTTTTTCCTATTTTTTGGGTCGGCGGCTGGCGTGATTGATGATGGATTTATATCGGGGAACACTATTTTTATTTTTGAATAAAGGACTTGTCAAAAACTGTGTGTATTTTTTTTTGTACACTTTTTTGATGAATGAGTAGGGGTACGATGTACCCCATACCCATTCACATGGGGGGGGCAGGATCTGGGGTCCCCCTTGTTAAAGGGGGCTTCCAGATTCAGATTTGCCCCCCCACCTGCAGACCCTGACAACCACAGCCCAGGGTTGTCGGGAAGAGGCCCTTGTCCCCACCAACATGTGGACAAGGTGTTCTGCCCCAGAGCACCCCCCCATGTTAAGGGCATGTGGCCTGGTATGGTTCAGGAGGGGGGGGGGCACTCGCTCGTCCGCTCCCCTTTTCCTGACCAGTCAGGCTGCTTGCTTGCTTGGATAATGGGCCATACACACTATAAGATTGTCTGAAGACTTTTTCCTTTAGACTTACCAAAACCATATAATATGAGGTCAAACCTAAACACTTTCAATTTGTATGCAATCTGGCAGGCCCTTGCACTGCATAGAAAAGGTAAATCTGAAGGAAAAAGTCTTCAGAAAATCTTATAGTGTGTATGGCCCTTTAGGGTCTGGTATGGATTTTGGTTGAAACCCACGCCGTCTTTTTCTTTAAATTTTGGTGTGGGGTTCCCCTTTAAACCCATACCAGGCCTTTTGGGGGGGGTTGCCATTTTTTTTCTTTCATTTTTTAATAGCTTGGTGTCGGCAATTGTAACCGCAAGTCATTTTAAATGTGATTTGACTTGTTTTTGTTTTGTCTTTAGAAATAAATGGATTTTTGTAAGATCTTACCGTAAAATCCTTTTCTCTTAAGCTCATTGACAGACGTAGTCTTCTTGATTCTCAAGAGCTGGGTTATGTTGTCTCCGCAGGAGTAGGACTAGGCAGAAAGACAAAACGTTCTGGCTCCACCTTAGGGGCAGTCCCTGAGGGTATATCCTCCCTCTCTCTGCTACAGGGAATCAGTTCTGTTCTAAAGCAGTAACAGAGAATTTAACCCAACCCAACTCAATGATAGAGGGGCGGGTACTACGTCTGTCAATGAGCTTAAGAGAAAAGGATTTTACGGTAAGATCTTACAAAAATCCATTTTTCTCTATCGCTCATTGACAGACGTAGTCTTCTTGATTCTCAAGAGCTGGGACATCCAGAAGCAGTGCCACAAAATGAGGGGTGGGATTGACAGAATCAAAATCCAATCTAGAAGGCCCAACCGGAGCCAACCAGAAGTATCAAAGGACTCATCGAGTAAACAGATGAGACCTACCCCACAAATCCTCGAGTTAGACCAACCGTCTCCTCAAACAGTGGCCTGCAGGAACCTTGCAGCCAGAAGAGGCATCTGACGATGCCATCACATAAACCTTATACAATATTGTAAAGGTATGAACCGACTACTAAACAGTCGCCTTGAAAACCTGAACCACTGACGCCTGATGGCGGAAGGTCCAGGAAACTCTAAGCGCCCGAGTAGAATGCGCCTTAACAGGGAACGGGGGATCCCGACCCTTAGATAAAATAAGCCTATACCACCGTCTGTCTGATCCATCTAAAGATGGTCGCAGCAGAACAGGCAACCCCTTCTTAGGGCCATCCGTGATCACAAACAGTGAATCCATTTTACAAATTGAATCCGTGTATTCAAAAATATCCTGATCGCCCGAACTACATCCAAGGAATGCAACGCAATTCTCGAGGATGATTGGGCTAAGGACATAGGAAGGACAATACTCTGTCCTCATTCAATGAAACTTTGAAACCACCTTAGGAAGGAAGGATGGATTCGGATGAAGAACAACCTTATCCCTATGAACCACCAGATCTGGGGAACAACAGGATAATGCAGCCAGTTCTGACACCCTGCGTGCAGAAGCGATAGCCACCAAGAAGACCACCTTCTGGGATAAAGTAAGCAAGGGAATCTCCCTGATATTTTCAAAGGGAGGTGTCTGAAGAACCGACAGCACCAAATTAAGATCCCAGGATGGTAACGGCGCGTGTACTGGCAGAGCCAGGTGTCGCACCCCCTGGATGAAATTCCGCACCAAGGAATGAGTAGACAAAGGCTACTGAAAGAAGATCGCAAATGCTGAAACCAGACCCTTGATAACACTCAAGGCCAGCTTCTGCTCAACTCCCTGTTGCAGAAAAGCCAATATTCGGACTACCGAATAAAGATGTAGATGGAACCCAAGGGATTCACACCACACAATATAAGACTTCCATGTACGATGATAATCTTTCTGGAAGTCGCTTTCCTTGTTTTAACTAGAGTAGGAATAACTGAAGCTGACAATCCCTTGTCCTTCAGCACCTGGGTCTCAATAACCAGGCCGTTTAAAACCAGCGATCGTAAAGCAGGATGGAAGATCGGTCCCTGAGACAGTAGATCCTCCCTGAGAGGAAGTCTCCACGGGACGTCCGCCATCAGTCTGACCAAGTCGGCGTAACAAGCTCGACGAGGCCAGTCCGGAGCTGCCAGGATTACTGGAATTCCTTCCTCCTCTATCCTGCGAAGAAGTCTTGGCAGTAACCCAAGAGGAGGGAAGGCATACATTAGCTGGTATTGCCCCCACGGGGCGATCAGTGCGTCTGCGGTTTCTGCTAGAGGATCGCGGGAGCGAGCCACGAATCTCTGAACTTTCCTGTTGAATCGAGATGCCAACAGATCCATATCCGGGGTGCCCCATCGTAGGCACAACTGGTGGAAAATGTCTGGATGGAGGGACCATTCCCCCTGATCCAGAGTCTGACGGCTGAGATAATCTGCCTGCCAATTCTCCACCCCCGGAATGAACACCGCAGAGATTGCTGGAACAAATCGTTCCGCCCAGCGAAGAATGCAAGCCACTTCTTTGGCCGCTCGGACACTCTTGGTGCCCCCCTGGTGATTGACATAAGCCACGGCCGTGGCGTTGTCCGACTGGATCCGAACCGGGCTGCCCTGGAGCTGCTCGGTCCAGTGAATCAGACAAAGTCTGATCGCTCTCAGTTCCAATACATTTATCGGTAACCTGGATTCTTCCGGGGACCAAAGTCCCTGGACAGATAACTGACCGAGAATTCCTCCCCATCCGGATAGACTGGCATCCGTGGTCACTGTCGTCCAATATATTGGCAGAAATGACTTTCCCTGGCTGAGCATCGGAGACCGAAGCCACCAGACCAGAGACTCTCTGGTCTGTTTGCTCAATCGGATCTGATTGTCCAGGGATTCCGGATTCCGATTCCATCTGAGAAGAATCTCTTGCTGAAGAATTCGGGTATGGGACTGGGCAAATGGGACTGCTTCGAAGGAAGCCACCATCAACCCCAGAACCCTCATGCAAGTCCGAAGGGAAGACCAGCTGTTGGATAGTAACAACTGGACTGCTGATTGAATCTTTCGGAGTTTCCCTACCGGAAGAAAAAACTCTTGTCCTGACTGTGTGTAGAATTAGACCCAGATATTCGAGCCTCTGGGTGGGAACCAGAAATGACTTTTGCTGGTTCACCAGCCACCCGAATTCCTGTGAAGAAATCATAGTAATTTCTATGTTTTGTAGCAAGGTCTAAGGAGACTCTGCATGAAGCAGAAGGTAACCAAGGATCGATATGCCTCTTTGGCGCAGAAGTGCCAACATTGGGGCCAACACCTTCGTGAAGACCCGCGGAGCCGTGGCGAGACCGAAAGGTGACGCCACAAACTGATAGTGGTTCTCTTCTACGGAAAAGCGTAGAAACCGCTGATGTCCTGCGAAAATGGGAATGTGAAGATATGCGTCCTTGATGTCTATGGACGCTAGGACATCCCCTGGATGCAGAAAGGCTGCTACTGTGCGAATGGACTCCATTCTGAATCTTCTTATGTTGACAAAAGAATTGAGTGCCCTTAAGTCCAGAATTGGACGCACTTTGCCCTCTTTCCTGGGTATTGTAAATAGGTTTGAATAAAACCCTTGAAACCGTTCTGTCCAAGGAACGTGGACTACCACTCCTTGTTGTAGTAAATCTGTGACTGCTCTCCGCAGATCGTCTAAACGATCCGGGGATAGTGGGCTATTGGAAGGGAAGAATCGCGCCGGTGGGAGAGATCGAAACTCGATCTTGTACCCTGACCTTATGACTTCGCAAACCCATCTGTCCGGGATTCTGGAAAGCCATGGATCCGGGAACCGGCGAAGACGTCCCCCCAACCCAGTTATGGGTGGGGGCGCACCTTCAGGCTTTGGACGGTTTATCTTCCGGTCTAGAGGGGGCGGGCTTTTGCTTGCCCGACCAACGACCCCTGACGCCTCCTGAAGGAGCTTTGGAGGACTTAATTTTTTCACCCGCGGGACGAAAAAACCTCTTGTGAGCAGAAAAAGAAGGCCCTCGTCTTTGACGAGTTCCTTTACCTTTAAAATTTTGCGGAAAAAAGGTGCTCTTTCCACCCGTGAGATCCTAATGATCTCATCTAAGTTGGCTCCAAATAGACGCTCTCCTAAAAAGGGGATATTAGCCAATGCTTCTTTGGAACCTTGGTCGGCTAACCAACCTTTTAGCCACAGTGTACGCCTGAGAACCACCGCTGAGACAGATGCTCGCGCCAATGATGAAGTGGCGTCTAACGCCGCATCACACACAAACTGTAACCCCTGTATCATTTGTTCCAACGAATCTGATACCGCCTGAGGGACCTCTTCTAGGTCCCGGCGTAACCACTTGGTCCATACAGTTACAGCCTGCGAAACCAGACCAATAGCAATTATTGGTCTGAAAGCTGATCCAATCAAGGTAAACATGGTGCGAGACATAGCTTCTATCTTGCGATCCACTGGATCTTTAAAAGACGGAGCGTCTTCTAGAGGAATAACCGTGGCTTTATTCAATCTAGCAATTGGTGAATCCACCACAGGTGGTTCTGTCCATTTCTTAATGAGGGTTTCCTCAAACGGATAACGCCTGTTAATGCGTTTAGAAATAGTAGAAATGCGTTTTGGCAGACTCCATTCTTCTTTGATTGGATTGCCAAAACATTTGGGCAATGGAAAAACCTTCGCCACTATGATGCGTTTTTTAGTCCCAAAAGGGATTTCAGTTTCAGCTATTTCTGACGGAATACCCTGTAATCTTAAGGTTTCTTGAACAGATACAATGAGTGCGTTTACCAACGCTTCCGCTCTGGCTATGGCTGATGCCGAAACATCCTCCTCACTGTCTGAAAAGACAGTACACGAGACACCAATACCAGATGAAGTACCTGCAACTGCAGAAATAGGCTCAGAGTCTGAATCCGAGGTTTCAGATAATAAGGGGTTAGGGGGGGGTCGCTTACTTGCGCCCTGTCCCTGACAAGCCACTTCCACCCGGGACACAAAAGTTTCCATAATAGCGGACAATGATTCAATCGTCAGTGGGGTGCTGGAGGATCCCGCAGACCCCTCGAGGGGATCCGGAGGAGATACATGAGTGGCAGGGTCCCTGTTAATTCAGGACACCTTTGCCAGAAAACACAAAAAAAAACTTTTTTTTTTTTTTTAATTTTTTTTTTTGTGTCTCCCCCTAGCGCAATAGCGCCCCTCAGAGTACCTGCTTCTCGATCCCACAGAGAGAGAGAGGGACCCCCAAGGCTCACCAACCGATGCAGTGAAGTTTCCAACCAACTGCAGTCAGCGTCTGTCTTTTACAGACTGGAAGGAGCTGTTGCTTTTTCCCGGGTAGAAGGACGTGGCTCCGCCCCCTGTGTACGCCTTCCGGCGTTCCCAGCTCTCCACGAGGTAGCTGGGCTCATGAAACATGGCCGCCCCCATACAGGAGACATTCGACTCCAAAAACATGGCGGCCGGCGTGACCTGAGGACATGCATGCACCTGGTCTATGGCAAAATGGCGGCGGACCGCCGAAATAGTTTTTCCCAGCACATCCACCTGCATCTCTGCTGAGTGGCGATTGATTGATCTACAGGAGATACACTACAAATAAGGTAGGATATACCTCCTATGTCTGCTGTAATGCTACAGTCTGCTGGGTAGAGTGTTAGCTCTCAAACCAAGTCCACTTCCCACAAACACATACTGTATTTACAAGGGGGACTTTTAGTGTCCGATATATACTGACCATGTATGGAGGGGCCCATAATTCATACTGCCTCATAACGAGGAAAGAAAAAAGGGAACGTTTACTCACCATACCGAACCGACAGGCACCCTCTCTTCACAATACCCTCTCCACCGGGGTGGGGGTTTGTGGACCACTCCGGACGCCTCGACTCTCAGGTTCCTGGCGTCCAAGCGAGACTTTTAACTCGCAAGGTCAGTCCCTCCACTGGGACTCCGTCGCGGCCGACCCAGCGCGGAGCTCTGGTCTGCACGCGCTCGTAGGCAGAAACCGGGGTGACCACTGGATCTCAACATCCAGCCCGTCGCCCGGCCCCGCATACTTACTTGAATGTGTCGCGGCCGACCAAGCGCAATGCCATGGTCTGCGCGCGCTCGTAGGCCGGCTGTGGTGACCACAAGTGTCGCCCAGTCCGGCATTTTTGCTTGAAGATCTCACAGGAAAAACACTGGAGAAAAACTACCTAAAAAATGTCTTTTTCTTAAAGAAAAAAGTCTTGCCAGGACCAAAAGATCCCAGCAAGGAACTTAGGTCCTTACTCCTGACTAGACAGAAAAAAACTGATTCCCTGTAGCAGAGAGAGGGAGGATATACCCTCAGGGACTGCCCCTAAGGTGGAGCCAGAACGTTTTGTCTTTCTGCCTAGTCCTACTCCTGCGGAGACAACATAACCCAGCTCTTGAGAATCAAGAAGACTACGTCTGTCAATGAGCGATAGAGAAATAATTTTTGCTGCAGCAGGTTCTATACATGGTACAGATGCGACACTTTACAGGCACATTAAGGGGACCACCCAGGCATTATATTTAAAGGAATTTTTCATTTTTTTTTTTTTTACATTTATTGTATTCAGAAAAGAAAAAACACCAGTACAAAATATAACTTACATCGTAAAAAAAAATTTCATACTTTTTTTTTTTTTAAATTTTCCCCCCGACCCCTTAATCTACCCCATCCCCCCCCCCCCCGTCACCTCTCGCTAATTAATTTTCACCTTTTTCCCCACTCCATTTAGTATATTCCCTTGTTTTCTTGAACGTCCATTCCTCCCAGTTTATAACCCAATCTTCTGTTTCATCTTCTTCCCATTCTCTTAAGTATTCTAAAGTTCTTATTTTTTCAACTATATTAACCCAATCTCCTATTGTCGGTGCTTCGACTTTCTGCCAAAATAGCGGGATCAAACCTTTTGCGGCATTCATTAGATGGGGGATCAGTAATGCTCTATATTGTTACATTGAACACTTTATGCCATGAAATAGGCAATACCAGGGGTCTTCCGGGATCTCTACTTTCGTGATTTTTTTAATCTGGGTTAGAACCTCGTTCCAATATTTTTTAATTTTCGGGCAGTCCCGCCATAGAAGGGCCATTGTACCTACTTCTAGACATCCCCTCCAACAGTATTTTGATTTCTCCTTCTGATAATTATGAACTTTATCTGGTGTATTGTACCATCTGGCAATGTATTTGTAATTCATTTCCGCTGTGCTCACATCTACTGTGTATTATTCTTAAACTTTTCCCTAATTGAAAATCCTTATTCTGTGTTCCCAGTTCCCTTTCCCACTTTTCGATGAAAGGCGGTATTACCGGTGTCATCATATCCACCAGTATTTTGTATATATTTGAAATATTATTCTTATATTTTTCAGAGACACAGATTTGCTCAAATGGGAGCATCTCGTCCTCTGCTCTTAACGGTTTTGCTAATGATGTCACAAAATGTTTCAACTGGTAGTATCGCCACTCATCTATTTTCCAATTCTTTTGTGTTAGTTCACCCAATGTGTATATCTTAACCTTATCCATTATATCTTTCAACCGTGCATCCTCTCTTATTCAATTTCCCCCTATCTTTTCTTGTCCTGGAGGGAAAAAGCTAGTGTCTCTTAGCGGAATCAATAGTGAATTATATTTCCATTTTTCTTTTTTGTGGATTAAATCCCAAATTCTAAGTGCTTGATGTGTGATCATATGTGTATTTAAATTTAATTTTCTGTGTTGTGGAGGAACCCAAATAATTTTCCCTAGTTGTGTACAACTTAAAGTGCATTCTATTTTTGCCCAGCTCTTTTCACTTTTTAATTTTCCCCATTCTATAACTCGTGAGAGCAATGTTGCCTCGTAATATTTTTTCAGATCTGGTAACGCTAAGCCCCCTTGACTTTTACTTTTTGTCAATACCGTATACTGTATTCTGGGTTTGCCTGTTTTCCAGATAAATTTATTAATTAGGGCTTTTAAGGTCCTAAAGTATGCTTGGGGTATTGATATTAGTAGCATTTGGAAATTATACACTATTTTTGGTAATATTGCCATTTTTAGGATGTTTATTCTTCCTATCCATGATAAAGGTCTATATGAGATTTTATTTAATTTTGATTTTATTTCATTTAACAATGGGATATAGTTAACTTTATATAATCTCTCAAGTTTTGTCGTCAGGGTAACTCCCAGATATTTTAGTCCTGTTTTTTTCCATATAAAGGGGAATTCTGATTTTAATATTTCTTCTTCCTGTTTTTTTATATTGATGTTTAATATCTCAGACTTAGTTGGGTTAATTTTTAGATTGGACAGTTCTCCAGTTTTTCAGGGTTTTTATCACATTTGGTAAGGTTAGCTTAGGTCGGGAGATATATAGCAAAACGTCGTCCACAAAAGCGGCTACCTTATGCTCTGCATCCCCTACCTCCACTCCTCTCACATCTGGACTCCCCCCTTATTGTAGGCAGGAGGGGTTCTAATGAAAGGACAAATAACAGAGGGGAGAGTGGGCACCCCTGCCTAGTTCCATTTGACATCTCAAATGGCTCTGAGTTTGTCCCATTTACCCTTACCCTAGCGGTGGGGTGGCTATATAATGTATTTATCCAAGCCATCATTCCAATTCCCAACTCCTCTAAAGTTCTTAACATGAATTCCCAGCTGACTCTGTCGAATGCTTTTTCTGCATCGATCGACAATATCAGTCCTTGGGATCCACTCTTAGCCATCTGCTGCATCAACAGGATTGTTCTCACCCCGTTATCTCTGCCCTGTCTTCCGGGTATAAAGCCCACTTGGTCACTGTGGACCCCCTTTGCCATCAGGTTCTTCATCCTAGTTGCTAGGACTTTTGCAAACTTTTTTACATCTATATTTAAGAGCGAGATGGGTCTATAGCTGGAACATACTGTAGGGTCTTTTTCCTCTTTCAATAGGACCATAATTGATGCCAAAAGTGCTTCTTTACTCATATTATACGCTTTTCCCAGTCCGTTGAAGTAGGCCTTTAATTTTGGTATTAATAGTTCTTTAAACTTTTTTTTACTTTAATAGTTTGCTGTAAACCCATCTGGTCCTGGGCTCTTTCCAGATTTCATAGTTTTTAGGGCTTTCCCTATCTCTTCCTTTGTAATTGGTGTTCCTAGCATATCTAATTCATTCATCTTGAATTCATTCGAATTGTTTAGACTCTTCTCATCTTCCTCCTTTTTAATATTATAGAGTCCTCCATAGTACTCTTGAAAAACTTTTGCTATTTTAGCCTTTGAATAAACTATTTACCCACTTCTGTCTCTTATTCTCTCTATGAAGTTTAAAGGTATTTTAGTACCTTCGCCAATCTTTTCCCTATTTTATTATTCCATGGGTAATTCTCTTTAATTACTCTATTACTCC
This sequence comes from Pelophylax lessonae, assembly GCF_965119305.1. Classification (NCBI taxonomy): domain Eukaryota; kingdom Metazoa; phylum Chordata; class Amphibia; order Anura; family Ranidae; genus Pelophylax; species Pelophylax lessonae. The sequence continues at coordinate 876,590,099 of NC_138768.1, forward strand.
CCTGTCTGATTTCCTGTTCTAATAATTCCTCCCTTTTCATTACTAACTGGTGATGGGTTTCTGCGGTGTGTCGGTTTTTGTGTTGTTGCTCTAAATCATGGATCTCTTTTATCAGGTTTTCTCTTTTTTCCACCCTTTCCCTTTTTCTCTGAACACTTTTAGAGATAAAAATCCCCCTCATATAGGCTTTAAGGGCCTCCCAAAGTATATTTTTTGGTGTCTCTTCCTTCCGTCTCATTAATTTGATAATATAGTTCTAGATCTTTTCTTATTTCTTCGCCCCATTTCTTATCTCTTAGTAGTTCCTCATTCATTCTCCAGGTATTTTTACTGGGTTGTTCCCCTGCTATTTTCAACTTCATTTTAACTGGCGCATGATCTGACCAAGTCTTAATCCCTATCTTCACTTCGTCCACTGTTTCTATCCCTCTGTGCTCTATCAATATGTGATCAATCCTTGAATATGACTCGTGTACAGGGGAATAGAACGTATAATCACATTCTTTTGGATGTAATATTCTCCAAGTATCTAGGAGTTGACATTGATATAACTTCTTTTTAATCCTTTTCATATGTGATGTCCTATTCCTCCGTACACCTGAGGAACTATCCATCTTTGGATCCATGCAAAAGTTCAGATCTCCAGCTAATATCACCCACCCCTTTTTAAATTCCATTAATTTATCAAGTAGCTTCTCCATATAACTAAGCGGTTTATCATTTGGGCAGTAGATAATAGCCAATGTTACTTCTCTTGAATATAGTTTCCCCCTCAAAAAGAGGAATCTTCCCTCATGGTCTATCATCCTCTCTTCCAGGGTGAACCTCACTCCTCTGGCCAATCCGATGGCCACCCCTTTTGATGTTTTCATTGTGGAGTCTGCGTAATACCATTTGGGGTGATCTTTTGTATATAGCTTAATATTAGAGGAGTGTACAGCGTGGGTTTCTTGTAAGAATACTATATCTGCTTCCATATTTTTAATTTCTTTTAGGATTTTGAGTCTTTTTTGTGGCGTGTTCATACCTTTAACGTTATATGTTACAAGATTTATCCCCATCATCAAGTATAAAGGTTTTTCCTTTCTTTTCCCTTCCTGTAACTTTGTAAGTTTGATCTTATCTGCTGGTACGTGTATCATGCCGAAAAAGGGACGGTTCCAACACATTATTGGAGCGGGTGACTTATAGTCCTTTTTATTTCCCCTACCAATCTCCCCCTTCCCTCCCCCCCCCCAATCCCCTCTCCACCCTCCCATTATGGCCTTGTGGGAAATTTGGCCCTCTTCCTTTGGGCCCATCTAGTCAGTGTTCTTCCCCCCTCCTTTTTCCGACTTTTTACCTGAGGTGGGACTCTGAAGCTAGACACCTAACTTTTCTCTCCTTACCCATATTATCCTATGTGAGGAGTATCCGCCAGGTTCCACGGGTACCCATCTGGAATTTCTCTCTCTCTTTTCTTCTCCCCCTCCCCCCCCCCCCCCAATCACACCAAGTCCTTTAGTCCTTTCTGCTGCTGCATTTCTCTTCTCTATATTATTTCCTCTTATTCATCAACTGCCAATATTCTTACTCTTCTTCTACTCCTCTCCCTCTTATGATTTTCCATTCAGGTATTTCAGGCCTAGGTATTTTCAGGTTCTAACAAAATTCCTGCAGCTCTTCCGGGAATCTCAGTCTTATTGTTCTTCTGTCTTTTCTTACTCCCAGACAAGTTGGGTATCCCCAAAAGTATTGGATATCATGCTGCTTCAGTAATTCTGTCAGTGTTTTGAGACCCCGTTTCCTTGATACTGTTTCTTGTGAGAGATCTGCAAACACCTGTAGGTCTGAATCTTTATATTTCAAAGGGGGTCTATTTTTCATTTTTTCCCTAGATCTGAGCTCTTTCTTCATATTTGTGGAATCTATATCATCTCTTGTGGTTTCTTTAGGTAGGTTTTGTGGTTTCCTGACTCTATGTATCCTTTCAATTTCCATTTTCGTTGTTATTTCTCTTCCTAAAAGGGGATTAAATGCTATTTCCATAATTTTTACTAAATTTTCATCTTTTCCATTTTCTGGGAAGCCTCGTATTCTTAGGTTTTTTCTTCTATTTCTATTTTCTTGGTCTTCAAGTTTATATAGTATATTTCTTTGTGTTATCTGCGATCTCCTCATTTCCTCCTTAAGTACTTTTAGTTCTTTCCCAAAGCCATCCATTTTTTCCTCCACTTCCTCTACTCTTTTCAGCATTTGACCTAAATCCCCATGTAAAATTGCCACTTCTTTTTTAATGGACTGTTCCAATCTTGCAAACATTTCCCTTATTTCATCTTTTGTAGGGAGTTGATCTTGGGCTCTCCGCACTTCCTCTTTTCCAATATCAGGATCTCTATCCATCTGTGCGCTGCCCACCTGTACACTGTCTATGGAGAGGTCAGAGTTATTTTCTTCAGTTGTTTCAGTCATTTTCTGATTCCGGGTTTTTTTATTTTGTTCATTGCTTTGTTTTGGTTTAGTCGCTGCTTGTCTCTCACTATTTGCATTTTCTCCTGTTGTTGTTTCAGATGTCATATATTTTTTTATGGTCCCAGGGCTAGCGCTAATTTTTGGTAATTTTCCTCCCCGATCTTTTGTTGTTTTATTTTTCATTTTCAATATGTCCCCAATGTGTGTACAGTCCAGTTTAAAGATGCAGTTCTTTAACAGATATTTGAGGGGGTCTCTGTATTTATTCCCCTGGGGTGATCCCTGTTTTATACCCTCCGTCCTTTTGAGAAGGGTTACCTCTTTTAGGTGGCAGTGGGAGAGATTCAAAGCTATTTCCCCCCCCCTTTTTTTTTTTTGCTAACAGTCCCCTTTTAAGAACTTCTAATTCACTTTTAAGTCCTCCACAGAAAACGTATACTTAAGAGTCAGACTTGATTTTTACTTATATCACTTTCGCTCTGCAATCCTATTTTGCTTTTGCATCAGAACAAGAAAAAAGGTGCAGTCTCTTATACTTAGTAAGGGGGGGGGGTTGACTCCCCTCTAACGACCTCCGGTGCGCAGTGCACTCCTGAGACTTCCTCCTGCCTGGTCAGTCGGCGGGGCCACTGTTTCTCCTGTCCATCAGCGGCTGCGGTGTCTCGGCTATCTCTGCAAGCTCTGAGCGGTTTCGGGATGTCGGATGCCGGGCACCAGGCTCACTCCTCCCAGCTGCATCTTGTGGCGCTTCCTCCCGCCGGCTCTCCGATTCACTGCCTCCAGCTGCCTCACTGACTAGTTCGGGTCTCCGGAGTACTTCGGGTAGGCGAGGGGGTGTTTCCGGGGTCAGCGGGCAGACATATGCACCGGGTCGGCCACCATCAGCTTCTCAATCCCAGTACCTTTTCCTCCAGCCCAGATGGATATTTAGACCCGTGGCTCCACTCGGATCATCTCCTCACACACATGCACACATGTCAGGCCCCTCCCCCCAGTACAAATTTTTCATTTTTATTGTTGCACTTTTAACATAATAAAATCACTGCTCCTGAAAAAACGATTGTTTAAAAAAACATATATATATATTGATACATGTCCCCCAGGGCAGTATCCAGACACCCATACTACCTTACTTGTACCATACTTGTATGGCCAATTACTTGCATATCATTTTTCCTGTTCGGCTCCCGTAGACTTCAATGGGGTTCGCGGTTCAGGTGTTAGAACATTTCTTCTCCCTCTTACACTCCAGCCCTGCTGTACAGAGACTACAGGAGGCTGACACCAGGTCACACTCCGGTACTTACACATAATGATGGGCTGAACACCCCCCTGTTCGGTTTGCAGTGGAGCCAATCGGTTTATGCGCTGACAGTAAGCATGCTGATAAGAGGAGAGGAGCAGAGTGAGATGAGCTCATCACTGTGCTGCTTCTCCTGTTACTGACCAATCACAGGCCAGGATGACCTGGGCTCAGAGGAAGTGGGTTGAATGATGAGTCTAAGGACATGGAGGAAGAGAAATCTCTGGATGGAAGGTGAATATTGCAGCTGTTTTTTATTTTGTATGTATCAGACTATTTATTAATATCTGATTTTTTTTTGGCTGGAGCTTTCGTTTTATTAAATTAGTAAATTAATTTAAAAAACCAAGTGAATTTATATACATGTAGCACTGCCTCTGAAGGGCAGTGATGGTGAACCTTGGCACCCCAGATGTTTTGGAACTACATTTCCCATGATGCTCAACTACACTGCAGAGTGCATGACCATCATGGGAAATGTAGTTCCAAAACATCTAGAGTGCCAAGGTTCACCATCACTGCCGTAGGGGTTGCTGTGTGATGACTTCTTGGGTCTCCTCTGATTACCAGCAAATAGTCACTAGGGAACAGTTCACACATCCATACTTACTCCCAGTTGCTCGTCACTTAATAAACAGTCCAGGGTATTTGTTTTTTGGTATTTGTTTTGGAACTTGGATGGGAGAAGGGAATAACTGTATTTTTGACTTTCCGTAAAATCCTTTTCTCCATCGTTCATTGACGGACGCAGTTCTCTTATCCATTGGTTAAAGCAGTGTGTCTGCTTCCACATATAACCTGGTGAGACCCAGTGAGAGTTGTCCTCATCTACTGTGAATAGTTCAGTTGGAGTATCCCATTTTTTCTATCGTTCTTTGACAGACGCAGCTCCTGATCCATATCAGTAGGGTTATACTGCCCTCTACAGGAGTAGGACACTAGGCAGTAAAAAAAGTTCTGGCTACTCCTATGGGTAGTCCCAGGGGGTACACCCTCCTCTCTCTTCCTGCATAGGATGTCAGTTTTGTATCAAAGCAGTGTCAGAGAAGTAACTCCAACCCAACTCAAAATAGAGGGGCGGGTACTGCGTCCTTCAATGCGCTCTATACACACACACTGCACGGCCCATAGAGCTCTATACACACACACACACCACACGGCCCATAGAGCTCTATACACACACACACCGCATGGCCCATAGAGCTCTATACACACACACACACATCGCCTGGCCCATAGAGCTCTATACACACATACACCCCACGGCCCATAGAGCTCTATATACACACACACACCGCATGGCACATAGAGCTCTATATACACACACACCGCCCGGCCCATAGAGCTCTATACACACACACCGCCTGGCCAATAGAACTCTATACACACACACACCGCACGACCCATAGAGCTCTATACATACACACGGCATGGCCCATAGAGCTCTATACACACCTCACCGCCATAGAGCTTTATACATACACACCGAACGGCCCATAGAGCTCTATACATACACACACACCGCATGGCCCATATAGCTCTATACATACACACGACATGGCCCATAGAGCTCTATACACACACACACGCTGCACGGCCCATAGAGCTCTATACACACACACACGCTGCACGGCCCATAGAGCTCTATACACACCTCACCACCCATAGAGCTCTATATACACCTCACCACCCATAGAGCTCTATACACACCTCACCACCCATAGAGCTCTATATACACCTCACCAACCATAGAGCTCTATACACACACACATCAAACAGCCCATAGAACTTCTCGGAAAGTAAACAAAGCTCATAACTATTGATAAGGAAATCATCAACCTCTGCTCGTGGTGAAGGTTTTTCAAGTTTATTTAGAAGAAAGTTTACACAGTTACATTATAGATTAGAAAGTAGAGAGGTTAATAATTAAAGAGATCCTTAGACATGGCAGATGTACCCCGGATCTGACTATTTGAACTAAAAGCAAACTTTAAGCTCCAATCCTGGACAGTTGCCATATAGGACTGTCCTAGACATCAACATTTTACAAATAAAATCATTAATTTAAGAATTTTAATTTAAAGAACATCAACTTTATGTCTATCTGTGTTGCTGTCAAAGTTCCCCTCACTTCCTGTCTGGTAAATTATTGTCAGGACAGGAAGAAAAACTGAAATTTCCCTGACAGAGCCCCAGATAGCGCTTAAAAAAAAAAAAAAGGTTGCAATACATTTCTACCTCATCTAAAACTAAAAACACACAAGTTGGCTATAGATACATTGTAAAGGTGGCGGATCCCGAGCTAGCCCCAATTATCACTACACTACCTTGTGTTTCTCTGACACAGAACAAGCATGAAGCCAGTGAAGTCGAAATAATCTGACCTTCTGCATGCTTGATCCTGGTCAGTGACACACTAGTGAGGTTTAGAATGAACATGACAGCCCCGGAGTCTGCAACTTTATAACTAGATAGATAGATCATAGATAGATTCTTCGCTCTGTGATGTCACCAGTCTCTAGGCAGATTTCTCTTAACTCTGTGAGGTCACCAGTCTCTAGGCCGATTTCTCTTCACTTTGTGATGTCAGCAGTCTCTAGGCAGATTTCTCTTCACTCTGTGATGTCACCAGTCTCTAGGCAGATTTCTCTTCACTCTGTGATGTCACCAGTCTCTAGGCAGATTTCCCTTCACTCTGTGATGTCACCAGTCTCTAGGCAGATTTCTCACATCCGATTTCCCCCCAGATATCCTTATACAGGAATCCTTCCCTATACGTATCCCAGCATGGAGGGGCTCAGTGAAGGTGGTGGTGAAGGTGTGGAGGTGTCGGATCGGGTTACACAGATCAAAAAAGGAGATCCGCCCGGCCTCGTAATCCAGATCTATCCTGACTCTGCTACTGAACAGATAGCCGGGTATTGGGACCTGGTTACTGTCATGTATCATTGAGTACTGATTATTCCTCTTCCTCTCCAAACACCAGGACTTCTCATTATATCCAAACTGTGACTGAAATCCAATCCTAGCTATACTGGGGTAACACATACCGACTCTCCAGATCTGTGACCCCCCAACATCCACTTCCCAGGAATGTCTCCCTGAGGAGAAACTCTGAATGCTTAACACCTGAGAACACCGAAATCTCTCTGGTGTTTCTGGAAGCATCTGATATGATGCCCTGGACACAGTTCTCCTGTCATCTGCTATAACTACATGATAACCAGCTGTTCTAATATCTAGTAATAGGTCTGCAACCCCCGACACTCCCGATGTTTTCTGTACAGACCCAATATTAGGTCCTCCAGCCCAGCGGTGTGAGTGTTGTATGGTGGGGGTGGGTTGGGGACGTTTCCTGGATTGTTTAGCAATGAAGGGAACGGTTTCATTTGTAGTAGAATGTGGATAGACCTGAGTGTCTGTACATTTCTGGACATTTACCCCAGACATGATATCAGATAAACCTGTGTGTAATATGTGTGAGATCCCTGCCACATCCAGATCCCCTCCATCATGGAGGAGTCTATTATGTCTCTCTCTGGCCCCATGTCCATCCCCAGTATCACGCAAGTCACCTGTGTCGGATTCCTGTAGGACAGTCAGTGAATCCATCATGTTACACAGCTCCTCAATGTCACCCATCTTCCTGGACATCTCCTCATTCTTTATTTCCAGCTGTTGGATCATATCACACAGTGATAGAGATACCCGCTCTGCCTGCCCAGAGATCTCACTCAGGACTTTCTTCTCCAGGTCTTCCAGACGTCTCCTGAGGTCTCTGAACAGGGCAGTGACTCTCTCCGTTTCATCATTTGCTTTTCCTTGTACTTTCTTCCTGCGTTCCTGCAGACTCTGGACTCTTTTCTCTGTCTCCTCTCTCTCTGTCATCAGTTTCTGCAGAACATTTCTCAGTTTCTTCTTCTTCATCTCAGAGGCTTCATCCAGAGTCACCACCTGGTGCCCACGATGTTCTCCGGCCAATCTGCAGGACGCACATATACAGGTGAAGTCCTCAGTGCAGTAATACTTCAAGACCTTATTATGGACGGAGCATTTCCTGTTCTCCGGAAAAGAGGGGAGGTCACACAAGACGTGTTCTGGTGACTTGCTGTGGACTCTCAGGTGATTGTCACAGAGAGAAGCTTCACACAGCAGACAAGATTTCACAGCCGGCACAGGAGTGTGAATGCAGTAAGTGCAGAAGAACCCAGGTTCCTCCTGATCTGACTGAGCAGACAGGAAATTCTCCACTATGTTACGCAGTGTTACGTTTCTCCGCAGCGCAGGACGATCCTGGATCACTTCTCTGCATTCAGGACAGGGATAACCACCAGAACCCGCCTGTGAATCCAACATACGACCAATACAGTCCTGGCAGAAGTTGTGTCCACATTTCAGGGTGACAGGATCTGTATAAATGTCCAGACAGATGGAACATTCCAGCTCCTTCCTCAGATCAGCAGACGCCATCACTGAAAGCAGAAGAGAGAAAAGACATTGAAATTCTAAGATACTCAATAAAGCTGAGCTCTAGGAATTCAGCCACTTTGTAAAGTGTGTCAGATTACTAGGGGTGCAATAGGGGGAATGCCACCATGTGGACTTCTCTCTGTTATTTATAACGAAGACCGGCCATAGACAGCAAATTTCTTTCCTGCAACCTGTGAATTTCACACAATTTCCCCATCAACAAAGTCACACAGTCCCTCCCCTGGAGCCATCGTGTTCTAGTGTGGAAGCCATCCCCACCGGGAATACGCAGTGATTATTGCTAAAGGCTATAACCGCCGCTAGAAATAATCGCATGCAAAATCCAGCAGGCTGATTGTGCATTCAGCCTGCCCATACATGGTTTTGAATCTCAGCCGGTTCCCGCTGAACAGTCTATGGCCGGCTTAACAGTTTTACTGAACCCCAAGAGTACAACTATCACTACACTCCCGATTCTCTGACAGAAGAGAAGTTGTCTTCTCATATAGCAGTCACTGTGACACAGACATAATTTGAGTGTTGTCAGTCAGAAAGCTTCTTTTCCTGTCCTGAGGGGATGCATTGTAGTACAGTGCTTTTTTTTCTTTCTTTCTTTCACATTTTCTTAAGTTATTTTTATAGGTAAGCACAAAACATTATTTTTGTTTTATACAGGCATACCCTGCTTTATGTACCTGTGACAGGAGTCACTTTGGGTGGGGGGCTTGTAGAACCCAGCTTACCTGTCCTGAGGGGATGTATTGTAGTACAGGGATCAGAAACCACTAAGCACCCCCTTCCCATTCTCCATTATGTGTTACAGCAGTGAGGGGGGTCATTTCCACACTGTATGTACTAACACAATAGTAGACTAGAGGGTATTGGGTCTGGATGTGGTTTGAGACAAGCATGGGCTTGAGGTGAACCCAATTAAGTTTGTGGAAACTGCAAATTGAGGTGGCCATTTGCTTGCTGCCATAGCAACCAATGATCTATAATCATTTCACACTAGTAAAGAGAATATGGTTTGATTCAACCCTGAGTGTGACCTGAGCTCTAGCCATTTGCAGTTGGGATAAATGGTAAACAAATTGAATTGTTCACTGCCATAGCACCAAATTACCCATCATGCAATTACTGGTCTTTGAAATTTCATCAGGTGGCTTAGACCAGTGGTCCTCAACCCTGGCCTACAGGGCCCACTAACAGGCCAGATTTGCAAGATAACTGAAATACATTCCAGGTGATATAATTTGCTGCTCAGTGATTGCAGTACTCTAGTCTGCATCTCCCCAAGGTAATACTTAAAATCTGGATCTCCCCAAGGTAATACTTAAAATCTGGCCTGTTAGTGGGCCCCGAGGACCGGAGTTGAGGACCACTGGCTTAGACGAGCCAATAACGGGAGTTTTCAAATGTGCAGTCACCCCTCCCCTCACTATAAAAGTGAGGGTCCCCAGAAATCTTTTGTCAGTATGTGTGGGGTATTGGAGTACAGCAGACAGAGTATTTTAAGAGAAATATGCTGCTATACAAAGAGCTATTTACAATACTGTGCTATATACAGAGCTGTATTGGCTGTTACAGTGAATTACACTGTGGTGAGCCACATAGGTAGTTTACCCACATATTCACTGTACTGTATTGCGCTACATTACAGTAAATTGCATTGTTGGTGGGTTCCATATTATTGTGTACTACCCTTTGTGTTCTTTTTAGCTCCTGCTCCCCCTCCCCTTACTTTTTTCTTTTTCCTTTCTTTCATATTTTCTTAAGTTATTTTCATAGGTAAGCACAAAACATTATTTTTGTTTTATACAGGCATACCCTGCTTTACGTACCTGTGACAGGAGTCACTTTGGGTGGGGGGCTTGTGGAACCCAGATTACCTTAGAGAGGTTGGGAAACTCCTTGTCCAGCTTCCCCGGCCCCTCTTATGAGTACATCACCCTGCGTCTATTAGGGGCACAGGGTGACCAAGAACCCCAGTCGGGTCTGCACTAATCAGACTCGCTGTACAACCACACCGGACTCAGCATTTCGTGTTACCCCGATTATCCTGGGTTCTATATGTGTGGTTTGTGTTGAAAGAATGAAGGGGCTCTTTCACTTGGGACAATAATATTTCTGAACAATATCCCTCAAGAAATATATAAACATAAACAATTTGACTTTTTAGATTGCTAGAATATTGCAGGAGTGTTCATAGACCCTTGCTAGATAGTGAGGTGGGGTGGGGTGGGGTCGGTTATTGGTAAGTGCTTGTATCCCATTGTTCTATTGTTTCTGTCTGCCTTAAAATTAACCTATTATGGGATGTATATGTGTATGTGGATTGGCTGGTAAGGGGAAGGGGGTGTTGTCCCAGAGGGTATATCTCTTTGTGCCTGTGTTAGAATAAACAGTTCTTATTCTGGTTTCCTCCAAAACTGGTACTGCCTTGTTCTTGGGGTAACTATAGCCAGATGGATCTCGTGTTCCAGAGCTTAGGAAGTAGCTTCTTGGCGGAGATACCCAGTCAGGGTGTCCGGAGTCCGTCACAGTACCCTTGCGAGTATGGACACACCTATCTATTGGAAATGTTGATCAGCTTGACATGGCACTGCTTTCGAACCATAAATGACAGACACAAAACTTGGGGAGTACTGAGAGGGAACCGAGTAGAGCTGCACGATTCTGGCCAAAATGAGAATCACGATTTTTTAGCTTGGAATAAAGATCACGATTCTCTCACGATTCTCTGTGTAACAAAAAAAAATTGGGATAACTTTACTGTTACGTTTTTTTTTTTATTCATTAAAGTCTATTAATTGAGTTTGAAAGACTGCTGCACAAATACAGTGTGACATAAAATATTACAACAATCGCCATTTTATTCTGTAGGGTCTCTGCTAAAAAAAATATATAAAATGTTTGGAGGTTCTAAGTACTTTTCTAGCAAAAAAAACTGATTTTAACTTGCAAGCAACAAGTGTCAGAAAAAGATCCAGTCTTTAAGAGGTTAAACTTCCTTTCTGCCTGGCAGAGGGAAGAATAAGATACAATGTAATCATTTTTGTTTATAGTTACTGGGAGACTTTGCTGATAGCGTTTGCGGGAGGCTTTTTTTTTTTTTTTCCACAGCTGTTCTCTCTGCTATGCAGCTATGCAAAGAATCGACCATATCTCAGGGTTAGATCGTCAGGAGGGGTGAATCGAGATTGCGATTTTCATACGATTAATCGTGCAGCTCTAGAATTGAGCACTACAACATATCCGATTTTGGGGTCAGCCAGCTTTGCCTAGGTAATCTACCATGTTGTAGTCCTGGGTCCCCTTAACGTGCTCCCCAAGTTTGGTGTGCCTATCACTTATGGTTCGGGAGCAGTGCCATTGACCAAGATTTCCCATAGACGCCAATGTTAAAAACCGGGAGCAGTGCCATGTCAAGCTGACCTAGATTTCCCATAGAGCGCGTGTGTGTACATGCATTGAGAAGTGAAAAAAGGTATTGCTTCACTTTAAGTACATTTCCTTTTTACATACATGTTCTGGTCCCATTGTGTACTTAAAAAAGGGGTATGCCTGTAATGTTTTAGGGTTGGTGTTTGAGGATGCTTAGGAATCTTTATCTGATGTTGAGGAAGAGAGAACCAAGCAATCACTGGTCAGTAAGTTTCTGTCCATGAGAGAATAAGGTTAGCTTTCTTCAAGGCAGCTGGGCGCCTTGTGCCCCCTTGATGATTGATGATGGATATATGGCACTGTAGTGGTATTGTCTGACTGCACTTAGATTGTGTGGGCCTTTAGAAGGGGATCCAGTGATGAAGAGACAGTCTGACAGATCTGAGCTCCAATATGTTGATGGGGAGTTTGGCCTCTTCCGTGGGCCATGTTCCCTGAACTGTCAAGGATTGAAAGATTTCTCCCCAGCCTGACAGACACGTGTCTGTTGTAAGAACTATACAACTGTAGAGAAGGAAAGATTTTCCCACTGTTAGTGTTGAAGTGGCGACCCACCAGGACGAGGATCTTTAAAATAGGAGGTTAGGATCATGGGAAGATCCAGGAGAAAAATACTACTTTTCCAATGCAGACAGAATATTTCGAATTTGGAATTGGGCAAAAGGTATTGCCTAAACGGAGGCCACCACTGGACCCTGAACTCATATGGCAAGCCTCACTGTTGGATTTACTTTGGATCTTAGTTAGGTGTGAGTTCTTAGAGAAGGAACTTTCTTTTCTGGAGGAAGAACCTTTGTCTGGGATGTATCCAGGATCACACCCAAGTATTGTAAGCACAGGGAAGGCTGGAAAGCATTTTTGAAGTTGATCACCGAGCCAAAGACCTAAATGAGATGAATTGTCTTTTGGACATTTGTGAACAAATGTAAGGTAGATGAGTACATCAGGAGAAAGTCATCAAGAAAGCTTGTCACCTGGATGCCCTGAGTTCTGAGATGGGCAAGCAAGGATGCTAAGATCTTTGTGAACACTCAGGGAACAGAGGGCAGGCCGAGAGGCAATACAACATAAATGGAAGTGGTCCTCTGCCACTGCTAAGCATAGAAATCACTGATGAGGGGGGTTAATGGGGACATGCAGACAGGCATATTGTTCACAACATATTACTCAGTTTTTTGGTTGATTTAAAAGAAGAAAGCAGTGAGGTGGTAAAGTCTTGAACTCTATCTTGTACCCCTTTGAAACCACTGAGTGATCCCACAGGTCAGGGATGTCTGTGACCCAGGGAAATGCAATCTGAAACAGACTCCCCCCCCACTCGTAGGAGTGCGGGCACTACCTTCAATCCCCTCTGATTCAGCATCCTCTAGGACTGGCATATTGAGTTCTGAGTTGGTTGAAAAAATTAAGTAGGAAAAGAGACTGGGTGTTTATGAGCTCTGGATAAAGATGACTGTAAACAGTCCAAGTTTTGACATGGAGGCAGAAAATTCCGCTTTCTCCAGTCATCTACCAGGATGGCACACCTGAGAGATGACTGGTCCAACTTGACAGGAAACAAGAGGAGAAGACCAGAAGAGCGGAGAAGACCGGATGAAGATTTTTAATAAACTTTTTTAAAACGTCTCCTGTCATTATTTACACACACTGCCTTTTATGGGGTGAATGGGTAGGGGTACAATGTACCCCATACCCATTCACATAGGGAGGGGGTCTGGGATCTGTTAAAGGGGGCTTCCAGATTCCGATGAGCCCCCTGCACACAGACCCCCACAACCAGGGCCGATGCTTCCACTAGGCAAACTAGGCAGCCGCCTAGGGCGCATTGCCACCTAGGGGCACAGCCAGAAGTCAGCACTCTCTCTTCATCATGAATGATTATTGTGAGCTGAGAGGAGAGGTGGCGGTAGGGGAGGAAGAAGGGACAGAGAAAGATGCCAGGTGTCTTGGGCAGTGGCGGAACTATCAGGCCCTGGCTTTCCACCACTGTTGGAGGGGCCCCAAGAGGCAGGAAGGGAGCCCACCAGAGTGCTGCCTGCATGATGATCCTCTTCAGCTTGAGCTGAACGGCCTTAACCCCAGGGAGGAAGTGACTCTCTGCACTGAGCTGGTGGGCAGCAGTTCATTTCCCTGGGTCGGTATTAAGCAGGGAGCGGAGGAGAGCTGAACCTGAGCCGGAGCTCGGCACTGGAGGGCGGAACCTTTACTGAGGCAGAAGCGACAAGGCACCGGAATGATCTGAGGAGGTTGGTTATGTAGGACATGCAGAGCTCTCTGACTGCTGCTTTTCCCTCCACCAGGAGCCGGTTGGAGCTGTGGTGAGCACTGTGGTCCAGGAGAGGAGCATCCTGGGAGAAGGAATCAGCAGGATCACTGTGAAGGAGGGCAGAGTGGGGGCCACTCTCTTCATACCGCCCAGTTAGTGTCTCCAGAACAGGGGATCGGGGTCCCTGGGTGTTACATGGAGCATACCTGGTATGAAAGGGAATCAGGGTCACCAGGTGTGCCATGGGGAATATGAGTCACCAGGTGTGACATGGAGGATAGGGGTCACCGGGTGTAACAGGAGTTTGGGGTTACCAGGTGTGCCATGAGGAATTGGGGTCCCTGGGTGTGCCATGGGGGATTAGGGTCCCCAAGTGTGACATGGAGGAACATCAGGGTCCCCAGGTGTGACATGGAGGAACATCAGGGTCCCCAACTGTGACATAGAAAAACATCAGGGTCTGACATAGAGGAACATTGGTGTCACTGAGTATGACAGCATGTCATGGAGGAACACGGGGGTCCCTGGGTGTGACATGGAGGAACATCAGGGTCAGTGGGTATGACAGCATGACATCGAGAAATATTGGGGTCCAAGGGTGTGACATGGAAAAACATCAAAGTCCCTGGGTGTGACACGGAGCGACATTAGGGTCCCCAGGTGTGACATGGAGGAATATGGGGGTCACTGGGTATGAAAGCATAACATGGAGGAACCATCGGATCGGGGTCACTGGGTATGACAGAGGAGTTTTTAACCCCTTCCCTTTTTTTTTGGGGGGGGGGGGGGGCGCAAGTAGCTGGTCTTGCCTGGGGCGTAAAATAGTCTAGCACCGGCCCTGCCCACAACCACCGGCCAGGGTTGTGGGGATGAGGCCCTTATCGTCATCAACATGGGGGCAAGGTGCTTTGGGGTGGGGGGTGCAGAGCCCCCCTGCCCGAAAGCACCCACACCCACCCATGTTGAGGGCGTGTGGCCTGGTATGGTCCAGGGGGGGGTGGGGCCGCTCGCTCGTCCCCTCCCCTTTCCTGGGCTGCATGCTCGGATAAGGGTTTGGTATGGATTTTGGGGGGGCACCCCACGCCGTTTTTTTGGCGTGGGGCTACCCTCAAATTCCATACCAGACCCGAAGGGCCTGGTTTGGAACCTGGGGGGGGGAAACCCACGCCGTTTTTCCCCCCATTTTGGAGTGGAGTTCCCCCTCAAGATTCTTACAGCGCAAGTTGCACCGCAAGTCGGATCATCCTGATCCGACTTGCGGTGCGCTTTCCATTCAAATCAATAGACTCCCATAGGGAACCATTGATTTTGAATGGAGGCAGAAAAAACGCTGCTAAAAGCGACGTGGCCAAATGTGCAATAACGCCAATGGAAAAAGCTACTAAAAGCACGTTTTTACAGCTGCTTTTTCCTGGTGTCAAGAAACAGCTTTGGAGCACGTTTTTATGACGCACTGTGTGCATGGAGCCTTAGTAGTAATCAGCATGGATTCATCTATTAACCTTCTATGAAGAAGTGAGTTGCCATCTAGATAAAGGAAAGCCAGTGGATGTGGTGTATCTGGACTTTGCAAAGGCCTTTCACACCGTTCCCCACAAACATTTATTGTACAAACTAAGGTACTTCGGTATGGACCATAGGGTGAGTACCTGGATTAAAAGCTGTCTTCAGGGGTGAGTCCAAAGAGTGGTGATCACTCAGAATGGTCTTGTGTGGAAAGTGGGGTCCCCCAAGGATCTGTCCTGGGACCAGTCCTATTTATTCATAAACCTAGAGGATGGGATAAACAGCACAATCTCAGTATTTGCGGACGAAACTAAATAAAGCAGAGTAATAACTTCTATGCAGGATGTAGAAACCATACAAGAAGATCTGAACAAAATAATGGGGTGGGCATCGACATGGCAAAATGAGGTTTAATGTTGGAAAATGTAAAGTAATGCCCTTGGTTGCCAGAAATACGAACGCAAGTTACTCACTAGGGGGGGGAGAGCCTTTGGTGGGATCTAAGATGGAAAAGGACCTGGGGGTCCTAGGAGACAACAAGCTCAGCAATGGCATGCAATGCCAAGCTGCTGCAAGTAAAGCCAACAGAATGCTGGGATGTATAAAAAAGGGGATTCACTCCAGAAATAAAGAGATTATTCTCCCGCTCTACAAGACTCTGGTCCGGCCACATCTGGAGTATGCTGTCCAGTTCTGGGCACCGGTCCTCAGGAAGGATGTGCTGGAACTGGAAATAATTAGGGGAATGGAGGACATCAGCTATGAGGAAAGGCTACAAGCACTGAACCTATTCTCTCTGGAGAAGAGATGATTGAGGGGGGATATGATATCAATGTACAAATACTGTACTGGTGACCCTAGCATAAGGAACAAACTATTCAGTGAAAGGGAATAAAAACAACTCGCTGCCATTCACTAAAATTAGAAGAGAAGCAATTTAACCTTAAACTGCGTAAAGGGTTCTATACCGTCAGAGTGGTAAAGATGTGGAATTCTCTTCCACAAGCAGTGGTGTCAGCGGGGAGAATAGATAGTTTCAAAAACTATTAGATGGGCACCTTAAAGCGGAGTTCCGGGCACAAAAACAGTTTTTCAATAAACATACCCCCGGGACAGTCAGGGCTAATACATTCCACAATGGCTAGCCTCTGATCTGTCCCGGGTTGCACTTACCTGCAAGAAGAAATACTCACTTATAAAATTTCTTCTCCAGCGTTGCCATCTCTGTTGTGGGCAGCTGAAGCCGGCGTGATCCTCTTCTGCGTCCTCTTCCGCGTCTTCTTCTCCCAGAATGCGCCGGCACCGGCCCCGCTCGTCACTTCCGGTGCGGCGTCGCCCCGGAAGTGACGAGCGGGGCCGGTGCCGTCGCATTGATTCCTGGGAGCGATGACGTTCAGCTCCCAGGAATCATCACAAAGAGGAAGTGACGGCGGAGCCGCGGCACAGAGGGAGGAAGTGGAGAATAGGTGAGTATTTTCTATCTACAATTACAAGGTGAGTAAAAAAAAAAAAATATACCTAACTATCCAATTCCTTTTCAGGTGAAGAAGAGCCAGCGGATGGGCACAAAATCGATTAGGTCGATTTTGTGCCCGGAAATCCGCTTTAAGACAACAACATACAGGGATATACAATGTACTATTAACAGCAAACACACACATCATAGGTTGAACTGGATGGACTGATGTCTTCTTTCAACCTCACTATGTAACTACGTCAGTGGGAGGAATAGTGCCCCATCATTGGTGTCAGTGGGAGGAATAGTGCCCCATCATTGGTGTCAGTGGGAGGAATAGTGCCCCATCATTGGTGTCAGTGGGAGGAATAGTGCCCCATCATTGGTGTCAGTGGGAGGAATAGTGCCCCATCATTGGTGTCAGTGGGAGGAATAGTGCCCCATCATTGGTGTCAGTGGGAGGAATAGTGCCCCATCATTGGTATCAGTGGGAGGAATAGTGCCCCATCATTGGTGTCAGTGGGAGGAATAGTGCCCCATCATTGGTATCAGTGGGAGGAATAGTGCCCCATCATTGGTGTCAGTGGGAGGAATAGTGCCCCATCATTGGAATCAGTGGGAGGAATAGTGCCCCATCATTGGTATCAGTGGGAGGAATAGTGCCCCATCATTGGAATCAGCGGGAGGAATAGTGCCCCATCATTGGTGTCAGTGGGAGGAATAGTGCCCCATCATTGGAATCAGTGGGAGGAATAGTGCCCCATCATTGGTATCAGTGGGAGGAATAGTGCCCCATCATTGGAATCAGCGGGAGGAATAGTGCCCCATCATTGGTGTCAGTGGGAGGAATAGTGCCCCATCATTGGTGTCAGTGGGAGGAATAGTATCCCATCATTGGTGTCAGGGGGGTGAATAGTGTCCCATCATTGGTATCAGTGGGAGGAATAGTGCCCCCATCATTGGAATCAGTGGGAGGAATAGTGCCCCATCATTGGTATCAGTGGGAGGAATAGTGCCCCATCATTGGAATCAGTGGGAGGAATAGTGCCCCATCATTGGTGTCAGTGGGAGGAATAGTGCCCCATCATTGGTGTCAGTGGGAGGAATAGTATCCCATCATTGGTGTCAGTGGGGTGAATAGTGTCCCATCATTGGTGTCAGTGGGAGGAATAGTGCCCCATCATTGGTGTCAGTGGGAGGAATAGTGCCCCATCATTGGTGTCAGTGGGAGGAATAGTGCCCCATCATTGGTGTCAGTGGGAGGAATAGTGTCCCATCATTGGTATCAGTGGGAGGAATAGTGCCCCATCATTGGTGTCAGTGGGAGGAATAGTGCCCCGTCATTGGTGTCAGTGGGAGGAATAGTGCCCCATCATTGGTGTCAGTGGAAGGAATAGTGCCCCATCATTGGTGTCAGTGGAAGGAATAGTGCCCCATCATTGGTGTCAGTGGGAGGAATAGTGCCCCATCATTGGTGTCAGTGGGAGGAATAGTGTCCCATCATTGGTGTCAGTGGGAGGAATAGTGCCCCATCATTGGTGTCAGTGGGAGGAATAGTGTCCCATCATTGGGATCAGTGGGAGGAATAGTGCTCCATCATTGGTGTCAGTGGGAGGAATAGTGCCCCATCATTGGTGTCAGTGGGAGGAATAGAGGAATAGTACCCCACACATGGAGGCTCCAGTATTTGTGCTTCCCCTTATAGAAGTGGCTGGATTTAGCTCCAGGCAGAGTAATGGAGAAGTTACAAGTAGGATAAGAAGAACTCTGGATTTAAGCTAAACTTCTCAGAGGTTAAAATGCCAGCATTTCCCTAATGGAATTCACTATGAGGATCTCATCTTCCTTTTCCATCCACATTCACTGAGCCACCTGGGACACGAGAGGAAGGAGCAGAGGGAAGGACGGATCCAGGTGCCACTGACACTACTGGCCATGAAGACCACCTAAGCTCAGCTGATCCCCTTGTCATAAGGTAAGAGAGGATCCATATTATCTGGTGAGTTTTCTTACATCCCCCGTGGTGATCCTGGTTTCCACTCCCTGCATGATACGGTGTTCAGTACTTTCTTCTGGGACCAACATCACCCCTACCTCCCTATTGGACCACTAAGCCTTGGACTATTCTATGATATTGGACACTTTTTATATTGATTTGTTTCTATTATTTACTTATTTGAAATTATTTATTTGCCATTAAAAATTCATATTTCCCCTTAGTGGCGTATTTTATTTATTTACTTAATTTATCTATGTGTATGTATATATATATATATACACACACACATATAGATAAATGAAATTTAATAAATATATAACTCCTCCCCCAACACCATCCAACTCCTCCCCCCAACACCATCAAACTCCTCCCCCCAACACCATCAAACTCCTCCCCCCAACACCATCAAACTCCTCCACCATCCAACTCCTCCCCCCAACACCATCCAACTCCTCCCCCCAACACCATCAAACTCCTCCCCCCAACACCATCCAACTCCCCCCCCCCCCCCCAACACCATCAAACTCCTCCACCATCCAACTCCTCCCCCCAACACCATCCAACTCCTCCCCCCAACACCATCCAACTCCTCCCCCCAACACCATCCAACTCCTCCCCCCAACACCATCCAACCCCCCCCCCCCAACACCATCCAACTCCCCCCCCCCCCAACACCATCAAACTCCTCCACCATCCAACTCCTCCCCCCAACACTATCCAACTCCCCCCCCCCCCAAACACCATCCAACCCCCCCCCCCCCAAACACCAACTCCTCCCCCCAACACCATCCAACTCCTCCCCCCAACACCATCCAACTCCTCCCCCCCAACACCATCCAACTCCTCCCCCCCAACACCATCCAACTCCTCCCCCCCAACACCATCCAACTCCCCCCCCCCAACACCATCCAACTCCCCCCCCCCAACACCATCCAACTCCTCCCCCCAACACCCTCCAACTCCTCCCCCCCAACAACATCCAACTCCTCCCCCCCAACACCCTCCAACTCCTCCCCCCCAACACCCTCCAACTCCTCCCCCCAACACCATCCAACTCCTCCCCCCCAACACCATCCAACTCCTCCCCCCCAACACCATCCAACTCCTCCCCCCCAACACCATCCAACTCCTCCCCCCCAACACCATCCAACCCCCCCCCCCCCCCAACACCATCCAACTCCTCCCCCCAACACCATCCAACTCCTCCCCCCCAACAACATCCAACTCCTCCCCCCCAACAACATCCAACTCCTCCCCCCCAACACCCTCCAACTCCTCCCCCCCAACACCCTCCAACTCCTCCCCCCAACACCATCCAACTCCTCCCCCCCAACACCATCCAACTCCTCCCCCCAACACCATCCAACTCCTCCCCCACAACACCATCAAACTCCTCCCCCCCAACACCAACTCCTCCCCCCAACACCATCCAACTCCTCCCCCCCAACACCAACTTCTCCCCCCAACACCATCCAACTCCTCCCCCCCAACACATCCAACCCCCCCAACACCAACTCCTCCCCCCCCAACACCATCCAACTCCTCCCCCCCAACACCATCCAACTCCTCCCCCCCAACACCATCCAACTCCTCCCCCCCAACACCATCCAACTCCTCCCCCCAACACCATCAAACTCCTCCCCCCAACACCATCAAACTCCTCCCCCCAACATGTAATAGGCTGTGCTTAGAGTGTAAGCTCCTCTGGTACACAGACTGATGTGGGGGAGGGGACATTAGAGTGTAAGCTCCTCTGGTACAGAGACTGATGTGACTGTGGGGGAGGGGACATTAGAGTGTAAGCTCCTCTAGTACAGAGACTGATGTGACTGTGGGGGAGGGGACATTAGAGTGTAAGCTCCTCTGGTACAGAGACTGATGTGACTGTGGGGGAGGGGACATTAGAGTGTAAGCTCCTCTGGAACAGAGACTGATGTGACTGTGGGGGGAGGGGACATTAGAGTGTAAGCTCCTCTGGTACAGAGACTGATGTGACTGTGGGGGGAGGGGACATTAGAGTGTAAGCTCCTCTGGTACAGAGACTGATGAGTCTGTGGGGGGAGGGGACATTAGAGTGTAAGCTCCTCTGGTACAGAGACTGATGAGTCTGTGGGGGGAGGGGACATTAGAGTGTAAGCTCCTCTGGTACAGAGACTGATGTGACTATGGGGGGAGGGGACATTAGAGTGTAAGCTCCTCTGGTACAGAGACTGATGTGACTGTGGGGGAGGGGACATTAGAGTGTAAGCTCCTCTGGTACAGAGACTGATGTGACTGTGGGGGAGGGGACATTAGAGTGTAAGCTCCTCTGGTACAGAGACTGATGTGACTGTGGGGGGAGGGGACATTAGAGTGTAAGCTCCTCTGGTACAGAGACTGATGTGACTGTGGGGGAGGGGACATTAGAGTGTAAGCTCCTCTGGTACAAAGACTGATGTGACTGTGGGGGAGGGGACATTAGAGTGTAAGCTCCTCTGGTACAGAGACTGATGTGGGGGGAGGGGATATTAGAGTGTAAGCTCCTTTGGTACACAGACTGATGTGACTGTGGGGGGAGGGGACATTAGAGTGTAAGCTCCTCTGGTACAGAGACTGATGTGACTGTGGGGGGAGGGGACATTAGAGTGTAAGCTCCTCTGGTACAGAGACTGATGTGACTGTGGGGGGAGGGGACATTAGAGTGTAAGCTCCTCTGGTATAGAGACTGATGTGACTGTGGGGGAGGGGACATTAGAGTGTAAGCTCCTCTGGTACAAAGACTGATGTGACTGTGGGGGAGGGGACATTAGAGTGTAAGCTCCTCTGGTACAGAGACTGATGTGGGGGGAGGGGATATTAGAGTGTAAGCTCCTCTGGTACAGAGACTGATGTGACTGTGGGGGGAGGGGACATTAGAGTGTAAGCTCCTTTGGTACACAGACTGATGTGACTGTGGGGGGAGGGGACATTAGAGTGTAAGCTCCTCTGGTACAGAGACTGATGTGACTGTGGGGGGAGGGGACATTAGAGTGTAAGCTCCTTTGGTACACAGACTGATGTGACTGTGGGGGGAGGGGACATTAGAGTGTAAGCTCCTCTGGTACAGAGACTGATGTGACTGTGGGGGGAGGGGACATTAGAGTGTAAGCTCCTCTGGTACAGAGACTGATGTGACTGTGGGGGGAGGGGACATTAGAGTGTAAGCTCCTCTGGTATAGAGACTGATGTGACTGTGGGGGAGGGGACATTAGAGTGTAAGCTCCTCTGGTATAGAGACTGATGTGACTGTGGGGGAGGGGACATTAGAGTGTAAGCTCCTCCGGTACAGAGACCGATGTGACTGTGGAGGAGGGGACATTAGAGTGTAAGCTCCTCCGGTACAGGGAGTGATGTGATTGTGGGGGAGGGGACATTAGAGTGTAAGCTCCTCTGGTACAGGGAGTGATGTGATTGGTCAGTGTACAGCACTATGGTAAATGTCGGCTCTATAGAAGGATTGGAGAGAAGATTCTGGGATTTCTCTGTAATGAGATATAAATATATCTCCCCCTCCCCCACCCTTCCACATTTTCACCTATAATCTGTAATAATAATCGATTCCTCCGTGTATTCTCCTCACCTCTCCAACGGATTTCTCTTCCTGTTTCTTCCCCCCAAACACTAGAGGACGAACTACGTTTTGGCTGAGGCTTCGGCGGGCGGCCATTTTGCGTAGGACCAATCACAATAACACACTGCGTAGCACACACAGGAAATCCTCCAGCAGACACTAGAGGCCGCACTGATCTGTGAAGGACTCCGGCCGGGGGCGGCCATTTTTCTGTAGGACAAAGTATATTATATCAGTGTATGGTGGGTCAGCACATCACAGAAGATCATCCATAGAGTAATATTATTATTATATGAAATATTCATATACACAGACAAATTAATCGTATAAAATTATCGAATACTACAATATAAAATAAATGAGTATTAATATGTATTGTTAGTAGATGTAATATTATTATTAAACCGTATAAAGGGGAACTCCGGGCAGATAACCCCTTGACGACCGCAATACACACATACACTATATTACCAAAAGTATTGGGACGCCTGCCATACCATCTTTATGCAAAGTCATTCTAGAAAGTAAACCTTTCATATTAAGAACCTAACATTAGCAAACGAGTATTTCACAATGCCAATTAATTATTAGTAAATCATATAATTATTTCTCTTTATTAAAGTAAAATTGCCATGGAGAAAATGTAACAATTATTCTTCTCCATAAGACCCCAAAGGTGTTCTTTCGGGTTGAGGTCAGGACTTTCTGCAGGCCACTCTGCTAAACTCCAGTCCCCCTCCCCCTCTCCCCTCCGCTACTCTCCAGTCCACCCCAATGCCCCCCTGTCCATCCCACTGCCCCCCTCTCCCCTCCACTACTCTCCAGTCCGCCCCAATGCCCCCCTGTCCATCCTACTGCCCCCCTCTCCCCTCCGCTACTCTCCAGCCCACCCCAATGCCCCCCTGTCCATCCCACTGCCCCCCTCTCCCCTCCGCTACTCTCCAGTCCGCCCCAATGCCCCCCTGTCCATCCCACTGCCCCCCTCTCCCCTCCGCTACTCTCCAGTCCGCCCCAATGCCCCCCTGTCCATCCCACTGCCCCCCTCTCCCCTCCGCTACTCTCCAGTCCGCCCCAATGCCCCCCTGTCCATCCCACTGCCCCCCTCTCCCCTCCGCTACTCTCCAGTCCACCCCAATGCCCCCTGTCAATCGCACTGCCCCCTGTCTACTCCGCTACTCCTCAGTCCATCCCACTGCCACCTCTCCCCTCTGCTACTCTCCAGTCCACCCCAATGCCCCCCTGTCCATCCCACTGCCCCCCTCTCCTACTCTCCAGTCCACCCCAATGCCCCCCTGTCCATCCCACTGCCCCCCTCTCCCCTCCGCTACTCTCCAGTCCGCCCCAATGCCCCCCTGTCCATCCCACTGCCCCCCTCTCCCCTCCGCTACTCTCCAGTCCGCCCCAATGCCCCCCTGTCCATCCCACTGCCCCCTCTCCCCTCCGCTACTCTCCAGTCCGCCCCAATGCCCCCCTGTCCATCCCACTGCCCCCCTCTCCCCTCCGCTACTCTCCAGTCCGCCCCAATGCCCCCCTGTCCATCCCACTGCCCCCCTCTCCCCTCCACTACTCTCCAGTCCACCCCAATGCCCCCCTGTCAATCGCACTGCCCCCTGTCTACTCCGCTACTCCTCAGTCCATCCCACTGCCACCTCTCCCCTCTGCTACTCTCCAGTCCACCCCAATGCCCCCCTGTCCATCCCACTTCCCCCCTCTCCCCTCTGCTACTCTCCAGTCCACCCCAATGCCCCCCTGTCCATCCCACTGCCCCCCTCTCCCCTCCGCTACTCTCCAGTCCGCCCCAATGCCCCCCTGTCCATCCCACTGCCCCCCTCTCCCCTCCGCTACTCTCCAGTCCGCCCCAATGCCCCCCTGTCCATCCCACTGCCCCCTCTCCCCTCCGCTACTCTCCAGTCTGCCCCAATGCCCCCCTGTCCATCCCACTGCCCCCCTCTCCCCTCCGCTACTCTCCAGTCCACCCCAATGCCCCCCTGTCCATCCCACTGCCCCCTCTCCCCTCCCCTACTCTCCAGTCCGCCCCAATGCCCCCCTGTCCATCCCACTGCCCCCCTCTCCCCTCCGCTACTCTCCAGTCCACCCCAATGCCCTCCTGTCAATCACACTGCCCCCCTCTCCCCTCCACTACTCTCCAGTCCACCCCAATGCCCCCCTGTCCATCCCACTGCCCCCCTCTCCCCTCTGCTACTCTCCAGTCCACCCCAATGCCCCCTGTCCATCCCACTGCCCCCCTCTCCCCTCCGCTACTCTCCAGTCCGCCCCAATGCCCCCCTGTCCATCCCACTGCCCCCCTCTCCCCTCCACTACTCTCCAGTCCACCCCAATGCCCCCCTGTCCATCCCACTGCTCCCCTCTCCCCTCCGCTACTCTCCAGTCCGCCCCAATGCCCCCCTGTCAATCGCACTGCCCCCTGTCCACTACACTGCCCCCTATCCATCCCTCTGCCCCCCTGTCTACTCCGCTACTCTCCAGTCCACCCCACTGCCCCCTTTCTTCTCCGCTACTTTCCAGTCCTCCCCAATGCCTCCCTGTCATCCGCACTGCCCCCTGTCCACTCCAGTCCACCCCACTGCCTCCCTGTCCACCCCACTGCCTCCCTGTCCATCCCACTGCCCCCTGTCCACCCCGCTGCCCCCCTATCTACTCCGCTACTCCTCAGTCCACCCCACTGCCTCCCTGTTCATCCCACTGCCCCCCGTCCACCCCACTGCCCCCTGTCCACCCCGCTGCCCCCTGTCCACCCCACTGCCTCCCTGTCCACCCCACTGCCCCCTGTCCATTCCAGTCCACCCCACTGCCTCCCTGTCCATCCCACTGCCCCCCTATCTACTCCGCTTTTCCTCAGTCCACCCCACTGCCTCCTAGTCCATCCCACTGCCCCCTGTCCACCCCGCTGCCCCCTGTCCATCCCACTTCTCTCCAGTCCACCCCACTGCCTCTCTGTCTATCCCACTGCCCCCCGTCCACCCCGCTGCCCCCTGTCCACCCCACTGTCTCCCTGTCCATCCCACTACTCTCCAGTCCACCCCACTGCCTCCTAGTCAATCCCACTGCCCCCTGTCCATCTCGCTGTACCCTCTCCCCTCCGCTACTCTCCAGTCCACCCCAATGCCCCCCTGTCAATCGCACTGCCCCCTCTCCCCTCCGCTACTCTCCAGTCCTCCCCAATGCCTCCCTGTCCACTATACTGCCCCCTGTCCACTACACTGCCCCCTGTCCATCCCTCTGCCCCCCCTGTCCATCCCTTTGCGCCCCTGTCTACTCCGCTACTCCTCAGTCCACCCCACTGCCTCCTAGTCCATCCCACTGTCCCCTCTCCCCTCCGCTACTCTCCAGTTCACCCCAATGCCCCCCTGTCAATCGCACTGCCCCCTGTCCATCCCTCTGCCCCCCAGTCCATCCCACTGCCCCCCTGTCTACTCCGCTACTCTCCAGTCCACCCCACTGCCTCCTAGTCCATCCCACTGCCCCCTCTCTCCTCCGCTACTTTCCAGTCCTCCCAATGCCTCCCTGTCAATCACACTGCCCCCTGTCCATTCCAGTCCACCCCACTGCCTCCCTGTCCATCCCACTGCCCCCTATCTACTCCGCTACTCCTCAGTCCACCCCACTGCCTCCTAGTCCATCCCACTGCCCCCCGTCCACCCCACTGCCCCCTGTCCATCCCACTTCTCTCCAGTCTATCCCACTGCCCCCCGTCCACCCCGCTGCCCCCTGTCCACCCCACTGCCTCCCTGTCCATCCCACTACTATCCAGTCCACCCCACTGCCTCCTAGTCAATCCCACTGCCCCCTGTCCATCTCGCTGTACCCTGTCCACTCCGCTACTCTCCAGTCCACCCCAATGCCTCCCTGTCAATCGCACTGCCCCCTGTCCACTCCAGTCCACCCCACTTCCCCCTGTCCATCCCTCTGCGCCCCTGTCTACTCCGCTACTCCTCAGTCCACCCCACTGCCTCCTAGTCCATCCCACTGCCCCCTCTCCCCTCCGCTACTCTCCAGTCCACCCCAATGCCCCCCTGTCAATAGCACTGCCCCCTGTCCACTACACTGCCCCCTATTGATCCCTCTGCCCCCCAGTCCATCCCACTGCCCCCCTGTCTACTCCGCTACTCTCCAGTCCACCCCACTGCCTCCTAGTCCATCCCACTGCCCCCCTATCTACTCCGCTACTCCTCAGTCCACCCCACTGCCTCCCTGTTCATCCCACTTCTCTCCAGTCCACCCCACTGCCTCTCTGTCTATCCCACTGCCCCCCGTCCACCCCGCTGCCCCCTGTCCACCCCACTGCCTCCCTGTCCATCCCACTGCTCTCCAGTCCACCCCACTGCCTCCTAGTCAATCCCACTGCCCCCTGTCCATCTCGCTGTACCCTGTCCACTCCGCTACTCTCCAGTCCACCCCAATGCCTCCCTGTCAATCGCACTGCCCCCTGTCCATCCCAGTGCCCCCCAGTACACCCACTGCCTCCCTGTCCGTCCTGCTGCCCCCCAGTACACCCACTGCCTCCCTGTCCGTCCTGCTGCTCCCCAGTACACCCACTGCCCCCCTGTCCATCCCACTGACTCCCTGTTTATCCTGCTGCCCCCTGTCCACTCCACTACTCAGTAGTCCTCCCCTCTGCCTCCCTGTCCATCCCACTGCCCCCCTGTTCACTCCACCTCTCTCCAGTCCACCCCACTGTCCCCATGGATCCCGCTGCCACCCTGTCCACTATGCTACTCTCCAGTCCACCCCATTGCCTCCCAGTCCATCCCACTGCCCCCTTGTCTATTTCACTACACTTCAGTCCACCCCACTGCCCCCCTATCGACTATGCTACTCTCCAGTCCATCCCGCTGCCCCCTTTTCACCCCACTGCCCCCAAGTCCACCCTGCTGCTGTGGAGTTCTTTTGGGTGCTGTGGTCAGGGTAATCCGCTTTGGGGCTGCCTTGAATATGATGGACTGATTTGGGGTGTTGTAGATAGAATGGGCAACTTTGGTGTGGTGTTGGTAGTCTGGGTTGCTTTAGGTAGGGTGGTAAAAGACCAAAAAAATTGGCGCTAATTCCTTTTCTTCCAATAAAAACCTAATAAAAAACAACAATGCTCCAAATATGTGCGAATCTGTGAAGAAGTGATAAAAAAATTTGATAAAAAAATGTATCTTCAAAATGATCAATCTAAAAAGAAATTTTAAAATAGTGCTAGTTGATATTCTTCCAATAAAATCAATTTTCAGGATCAGTGCAAGTGAATAAATCTTAATGAAAAAAATCTGCTCAAAAATCGATCTAATGGGTGCAGATGGATAATTGAGTGCAATAAGTATGTGATATGTCTATACAATAACTAAATCTAATAGGATGTAGATAAATAAATGAATAAATAATGATGGTGAAAAATAGGTGTCTTGGTATAAGAACAAAGTACAGATGGACAAATCGATGTTATTAATTGAAAGAACCTGACGTGCTTCAACCATATAACACAAAAGAAATCAATCAAACCTCCAATATATGAATAAAATGGATACTACTGTGCACAATTTATTTATACAGTTATTTATTAAGTTTTCATTGGATTTATTTGAGACATTGGGACATTTTACTGTATTTATTTATTTCACATTTGGACAATTTTATAATATTGCACAGTAGTATCCATTTTATTCATATATTGGAGGTTTGATTGATTTATTTTGTGTTATATGGTTGAAGCACGTCCGGTTCCTTTAATTAATAACATCGATTTGTCCATCTGTACTTTGTTCTTATACCAAGACACCTATTTTTCACCATCATTATTTATTCATTTATTTATCTACATCCTATTAGATTTAGTTATTGTATAGACATATCACATACTTATTGCACTCAATTATCCACCTGCACCCATTAGATCGATTTTTGATATTTTTTCATTTTTTCTGTACTATTAAGATTTATTCACTTGCACTGATCCTGAAAATTGATTTTATTGGAAGAATATCAACTAGCACTATTTTAAAATTTCTTTTTAGATTGATCATTTTGAAGATACATTTTTTTATCACATTTTTTTATCACTTCTTCACAGATTTGCACATATTTGGAGCATTGTTGTTTTTTATTAGGTTTTTATTGGAAGAAAAGGAATTAGCGCCAATTTTTTTGGTCTTTTAGCTACTATTTACAGTGGGGACACTGATTAAGATTGGCTGCTTTTTTCTGAGTATTTTATATTGCGGATTTGCACATTATATTTATACGTGTTCCTTCTACACTTCATCGGCAACTTTGAGGTCAGATCATCTCTGAGTAGCGCATTGGTCCTCGCTTTTTTTCACTTTGATATAGGTAGGGTGGGCTACTTTGGACTGTCAGTAGAAGGTTGGGGTGTAGTGGATAGTAAGGTGTGCTGTAGGTAGGGTGGGGTAATTTAGGCCTCTCTCACTGTTAACGCAATGTGGCAACACCCTCTGTTCGCCATGGCATGCACAGCACGCTGTGTTACTACTCTCTTTAAGCCCCCCAAAAGTGTCCAAGGTCTTTTACAATCCTATTGTCCACAGTGCATACTACAAACAGTGCGCTAGCAAAGTGTTTAGGTTTGGCTTGAAGAAAAGGTGGCAACCCTACCCCTGGTCCTGGGTTTAGGGTCATACTATGGAGAGTCGGGGAGCAGATCTCTGACACAAAGCAGCTGAGAAATACATAATAAAAATCAGAGACTAATACAGAGTCACACAGCTGGGTATATGACCTCTGACAAGATAAATATAACCCTCCAGAGAGGAGGAATTACATACTCTAGTTATGTATTTGGTAAGGTTGAATAAAGACACCAGTCCATCCAGTTCAACCTGTGTAGGTGTGAGTGTATATTTATGTTTCCGCCAATTCCCATATCCCTGTATATTGTGTTCCACAAAATGCTCATCTCTGAGTTTTTTTTTTCAATTAGCGATACTTCTTTCTGACACCACCAACTGTGGAAGGGAGTTCCGTATCCTTACCGCTCTAACAGTATATAACCCCCTACGCAGTTTAAGGTTAAACCGAGTCTCATCCAACTTCATTGAGTGGCCACGTAACCTCTTGGGTGACCCGAGACAGAATAATTCCCTCCCTATGCTAGAAGAATCACCTATTAAGGTATTTGTATATTACTATTGTATCTCCTTTTTGGCCTCATGCACACTGGACATTTTTGGAGCTGCTGTTAGCAGCGTCAGTGGTTTTTTTTTGCAGCTGCAGAACGCCCATCCATGTTATTCTATGGCCTCATGCACACATAGAGCTTTTAGGAGCTCCAAGTGGCATAGGCGTTTTACAGCTCCAAAAAAAACCCAGGAACTGTGCGTTCTGGAGCTGCAGCGTCAAGCTGTAAAAACGTCTGACGCTGCTAAAGGCTGAATAACGTTGCTTAACGTGCTTTAAGCCACGTTATACGTTTTTTTTCTTCTGTTCAAAATCAATGGTTCCCTATGTGAGCCTATTGATTTGAATGGAAGTCGCACCGCTAGTCGGATCAGGATGATCCGACTTGCGGTGCGACTTGCGCTGTGAGAATCTTGAGGGGGAACACCATGCCAAAACGGGAAAAAAAACGGCGTGGGGGTCCCCCCCAGGTTCCAAACCAGGCCCTTCGGGTCTGGTATGGAATTTGAGGGTAGCCCCACGAAGAAAAAACGGCGTGGGGTCCCCCCCAAAATCCATACCAGACCCTTATCCGAGCATGCAGGCCGCCAGGCCAGGAAAGGAGCGAGCGGCCCCACCCCCCCGGACCATACCAGGCCACATGCCTTCAACATGGGGGGTGTGGGTGCTTTGGGGCAGGGGGGGCTCTGCACCCCCCCACCTCAAAGCACCTTGCCCCCATGTTGATGAGGACAAGGGCCTCATCCCCACAACCCTGGCCGGTGGTTGTAGGGGTCTGCGGGCAGGGGGCTCATCAGAATCTGGAAGCCCCCTTTAACAAGGGGGCCCCCCAGACCCCTGACCCCCTCCCTATGTGAATGGGTATGGGGTACACTGTACCCCTACCCATTCACCCCATAAAAGGCAGTGTATGGAAATAACGACAGGAGACGTTTTGAAAAGTTTATTAAAAATCTTCATCTGGTCTTCTTATCTCCGCTCTTCTGCCCTCCGCTCTTCTGCCCTCCGCTCTTCTGCTCTCCGCTCTTCTGCCCTCCGATCTTCTGCTCTTTTGCTTTTCTGCTCTTTTGCCTCCTCTGGTCTTCTTCTTCCTCTGGTCCTCCTCCAACGCTGTCTTGGTGATTATGCCGGTCTCTGCAGCTTGTTATATAGCCATTAGTTGCATGGCCTCCCGGTGACGTCACCGGGAGGGCCCGCCCCCTTATGTCACTGACGTCGTCGGTGACATAAGGGACGGGGCCTCGTTGATAGGCCACGCCCCTAATGGCTATATAACAAGCTGCAGAGACCGGAGACCGGCATAATCACCGGGACAGCGTCGGAGGAGGTCCAGAGGAAGAAGAAGACCAGAGGAGGCAAAAGAGCAGAAGAGCAAAAGAGCAGAAGATTGGAGGGCAGAAGAGCGGAGGGCAGAAGACCGGAGCAGAGAAGACCGGATGAAGATTTTTAATAAACTTTTCAAAACGTCTCCTGTCGTTATTTCCATACACTGCCTTTTATGGGGTGAATGGGTAGGGGTACAGTGTACCCCATACCCATTCACATAGGGAGGGGGTCTGGGATCTGGGGGCCCCCTTGTTAAAGGGGGCTTCCAGATTCCGATGAGCCCCCTGCCTGCAGACCCCCACAACCACCGGCCAGGGTTGTGGGGATGGGGCCCTTGTCCTCATCAACATGGGGGCAAGGTGCTTTGAGGTGTGGGGGGTGCAGAGCCCCCCCTGCCCCAAAGCACCCACACCCCCCCATGTTGAGGGCATGTGGCCTGGTATGGTCCAGGGGGAGTGGGGCCGCTCGCTCGTCCCCTCCCCTTTCCTGGCCTGGCGGCCTGCATGCTCAGATAAGGGTCTGGTATGGATTTTGGGGGGGACCCCACGCAGTTTTTTCGGCGTGGTGCTACCCTCAAATTACATACCAGACCCAAAGGGCCTGGTTTGGAACCTGGGGGGGGACCCCCACACCGTTTTTTCCCGTTTTGGCGTGGCGTTCCCACTAGAGATTCTCACAGCGCAAGTCGCACCGCAAGTCGGATCGCCCTGATCCGACTTGCGGTGCGACTTCCATTCAAATCAATAGGCTCCCATAGGGAACCATTGGTTTTGAATGGAGGCCGAAAAAACGCTGCTAAAAGCGACGTGGCCAAACGTGCAATAACGCAAATGGAAAAAGCTACTAAAAGCACGTTTTTACAGCTGCTTTTTCCTGGCGTCAAGAAACAGCTTTGGAGCTTGTTTTTATGACGCCCTGTGTGCATGGAGCCTTAGTGTGTCTCTTCTCCAGGGAGAATGTTTAATGTTTGTAGTCATTTGTCATAACTGAGGTCCTCCAGTCCCCCTATTAGCTTTGTTGCCCTTCTCTGGACTCTCTCCAGTTCCAGCACATCCTTCCTGAGGATTGGTGACCAGAATTGGACAGCATACTCCAGATGCGGCTGGATCAAAGTTTTGTAAACTGGTTGCATTAGAGTCTTCTCTCTGAAGTAAAACCCCTTTTTAATGCATGTTAATAGTTTGCTGGTCTATCTTGCTGCAGCTTGGCATTGCATGCTATTGCTGAGCCTGGCATCAACCAGGACCCTCAGATCCTTCTCCATCCTAGATTTCCCCAGACGTTCTCCCACTAGAGAGTAACTTGCATTCATATGTTAGGCCCCCAAGTGTATTACTTTACATTTCCCTACATTAAACCTCATTTGCCATGCAGTTGCCCACCCCTCCATTTTATAGAGGTCCTCCTGTAAAGTTGCTATATATCGTTGTAAAGGTATTGTCTTGCTAAGCTCTGTATCCTCAGCAAACACTGAGACTAAACTTTTTATCCCATCCTCTATATCGCTTATCAACAAGTTGCAGAGAGAATTAGTTTCAGGAAAGGGGGGGAGACGAGCGAGCAACCCCCTTGAACCATACCAGGCCACATGCCCTCAACATGGGTGGGTGCTTTGGGGCAGAGGGGCCCCCTTCAAAGCACCTTGTCTCCATGTTCATAAAGACAAGGGCCTCTTCCCCACAACCATGGCCCAAGGGTTGTGGAAGGTCTGCAGGTGGGGGGCTTATTACTCATTCACCAAAAAAACTATAAAAAGTGAGTAAAAACACAACAGTTTTTGACAAGTCCTTTATTCAAAAACAAAATAAAAAGGATGTCCCTTGAAGTAGATCCAACTTCAGTCACGATGAACGCCAACCGCAGGCCTGAAAAAAACAGGAAAAAACGGAGGTCCGCACCCGAGGAAGGCTCTTGATGAATGACAGCTCCACCGACTTCTGACGCTTAATAAACTAAGGGGTGGAGATCACCCGATCACACATCACCGGGTGGCCCCACCTCCTTGTGGCATCATCATCCGGGGCAAGCAGTGGCAGAGCGGTCATTTAGCGGCAGTCTTCGCTGGGTGCGGACCTCTGTTGTTGTTTTTTTCTCAGGCCAGCGGCTGGCGCTCATCAGTATTTTGAATATATTTGGGCATTTATTTTTTTTATTTTTTTTGGGGGGGGGGGGGGTTTGAATAAAGAACTTCTTTGGTCAATGAGTAGGGTTAACCTAATCTCCTTCACATAGGGAGGTGAGATCTGGGGGCCTTCCAGATTACAATAAGCCCCCAACCCGCAGACCCCCACAACCTTAAGGCCAGGGTTGTGGGGAAGAGACCCTTGTCCTTATGTCCTCCTCCTCGAACATGGGGACAAGGTGCTTTGGTGGGGAGCCCCCTTGTCCCAAAGCAACCCCCCCCCCACCCAATGTTGAGAGCATCAGGCGCTTGCTTGTGCCCCCTTTCCTGGCCTGCCGGGCAGAATGCTCAGATAAGGATTTGGTTTTTATTTGGGGGGGGGATACAATGCCTTTTTTTTCTGTAATTTGTAATTGCCGGCAATTCTGTTTACATTTAGCTGACAGCTGATGGTTCATCGGTTGTTAAGGACACCCAATCCTTAACAACCATGACAGTTATTGGTTGTTAAGGATGCCAACAGCCGCCCGCTCTTTTACAACATGCTATTTACTGCTGTTTGTCAAATACACAGCTACCGCCGGGGTTAAATTATTGCAAGTTTTCATTACTAAAATACTGCATCACTTCATAAAATAATTCATGCAGTATTTTACTAGTTTTTTTTTTGTGAATTGAAAAACATTTTTTGAAAATTGATGTGCCGTATACTCAGATGTGGTAAGATACACTTTATGAATGGAGCCCAGGATCTTGGTGGTTGAGCTCTGGCACTTATTGCATTTAAAAGTGCGACATTAGTCCGAAGTTTCAGAGTATCGGCAGAATGGATTTTTCTCCACCACTTACTGTATATGGGCTCCACACCGCCTGTTGGTCCTCTGTGATCTGCGATTACTGTGAGCCTAGTTCTTAGTCCTTCTTGTCCTCTGTCTCTGTTTTTATGGCCCTTCAACTGCCAATAGTGCAATCCCTGCCCACTAAATACAAAAAGTGGCATGTATAGCGGGTGGGTGCGGGATGACGTCAGTATGTTGAGTGGCAACTGCTGAATTCAAGGGATTTTCCATAAAAGTGGTTCTGATGAGCTGTGTATATCCATCTCCCCTCAGCAGGCTGGGCTTGTTACATACAGTAACTCTTTATCTAGGTCTCTGTTCTGTATATATATATATATTCTCTCTGTACCTGAGCTCTGGGGGGATCTGTTGACACATGGGGGAGGGGGATCACAGATCACGGAGTTAAAGTGATAGTAAAGTTTCATAAATTTTTTTTTTTAAAAAATTCCCTTTGCAAAGCAAGGCCTTAACCTTCTTGTATATTATTGAATTGTAAATGTACTGTCTCCCTTTAATATCCTAAAGCTCTGTGCAAACTGTTAGCACTATATAAATCCTGTATAATAATAATCTTATCCTCCAAACCTAGACAGCTGCCATGTAGGACCATCCCAAAGAAACATTTTACATAATAAATCATTTACTTAAGACTTTGTACAAGGAGAACATCATTATTTACAAGAGACATTAACTTCTGTTATCTCTGGACACCTTATGAGCTTGACCAACCTCCAGACTCCCAAATATCTCATTGTAGAACAAGTAGACCAACTCTCTCTATATTCCACAACAAGACATTCCAAGGATCTGCAGAACAATTTGTACTAATATCATCTTTTTGCAAAGTCATTCTTTCATATTAAGAACCTAAAATTAGCAAACAAGTATTTCAGAATGCCATTTAATCATTAGTAAATCATATAATTATTTCTCTTTATCAGATGAATTCGTCCATGGAGGAAATGTAACAATTATTCTCCATAAGAATCATAGAAGTGCCGGGACTGAAGGGGCTAATTTTGACTCTTGATAATATAGTGTAGATACTGTATAATAATGCAAAGGATTGGACTTTTATCAAAGTATTAGGACGCCTCCCATTACACATCCATGAACTTTAATGGCATCCCAGTCTTAAGCTGGATACACACTATCCAACTGTTGTGGTTAGATTTCCTTCAGATTTACCTTTTCTATGTAGTGCAAGGGCCTGCCAGATTGCATACAAATTGAAAGTGTTTAGGTTTTACCTCATATTATATGGTTTTGGTAAGTCTGAAGGAAAAAGTCTTCAGAAAATCTTATAGTGTGTATGGCCCATTAGTCCGTAGGGTTCAATATTGAGTTGGTCCACCCTTTGCAGCTATAACAGCTTCAACTCGTTTGGGAAGGCTTTCCATAAGGTTTAGGAGTGTGTCTATGGGTATGTTTGACCATTGTTACAGAAGAGCATTTGTGACGTCAGACACTGATGTTGAAAGAGAAGGTCTGGCTCCAATGACTCGCAAAGGTTGAGGTCAGGACTCTGTGCAGGCCAGTCAAGTTCCTCCATCCAAACTCGCTCATCCATATCATTACGGACCTTGCTTTGTGCACTGGTCCAAATCATTTGGTGGAGGGGGGATTATGGTGTGGGGTTGTTTTTCAGGGGTTGAGGTTGGCCCCTTAGTTCCAGTGAAGGGAACTCTTAGAGCCGGTTCACACTGAGGCGACATGACTCCTTACTACTTCGGGGGCGACTTGTGCATTACCATGCACCACGACTTCGGAGCGACTTGCAGGGACTTCAGATAATGGAAGTCTATGCAAGTCCCTCCGAGGTCGCCCCAAAGTAGTACAGGACCCTTTTTCTAAGTCGGAGAGACTTAAGTCGCTCCTATTAGAATGGGTCCTGTAGCGGTCAATGGACCGCGAGGGAGCGCGACTTGTCAGACTAGTGTGAACTGACTCTAATAGCGGTTGTATCCTCAAAAAACAAACCCTGCAGGACAAAGGCATAATGAGCTAGTATGCATTGCATACTAGCTCATTATGAAATACTTACCTTAGAACGAAGCCCCGACAAGGTCACCCGGACACCGCTGAGGCAGCTGACATCTTCCCTCCGCGTCTCTTTTGGGTTCGGCGGCTCTAGCACTGTGAGTGGCCGGAGCCGCGATGACGTCACCCCCGCACATGCGAGCGGGAGTTCACTTTCAGGCAAGGAGCTCTGAAGGTCCGCCAGACCTTCAGAGCGCATGCGCCGCTGGTGTCAGTGGCTGCACGCAGGGTGAATATCTCCTAAACCGTGCAGGTTTAGGAGATATTAATTTACCTACAGGTAAACCTTATTATAGGCCTACCTGTAGGTAAAAGTTAAAAAGGGGAGTGTTCTACCACTTTAAGGCGTCAGCATACCAAGACATTTTGGACAATTTCATGCTCTCAACTTTGTGGGAACAGTTTGGGGATGGCCCCTTCCTGTTTCAACTGACTGCACACCAGGTCCATAAAGACAGCGGAGTCTGTGAGCCAGACTTTCTTGTCCAACATCAGTGCCTGACCTCACAAATGCGCTTCTGGAAGAAGGGTCAAACACTCCCATAGACACACTCCTAAACCTTGTGGACAGCCTTCTCGGAAGAGTTGAAGCTGTTATAGCTGCAAAGGGTGGGGCAACTCAATATTGAACCCTACGGACTAAGACCGGGATGCCATTAAAGTTAATGTGCGTGTAAAGGCAGGCATTCCAATAGTTTTGATAATATAGTGTATATGTTGGTGGTTTCAAGTGGTAATCTGTGTTGATCCTGCAGCTACATATATCATCGCTTTACTGTTATTTTCAACAGATAATTCTGTTCTTGTAAAAGCAATCCTAGAGCATTAAGGCCCGTACACACATACCGATCGTCGGCAGACAAGCGTCGGCCGACGAACGATCTGCCGATTGTACGCTTGTTAGTATGATGCCTCCGACAGCCGTCAGCGCACATTCTGCCGACAAGAATCTGTCATGCAAGCATTAAAATTTTTGTATGCCGACACCAGAACGGCCGATTGTTCGTCAGTCAGTACAGAATTCGGCCGACAGACAGCAGATTTGCAAGACTGGGCATGCTCAGAAAAGAAAAAACACAGGGAAAGTTAACCATTACATGACATCACTTCTGCAGTCGGCTGTAGTCGGCGGACAAAATTCTTGTGCTGTCTTTGCACTTTTCAACAGACACCGACAGCCCGGGGACAAAAGACGGCCGATCGTTCGCCGACGATCGGTACATGTGTACGGGCCTTAACTAGCCTCTGGACCGCTTTTAAGGCTGTGTTCTCACTGAATTCTGAGCAGCTTGCAGCAGGGGGTCCAGTGCGTCCCCGTGCACCATTTCAGGTTGAAATTAGGTCTGAATTTTGACTGAATTCGGACCAGAAGACACACAAGTAAAGGCGGTTGTCCCAAAACTTATGGTGATATAGTGTATATCCATTCATTGATCAATATTTCCTTATACAGAGCCGAGGATTTACAGTATACTTCCTGAGACTGTATACCACCCGTCCCCTATCCACACTACCACACACACAACACGGCCAGAAATGATCGCTGATCACTGACATCTGTTTATCAATCTCCACCCCCTGTACATCATAACCAATAGGAAAAAGACTAGCACTGGCTGTATTTATAGTGACAATTATTACTGCCAATCAAAGTGAGTAGTGAATCACGGACACACAGATTTGTCTTATAAGAGAACCAGTAAAGTCAAAAACATAAGAATTATCATTGTAGATATTACAATTTACTGGCTCTGCGTCATGCCATTAAGACTACGGGTCACCTCCACCCCTTGACCCCCCATACGACATCCCTGAAAACAGGAGCTGCCATCCTGGGCTCTTCCTCATTCCTTTCCAGCTATTTCCCTTCCTGTCCGTGTCAGTTGGCGTGCGTTCCATGCTGGTTGGATAGGCGGAGCTTTTTCGCCAGGTTCCAGGCCTCGTTTTCACTCTCCTCCCATTGGAGGAGCAGTCTGGCTGGGTTGCGACCTCCCTCTCACTCCTGTGTTTCCACCGGCGGCGGCGCGGAGCGATGACGTCCTCGCGCGGCCTCCGATTCGCCGGTTTCCGCAGAAAGAGATTGGATGATTGCTGCAGGGGCCCTGATTGAAGGGAGTAGGGGGCGCTTCCTTTAAATAGCCATTCAAGCTTCTTCTTGTCCTGCTGCTGCCACGGTTGGAGGTCATCCAGTTCTAGGTAATTGGACATTTTCCCCTAAAAAAAAAAAAAAAAGCGAGAGTAGATAACATGTATGGTCTCTGTCTCACCTCCTCTTCTTCTGTCCAGCGGACTGTTGCTGGTCGGTCCTCTGCGTGTATCCATCCGCCTTCTGCTTGTATTCTAATGAGTGCATGAGGTTTTTTTCTTCTACACTACTATGATTCCATTTGCTCTCTCTTCGTATCTCCTGGGCCCTCAGAATACCCTGGCAGACCAGTTGAGCAGGAACTTCGCCAACCACACAGAATGGATGCTAAATCCAAAATAAAGGTTGAGAATTTTCACGCAATGGGGGGTTCCCGAGATAGATTTACTGGCGACAATGTTCAGTTGTCAAGTGCCCAAGTATTTTTCCTGCTTCTTCTGCCCGCAAGCTCTGGCCTAGGATGCGCTCTCAGAAGTGGGGCTTCAAGCAAGTCTACCTATTTCCACCGATTGCTCTGATCCTCAAATCGTTGCTGAAGATCATGGAAGAGGGAGTACCGGCTATTGTGATAGCTTAATTCTGGCCGAGGAGGTCATGGTTTCCCCTTCTTGGTCACCTGGCGGCGTGTCCTCCAATAAGGCTTCCTCAAGTCAGAGATCTTCCCATTTGCAACAGCCACACTTACCCCAACCCAGCCCGTCTGGCCTTGACTGCATGGAATTTGAGGAGCAAGCTCCAGGACCTGAATCTCTCTGACTCGGTAATGTCCACCATTCTGTCATCCAGGAAGGATTCTACTAGTGCCACTTATTATAGAGTGTGGCAAGGGTTCGAGACTTTCTCAGTTCAACAGTTCTTTCCATTCCCCCTCAGTGGTGAATATATTGGAATTCCTGCAGTCTGGCCTCGACTCGGAACTAAGCTTCAACACCCTTAAAGTACGAGTGTCAGCACTTTCGGCCCTTACCGATACCTGATGGTCAAAGCAGTCTCTAATAGTTCGATTCCTCCATGCGGCAATCAAGATACGCCCGTCTATTCGTCCTTTCTTTTCAAAGTGGGATTTACTGGGTGTTAAGGGGGTTGCTAAAAAGCCCCTTTTTCCCAGATTCGGATAGTCCTCTATGGTACCTGACATTAAAGCAATCAAAAGGAAAGTTGACCGCACTCAGGAGTATGATGAAGTAGAAGTGCTTTAATTCCCCATAAAAATGAATAATACAGTACATCACAAGGACATGGGACAAGGTAACCTGTCCCATGTCCTTGTGATGCACTGTATTATTCATTTTTATGGGGAATTAAAGCACATCTACTTCATCATACTCCTGAGTGCGGTCAACTTTCCTTTTGATTGCTTAGTATCTGGGCGGCGGATCCGACCTGCACCGGAGTTACTTCACCTCACCTGAGCGGTTCTTTTCTGTCATTATGTACCTGACATTAAAGACTGTTTTCTTGACAGCTTTGGTCTCAGCCAGATGAGTTTCAGACATTGCGGCCTTCTCCTGCAAAGAGCCATTCTGCACCTTCCTTCCAGACAGCGTGGTGTTGCGACCTTCTCCGAAGTTCCTTCCTAAATTCTCGTCAGATTTTAAATTTAATTGGGAATCTGTTCTCCCGGCCTTTTCATCTTCTCAGTCAGCCTTGGAAGATGCAGGTGAATAAAAACTGTGCTACCCCTATTTGTTAATATTATAAAGTGCTAGTGTGAAAATAAACTTACTTACGATGACGTCATTTCTATGACGAAACATGTCAAGTTGCAACGCACGCTGCCTCGATCTGGTCCCTTTCCTTGAACCGCACACCGATTCCTCCACTTCCAGGTACGGCGCGAGTTCACACGAGCAGACTCGGGACATAGCCGCGAGGCTGACGAGTCTTCAAAAGGTGTACCAGCTAACTTTTTTCTTCAAATATCCAGCATATATTTTTTATTATACTTGCACGATTGGCGTGATGTGTGTTTTCTATACAAATAAAGAATTTTTGGAACCGTCTACACTACGAGGAGTCTTCTTCCCTCTATATTTTGACAATACACAGGCAAAAGAACCGCGGATCCCCATCTTTCACCAGGAGACCGGAGTATTGTGACTAAAGCGCATATCGATTCCTGCTGTCGTACGCCACCGGGAATCCACCACATCTGGTAAGTGGGAATTCTTACCATTCCATACTGAAGCAGAGAGTCACAACATTGCGGCATATATGTATGCATCGGCACCGGCACTTATAAGAGTCACTTGAAAAGACTGTTTTGTGTATTTGCACATTTGCATCATTTTTGTATTAGCACAATTGCAGCACGGACTCTATTCACCATTTATTTTCTTATTTATGCATGATTGGTTTGCAGGACAATATTGTTGATTTTATATTTGCACTATATATATTTTATAGTTTCAAAATAGTTTTTTAGGTTGGAACTTTTTAAGCAGCCATAGGGCTGTTTTTTCATTTTATTAATTGCACTAAAAAATCATTGAGCAATCAATTATAGCACACTTGCACTTTATATTATTCTGAAGGAATAGGTATACACAAGGTGTTATTTCACAATTCATGTATTGCACTTTACAAATATACAGTGGGTACGGAAAGTATTCAGACCCCCTTAAATTTTTCACGCTTTGTTATATTGCAGCCATTTGCTAAAATCATTTAAGTTCATTCTTCTTCCTCATGAATGTACACATAGCACCCCATACTGACAGAAAAACACAGAATTATTGACATTGTTGCAGATTTATTAAAAAAGAAAAACTGAAATATCACATGGTCCTAAGTATTCAGACCCTTTGCTGTGACGCTCATATATTTAACTCAGGTGCTTTCCATTTCTTCTGATCATCCTTGAGATGGTTCTACACCTTCATTTGAGTCCAGCTGTGTTTGATTATACTGATTGGACTTGATTAGGAAAGCCACACACCTGTCTATATAAGACCTTCCAGATCACAATGCATGTCAGAGCAAATGAGAATCATGAGGTCAAAAGGAACTGCCTGAAGAGCTCAGAGACAGAATTGTGGCAAGGCACAGATCTGGCCAAGGTTACAAAAAGATTTCTGCTGTACTTAAGGTTCCTAAGAGCACAGTGGCCTCCATAATCCTCAAATGGAAGACGTTTGGGACGACCAGAACCCTTCCTAGAGCTGGCCGTCCGGCCAAACTGAGCTATCGGGGGAGAAGAGCCTTGGTGAGAGAGGTAAAGAAGAACCCAAAGATCACTGTGGCTGAGCTCCAGACAGGAGATGGGAGAAAGTTGTAGAAAGTCAACCATCACTGCAGCCCTCCACCAGTCGGGGCTTTATGGCAGAGTGGCCCGACGGAAGCCTCTCCTCAGTGTAAGACACATGAAAGCCCGCATGGAGTTTGCTAAAAAAACACCTGAAGGACTCCAAGATGGTGAGAAATAAGATTCTCTGGTCTGATGAGACCAAAATAGAACTTTTTGGCCTTAATTCTAAGCGGTATGTGTGGAGAAAACCAGGCACTGCTCATCACCTGTCCAATACAGTCCCAACAGTAAAGCATGGTGGTGGCAGCATCATGCTGTGGGGGTGTTTTTCAGCTGCAGGGACAGGACGACTGGTTGCAATCAAGGGAAAGATGAATGCGGCCAAGTACAGGGATATCCTGGACAAAAACCTTCTCCAGAGTGCTCTGGACCTCAGACTGGGCCGAAGGTTTATCTTCCAACAAGACAATGACCCTAAGCACACAGCTAAAATAACGAAGGAGTGGCTTCACAACAACTCCGTGACTGTTCTTGAATGGCCCAGCCAGAGCCCTGACTTAAACCCAATTAAGCATCTCTGGAGAGACCTAAAAATGGCTGTCCACCAACGTTTACCATCCAACCTGACAGAACTGATGAGGATCTGCAAGGAGGAATGGCAGAGGATCCCCAAATCCAGGTGTGAAAGACTTGTTGCATCTTTCCCAAAAAGACTCCTGGCTGTATTAGATCAAAAGGGGGCTTCTACTAAATACTGAGCAAAGGGTCTGAATACTTAGGACCATGTGATATTTCAGTTTTTCTTTTTTAATAAATCTGCAACAATGTCAACAATTCTGTGTTTTTCTGTCAGTATGGGGTGCTATGTGTACATTCATGAGGAAGAAGAATGAACTTAAATGATTTTAGCAAATGGCTGCAATATAACAAAGAGTGAAAAATTTAAGGGGGTCTGAATACTTTCCGTACCCACTGTATTACTTATAAATTTATTTTCAAACTAGCACTTTATATTAACAAATAGGGGTAGCACAGTTTTTATTCACCTGCATTTACACTATACTCATTGTTTGAACTAGCAGCTCCCATTTTAAGTCATTTATTTATTTAATTCGATTGATTTCCATATTTGGATACACCAGTGGCGCGAGTGATATATCAATCTCAATCAGCATTGGAAGAGCCTAGATGGCATGATCTGGATATGAAGTCTCTCCCACAGACATATTTGGCCAGAACGGTCTCGTTCCAGAAGACAGAAGCTCTTTTTCTATTCCCAAAGGGTCCCAGGATGAGTATGCCGGCCCCTCCAAGAGTCTTCTCCACATGGATAAAGGGATCCAAGCAGCTTACTCCTTGGAAGGCCTCCCCCCTCCTCAGTAGATCCGAGCACATTCCACAAGAGCGGTATAATCCTCCTGGGCAGCTTGGTCCAAAGTATCGGCAGACGTGGTCTGTAAGGCAGCGAGTTGGAGATCTCCTAATACCTTCATAAAGCACTATAAGCTTGACGTGGTGTCATCCCAGTATGCTCAGATGGGAGCTTCAGT
Organism: Pelophylax lessonae; assembly: GCF_965119305.1. Taxonomy (NCBI): domain Eukaryota; kingdom Metazoa; phylum Chordata; class Amphibia; order Anura; family Ranidae; genus Pelophylax; species Pelophylax lessonae. The sequence continues at coordinate 876,632,993 of NC_138768.1, forward strand.
GTTTTCTTTTGCTTTATCAAGATATTAAAGTTTTTTCTTGAGCAGCACTTGGTGTTTGTAGTTTATTCTTCCCAACCCTCTGTTTTGCTAGTTAAGTCCCGTAGTCTTGATGGCATGACGCAGAGCCAGGAAAATTGTTACCAATACTTACCGTAATTTCCCTTTCCTGGCTCTGCGTCATGCCAGCACATACCCGCCCTGGTCTGTCGCAAGTTCTTACAGAACACCTTCACCAGGTACTGCCTGCCTTTTATGCTGTTTTCAGGGATGTCCGACGGGGGTCAAGGGGCGGAGTTGACCAGTAGTCTTGCTGGCATGACGCAGAGCAAGGAAAGGAAAGTCACTGATAACAATTTTCCATTTTTGTGTCTGTATATGGTCCTGATGAAGCTTACCGCGAAATGCGTTGACCTTTGACCAGACGTATCTTTCATATCTCCACAACTTTTAATATGTATTGTATTTCTACTGTGTACATGATTTACAATCATTAGTTATGTTCTTCTGTATTCATGTTTGGTGATCTGGACCTTTTATTTGGTCAGTTTCACCATTTTAGTATGCTATTGGTTTTAAATTTGAATTAATAAATTATTATTTTATATATTTTTTGTGCACCTGTCTCATAATGTGCCCATAAATTCCACATATATGCACAGTTGTATCATACACCTGTTTTCTACATTTTGTCTATAGATACATTTTAAAGGGCTGTCATCGCAATCCTGGCTGCACTACCTCGTATTTCACTGACTCAGAACAAGCATGCAGCCAGTGAAGTCGGAAAAACTGAATTTTTGTAAAATCTTACCTGTAAAATTCCTTTCTCTGAGTCCTCCGACAGTCGCCGCCTCTTCATATTCGTCACATATGGGGTATTAGACTTTGCTCCGAAGGAGTAGCTAGGCAACAGAATATGTTAACATTAAAGCTTTTAACATATCCCACCCTCAAGGGGTGGTCCCCTCAGTCAATACCCTCCTACTTCCTGCAACCATATCTCAGTTTCAGTGGAATAGCAGTAGAGTATACAACCAAACCCCAAAAGAGGGGCGGGGGCGGCGACTGTCGGAGGACTCAGAGAAAGGAATTTTACAGGTAAGATTTTACAAAAATTCCGTTTTCTCTTACGTCCTCCGACAGTCGCCGCCTCTTCATATTCGTCACATATGGGGACGTCCCAAAGCAGTGCAAACATGAGGGGTGGGAAACGCATCCGCGCCGAAAGGCAACGCAGTCTCCGCATCAAAGAAAGGAACCTTACCAAAGGAAGGAAACCAGCTGGGCTACAGGAAAAATAATTGCTCAACAGGAGCAACAACCCAGGAAAAGACAAAGAACCAGGGGATAAAAAAAAACTCATCCCAACAGCCAGAGGTCCCCAACAAGGGACCCTAGGGAATTGCCGCACTAAGAACCTTGCGGCCAAAAGAAGCATCCGCCGATGCCTGAACATCTACTTTGTAGAATTTTGTGAAAGTGTGTACGGTCGACCAGGTCGCCGCCTTACACACCTGGGCTACAGAAGCCCCATGACGACAGGCCCAAGACGTACTCAGAGATCTAGTAGAGTGCGCCTTCACAGGCACAGGGGGAACCTTCCCCTGCAAGGCATACGCCTGTTCAATGGTCTGCCTGATCCATTTGGCGATGGTAGAGGCCGACGCCGCCATGCCCTTCCGAGGACCCTCTGGAAGAACAAACAAGGAGTCCGTCTTTCGAAAAGACTCAGTCAATTTAAGGTAAACCCTTATCGCCCGAACAACATCCAAAGAATGTAGTCTCAACCTCCTTTGGATGTTTAGGCTTCGCGCACAGCGAAGGCAAGACAATATCCTCATTAAGATGGAATTCCGAAACTCGCTTCGGAAGAAAAGAAGGATTAGGTCGCAAGACCACCTTATCCAAATGAACAACCAGATACGGAGACTTGCAGGACAAAGCCGCCAGCTCCGACACTCTGCGAGCCGAAGTGATCGCAACCAAAAAGGCGACCTTTTTGGACAACATAGACAACGAGATCTCCCTGATCTGTTCAAAAGGAGCACGTTGTTAACACAGATAGAACGAGATTCAAGTCCCAAGGGGGCAGAGGATCCCTCCTAGGAGGAACCAGATGCCGCACTCCCTGAACAAAAGTGCCAACCAAGGAGTTGGAAGCCACGGGACGTTGAAACAGAACGGCCAGCGCAGACACCTGACCCTTTATCGTAGCCAGCGCCAAACGCTGATCGACACCTGTTTGAAGGAAGGACAGCACTCGGGAAACCGAGTACGTGCGGGGTGAAAACCCCCTGGACTCACACCAGGTAAAATAGGCCTTCCAAGTACGGTAGTAAACCTTCCCCGAGGAAGACTTCCTCGCGTTGATCAAGGTATGAACGACCTCTGGGGAGAGACCCTTCTCCTTCAGGACCTCGGTCTCAACAGCCAGGCCGTCAAAGCCAGCGACTGTAAAGCAGGATGGTATATTGGCCCTTGAGACAGGAGATCGTCTCGAAAAGGCAGACGCCACGGGGCGTCGACCGCCAGATTCACGAGGTCTGCGTACCAGGACCGGCGAGGCCAGTCCCACAAGAATCACCGTGCTGCGTTCCGAGTGTAACCTGCGAAGGAACCTGGACAGCAACTGAATCGGTGGAAACGCGTACATCAGCTTGTACTGATGCCACGGGGCCACTAACGCGTCCGACGCGTCTGCCCGAGGGTCGCGCGTCCTTGCCACGAACCTTCTCACCTTGTTGTTGAGACGAGACGCGAACAGGTCCACATCTGGAAGACCCCACTTCGCGCACAACATCTGGAAGACAGCCGGGTGGAGAGACCATTCCCCCTGATCCAGGGTCTGGCGACTCAGATAGTCCGCCTGCCAGTTCTCCACCCCCGGAATGTGCACCGCCGTTATCGCCGGGACATGAGTCTCGGCCCAAGACAGAATGTCGGCCACTTCGAGCCGCTTGGGCACTCCTGGTGCCCCCTTGGTGGTTGATGTAGGCCACCGCCGTGGCATTGTCCGTCTGCACCCGAACCGGGCAGCCCTGCAGCCGGTCCGTCCAGCGATGAAGAGCAATTCCAGAATGTTGATCGGAAGGGAGGACTCCCCCTCCGACCAAGTTCCCTGGGCGGACAGAACGCCCAGAACACCACCCCAGCCCGACAGGCTGGCATCCGTGGTGATTACCGTCCACGAGATAGGACGAAACGACTTGCCCGACTTGCCCCCGGACACCATCGGGGACTGGAGCCACCACAAAAGGTCCCTTCTGGTGCGATGACTCAACGAGATTTGAAGATCCAGAGATTGAGGTCGCCCGTCCCACATGGACAGGATCTCCGCTTGGAGACCCCGCGTGTGAAACTGGGCGAAGGGAATCGCCTCGAAGGCCGAGACCATCAATCCCAGACATCTCATGCACGTCCGCAGACACGAGTGCGGAACGTCCCTGAGGGACCTGACTTCCTCCTGAAGAGTTCTGAGTTTGTCTTCCGGTAGGAAGACCTTCGCCTGCACCGAGTCTAGGATCATTCGCAGGTAGGGAAGACGAACCGACGGACTCAGTGTCGACGTTGGAAAATTTATCGTCCAACCAAACTCCTGCAGAGTTTGCATTGTGACAGACAGGTCCTTCTCCAGACCCTGGCTGGTCGCAGACCGAACCAGAATGTCGTCCAGATACCCCAGGACAGAAATGCCCTGGGATCTCAATGCCAGAACCGGTGCAAGCACCTTGGTGAAAACCCGCGGAGCCTAGGCGAGACCAAAAGGCAACGCCACGAACTGGTAGTGATCCTCCGCAATGGCGAATCGAAGGTACCACTGGTGACCCTCGAAAATGGGGATGTGAAGATACGCATCCTTCAAATCGATGGAGGCCATGAATTCCCCCGGAACCAGGGCAGCCACCACCGACCGCAGGGATTCCATGAGGAACTTGCAAACCCGCACAGAGCGGTTCAGAGCCTTCAAGTCCAGAATTGGACGAACCTTGCCCTCCTTCCTGGGCACGGTGAACAGATTGGAATAAAACCCCCGAAATCTGTCCCGATGAGGCACCGGAACCACCACTCCCTGAGCCCTCAGGTCCCGCACCGCCAGGTGCAGGTCCCGTAAACGCTCCGGAGACAGTTGAAGATTTGAGGGAAAAAATCTGCTCTCCGGCCGAGAGAGAAACTCGATCTTGTAACCAGATCGAACGATCTCCTGAACCCATCTGTCCCGCACGCGGGCCAACCAGGGTTGAAGAAAACCGAGCAAGCGTCCCCCCACCCCAAAACTGGGTGAGGGCGCCCCTTCAGGCCACACTGTTATGGGCTGCGGATCCGGACTGACCGGACTTCTGTTTCCCAGACCAGGGCTTCTTTTGAGAGCCTTGACCTTTGAACGGTTTGCCCTTGTAGTGCGACCGAAAGGCACGAAAGGACCCCTGAGGGGGCCGAAAATTAGCATGCTTCTTCCCAGAAGCCCCCTTAGCCTTGGGGAAATGGGGCAAGAGAGTGCTCTTACCTCCGGTGATCCCCTTAATCAACACATCCAAGGACTCCCCAAAAAGGCCAGACCCATCATAAGGCAGATTGGCTAAGGTCTTACGTGAAGATTGGTCCACCGACCAACATTTCAACCAAACCAGGCGGCGAGACAGCACCGCCACACTGTGCACACGTGCAGCCAACGGGACTAAGTCCAAGTCCGCATCACACAGATACATGACACCCTGGTGGATTTCATCCACCATATCCAGGGTCGCCGGCGAGGCCGAATCGGCCACTAGGATGCGCCTAAGCATCTGCGTCCAACTTGCGACAGCCTGGGCCGCCATGAGAGAGGCAAACAGAGCCTTAAGCATAGAACCCGTAACAGAGTAAGTATGACGGGCAAGAGACTCCAATCTCCTATCCGTGGCATCACGGAACACTGGGGAATCCTCTGCAGGAATCGCAGTGGATTTGTTTAAAACCGCAATTGCGTGATCCACCGGGGGTGGCACACACCACCGTTCATCAGTGGAAGGCGAGAAAGGATAACGCAGCTTGAACCTACTTGGCACAGCAAAAGGTTTGCGTAGATTGCGCCATTGTTCCTTAACAGCGCGCTGAAAATCATCATTGCAGGGAAAAACCTGCGGCGTCCTGCGTTTTCTCTGCGTCCCATAAGCCGCCAAGGCAGCGGGGGGACACACTTCATCCTGCAAACGCAGCGTTTGTTTTATGGAAGCAATCAATTCATCCATGGTTGCAAGCTCTTCAGGCGAGCCAGGGGGAGAATTATCAACCCCTTCAACTTCAGCCTCCATCTCGGACCCCACTAGATCCAGGGAGGAGCGGGACCCCGATAAGGAGACCCCCGCCATAACAGCCCCATCACCTTCACCCTCAGAATCAGAGGAAAGAGAAACTCTGGGTCTCTTAGTAGATTGAGCAGCCACCAGCATCTGCACCTGAGCAGCAAGGCCAGCCACAATAGTGGCTAAATCCCCCCCCCTGGGGGGGAAACAGCGGTCCCCTGGCTTTCCACCAAGGTGGCAGGAAATTTGCCCTCCTGAGAATCCATTGCCCCAATATCAAATGCCGGATAATAAAGGGTTAACTGCCCCTTTAACAAGCGCGGCGAGCGCAGCCCACCGCACCACACACAAGCACAATGAGACCCCTACAGGGACAATAAAACTGACACAGGCAATGGATAAGAAGGATATAACCTGAGGAGACCCTCGCCGCTGCCTCGATCGGTGTCCCCAGGAGAAGAGGAAGTGATGAGACCAGGGCGCTCTATTAAAGCCTATGGGAGGCTACAAGAAAATGGCCACCATGCATGTAGAACATGCGGCCGGAGCGAGTGTAGGCAAAATGGCGCCGTTTGGCGCCGAAACCGCCGCTCCACAGTACAGTAATGCACACATTTTATCCATACATAAAAAACATGGTAGATCGCCGCAGCGATCGCTGTATAGTGCCCAAACATGCCACAAAACATGCCCCACAGCACACAGCCCTGCACACTGAACACAGGCTGACACAGACAGTGTCACACAGCTCCCCCCCCCCCCCCCCTGCAGCACACAGCATGCAGCAGAGTGATAGGGAGACAAACAGTGAGAACAGAGGCAGGTTACACAGTCCCAGACTGACACCCCCCCCCCCCCAGACAGACAGGTCCCCACATAGATACACTTACCTCACAATGGCGTGGGGGACCCGCACAGGCGAACAAGCCGCTGCACATGAGGCAGGGAGAGTCGCATACAAGACACACAAAATGGGGGTTAAGAAACCGCACAGCGTCCAGTGAGGTAGCCACCTCACCAATCATCCCTGCACCGAACAGGGATGGGTCGTTCACTGTGCCAGGAGCGTTACCTGGCTGAACGCTCGATGGCAGGCTGGGAAGCCACTGACCCACGACCTGCGACCAGGGGGATCAGCCCAAGACCCAGCCCGCATGATCCTCTTCATCAGAAGAACTAACTAATGCTGACAAAAAGAACAGCTAAGCAAAGGTAGAGAGAAAACTCAAACAAAAAATCAAAAAAGAAGAAAGAGTCCGGGGCACGAAGCCCCAGCACAGAGAGAGCCAGCCACTCCTGACAAGCTAGACATTGAAACTGAGATATGGTTGCAGGAAGTAGGAGGGTATTGACTGAGGGGACCACCCCTTGAGGGTGGGATATGTTAAAAGCTTTAATGTTAACATATTCTGTTGCCTAGCTACTCCTTCGGAGCAAAGTCTAATACCCCATATGTGACGAATATGAAGAGGCGGCGACTGTCGGAGGAAGTAAGAGAAAATACGACCTCCTGCATGCTTGTTCCTGGTACGTGGCACACTAGGTAGTCAAGTGAGGTTTAGGATGAAGACGACGGCCCAGAGACCTTCAGCTTTATAAATAAATCAGTAATGGTGGTTTTTGTTTACTGCTTCCTCCTATTGGCTGAGTATTGGATCAGTAAGATTTTCCACCCTGCGAGGTCACCAGTCTCTGGGCAGATTACTCACAGGTTATTCCCCCCAGATATCTTTATACAGACTTTACGTCCTACATACTGTATAACCCAGCATGGAGGGCTCAGTGAGGATGGTGGTGAAGGTGTGGAGGTGTCGGATCGGGTCACACAATTCATCAAAGGAGATCCGCCTGGCCTCATAATCCAGATCTATCCTTTCTCTGTTACTGGAGACTTTGCTGGGTAATGAGGTGTGTGACGGGAGTCACTTTGGTTCTGGGCCCATGGAACACAGCTTACCTTAGAAAGGTTGAGAAATCCCTCTCAGCTCCCTAGGCCCCTCTTATATGTAAGTCACCCTGTGTCTATTAGGGACACAGGGTGACCAAGGGAATGGACAGGTACTTAATGGACACTGAGAATATGGTTTGGATTACTTCAAATGGGGCAGTAATATTTGTCAACTATATACCTCGAGAAATATATGAAGACTATTCCTAGTTTGTTTGATTCTGAACATGTTCATTGAAAGAGCTGATCACATTGGCCTCTGTTTCCTGTTCTTCAATGTAGGAGACGGACAGTCTGGTACTGGTGGTCTCCTGCTATTGTCTGTTTAAAAAGGTGGGATGTGTTTATACATAGGATGATGTATAATGTATTTTGTTTTACCTCTGTTGCAGTGCTGAGTTAATTAACATGTTAATTATAACACTGTCTAGATGTGGATTCCCATTCACCTATTGTTTCTGTCCAGATGGCTAGCTAATTAGTTCAGGTTAATTATATTTCTGTACACAATTTCATCTGCATAGCATAATGTAATCAGGCACCGGACCTGGTGGGGTAATCTGATCAGGAGGGGGCTGTCCTCCTGTGTGGGGTATATATTCGGTGTGCGTTTCTTCAATAAAGGTTCCAGATTCTATACAAACTATTCTCAGCTAGTTTTGTATGGGGCGGCTAGAACATCTGATATTTATGTTCAAGACTGAAGGAAGCGGTATTCTGATGGAAGCTCACAAGCACAGTGTGGGTCACGGTTCCATTACAAGGTGCTCTTTTTGTCATGTCTCATTGAGTACAGATTATACGCCAACACCTCTCCAAACCCCAGGACTTCTTATTTTATCCAATCACTGACGGATCTTCTCTCCTGTCTATACTGGGGTAACACATCCCTCCCATCCGACGCAGTGACCCCCCCCCCCCCCATACATTTATACACGCACCACATGGCCCATAGAGCTCTCATATACATACACACACACATATTATATATATATATATATATATATATATATAGCGTCATAAAAAAAAAAAAAAACAAGCTGCAAAGCTATTTGACACCAGGAAAAAGCGGCGTCAAAAACGCTCCTCAAGCAGCGTTTTGCATTGGCATTATAGCGCGTTTAAGCGCGTTTGGGCGCTAACCAGCGTTTTTTAAATAAACACAAACCTCTTCTATTTGTGACCAATCACATTTTAAAAACGCCTGACGCTGCTAAAAGCTCGTTAAGCCACCTTTAGCAGCGTCGGGCGTTTTTACAGCTTGACGCTGCAGCTCCAGAGGTCCTGGGTTTTTTTTTGCTGCTTAAAAATGCCTATGCCACTTGGAGCTCCTAAAAGCCCCGTGTGTGCGCAGGGCGTTTTTTTTGCAGCCGACGCTCCTAGCAGCAGCTGCAAAAACGCCCTGTGTGCATGGGGCCGAACACTTAACTTTCTAGATCTTTTCTTCTTCTCCGGACCAAAGGCCATAAAGGTTCAGACAAATGTCTAAACAACCACTGTTTGGTCTGAACTTTAATTTTAGCTCGAACACTAAAGTTCATGCCTATTAATAAGGAAATCACCAGCCTCTGCCCATGGTGAAGGTTTTTTCAAGTTTATTTGGAACAAAAGTTTACATAGTAAAACTAAGGATTAGAAAGTAGAGAGGTTATTGATTGAAGAGGTCTTTAGACATGGCAGATGTACCCAGCATCTGATTATTTGATCAAAAAAGGACTTTAAGCTCCAATCCAGGACAGTTACCATTTAGGACCTTCCCAAAAATCAACATTTTACATATGAAATCTTTTCACTCTGGTCACAGTACATATAAAAAAAAAAAATTATACATTATATATATATATATATATATATATATATATATATATATACACATACATACATACATACACATATTAGGGCTGGGCGATAAATCGATTTTTTGGTTTGAAACGTTTTTTTTTTTTATAAACTCGAGTTTTTTGTACAATAGTAGCCACCGAACTCCCCACCGCCGCGCCTGGATGCGACGTCAGCTGCGGGGCGGGCGGTGCGTCTGTACAGGCCGGGGCTGCGGCGCGCTGTGATAGGTACAGTCTCCCCGGCCTGGATGTGACGTCAGCTGCGGGGCGGGCGGTGCGTCTGTACAGGCCGGGGCTGCGGCGCGCTGTGATACCGCGCGCCACAGCTGACGTCACATCCAGGCCGGGGAGACTGTACCTATCACAGCGGTACAGCCCCCCCCCCAGGCCGTGACCCATCTACAGCGTCGGCCGCCCCCCCAGGTTGTGACCCATCTACAGTGTCGGCCGACCCCCCAGGTTGTGACCCATCTACAGCGTCGGCCGCCCCGCCCCCTCTACTGCATCAGTGGTCCCCAGCCGCCCCCTCTAGTATTACATGTAATATTGTGACCCCATTGATGACACAGGAGGACTGAAGCCAAGGGACTGTACATTGACAACAATTCTTCTTGTTAAATTACAAATAAAAAGTCCACCGACCATGACAATTCTGACTTTGGAGGCATTTCACTTTAACAGTCAGTCAGACAAGTGTGTCCTCTTTGGTGATGTACAGAGGTGTCAGGGGCAGTACACAAGGTTGTGTTCAATCTGCAGATCACACAATCTCTGACCAGGTCTATGGGTCATGTGATTCTCTGCCAATCAGATAAATCCTGATACACATCAGATTAAAACAATAAATCATTAAATGTATCACAGCGCGCCGCAGCCCCGGCCTGTACAGACGCAGGGTCCGCCCCGCAGCTTACGTCACATCCAGGCGTGGTGGTGGGGAGTTCGGTGGCTAGTATTGTACAAAAAACTCGAGTTAAAAAAAAAAAAAACGTTTCAAACCAAACATTACTGGGGACTGGAGTTCTGTTCCTGTGGACTAGGAGCTGGCTGGACTGGAGCCCAGGGCAGGCCCAGGGTGTGTGTAGTTACACAGGGGCTGGCTGCACAAGGCAGAAAAAACTCAAATTTTTGAAAAAAAAAAAATAGTTACTTTCAAACAAGTCAAACTAAAAAAGGTGGCCGGTTACTGTGGACTCGTTCTCTGGACTGTCACTGTACCTATCACAGCGCAGCCCCTGTACAGACGCACCGCCCGCAGCTGACGTCACAACATCCAGGCGCGGCGGTGGTCTGTCAGAGTCAGACACACATATACAGCGCTTCTCCTTCTCCTCAGTCCTCCCTCCAGACTCTGCAGTCATTTTTTAAGTGCATTGGAAAAAAAAAATCGAAAATCGAATCGAAACTCGAATTTTTCTTTAAAAATCAAAGATTTTTTTTTTTTTTTTTAGGCAAAATCGCCCAGCCCTAACACCTATATATATATATATATATATATATATATATATATATATATATATATATAAATAAATAAATAATGTCTTCATTTTCCAAAAAACTGTGACAAAAAAAAAAAATCCCAACTTTTAAAAAAATTGCTGTCCCTGTCACTAAATGCTTTAGACGGTCTACTTTCCAAAAACGGTCATTTGGGGGTTATTTGTACTGTACTGACATTTTAGACGCAGAGATCCTCAAACTACGGCCCTCCAGCTGTTGCAGGAACTACACATCCCATGAGGCATTATAAAACTCTGATTCACAGACATGACTAGGCATGATGGGAATTGTAGTTCCTGGACAACTGGAGGGGCCATAGTTTGAAGATCCCCATGCTTTAGAGCCTCAAGAAATGAGAAACATTAAAGAGGAAGTAAACCCTCCTCTGCAACTTGTACCTATAGGTAAGCCTTAGGCTTACCTATAGGTACTGTAAACATCTCCTAAACATGTACCGTTTAGGAGATATTTACCTTACATGCAGCCAGTGACGTCACTGGCGCATGCGCTCTGAAGAAACGGCCGCTGGTGCCATTCCTTCAAAGTCCCATGCCGTGACCGTCGGCTCCCGTGTGCGTGAGTGACATCACCACGGCTCCGGCCAATCAGATGGCCGGATGCCGCGATGATGGGCGACTGGACATGTCGCCCGTCATACAGGTAAGCGGGCAGCGCTCGTTCTAAGGTAAGTATTTCATAATGAGCTAGTAAGCGATGCATACTAGCTCATTATGTGTTTGTCTTTCAGGTTCCAAAAAAATATATAAAGTTTCATGGGTTTACAACCTCTTTAAGAGTGATCAATTTTCAAATATTCCTATATATACACACTATAGTTTGTAGACGATATAACTTTCACACAAACCAATATAATAAACTTACTGGGACATGTAACAGAATACATTTTGCCCCCGTTCACACTGGGGCGACCTGACAGGTCGCCTTCCACAGAGAAGCTGTGGACCCGTTCCAATAGGAGCGACACAAGTCGCTCCGACTTAGAAAAAGGGTCCGGAGCTTCTTTGGGGCGACCCGGAGCGACCTGCATTGACTTCAATGTTATGAAGTCCGTGCCGGCCGCTCCGAGGTCGCGGTGCGAGCAGCGCGCCGCGACCTCTGAGGTCACCCCGGGAAGTAGCGTCGCCCCAGTGTGAACGGGGCCTTTGTCGTAAATTTGTGAAAAACTTTGATTTTGTGATCTTTATATTGGATATATTTAATAACAAAAAGTAGAAAATAGTTTTTTTTTTCCAAACTTTTTATTTTTTATTTCTTTCATAGAACAAAAAAAAAAAAAAAAAAAGGATATAAATGTAATTTAGGTGTTGCACAACTGTGCAATTGCCAATAAAATAGCACAGTCCCAAAATAGCAAAAAAAAATAAATAAATAAAATAGCCTGGTCATGGCGGGGGAAGCCTTCCAGAGCTGAAGTTGTTGAAGTGTGTGTCCAGACAAAACATATTTTTCTAGTTTTGGATAAGGTGGGGGAGGATTGCTACCATCCAGGGGTCCATTTTAGAGATCTCCTCTCACTTCCTGCCCTGGTGAGAACATTTTATCAGATAGAAACTAAAAAGAAAATCTTCGCACAAAAAATACAAACCTGACAGGGGTTCCCTTCCCCTATTCTATTAAAGAAAACCATCTTTATCTCTGTCTGTCTTGCAGTCCCCTCATATCCTGTCTGGTAAATTGTTGTTAGGATAGAAAGCAAATGAAAATTTCTCTGACAGAGCCCCAGAAAGCATTAAAAAAAAAAAAAAAAAAAAGAAGGGATTTTTGTAAGATCATACCGTAAAATACGTTTCTCTGATGTCCATCGACAGACGCAGCTTCATCTCCTGATGAGAGGAGCATAAACCCACTCAGCTCATGGAGATGAGGCTGCGTCTGTCGATGGACGATGGAGTAGAGATTTATCAAAACCTTTTTCTCTATCTAAAACTGAAAAACACACAAAGTTTGCTATAGATACGTTGTAAAGGTTCTGGATCCCAGACTAACACCGGTTCTTAGTAAAACTACCTCATGTTTCACTGACCCAGAACAAGCATGCAGCCAGTGAAGCTGAAATAAAACGACCTCCTGCATGCTTGTCCTGGTCAGTGACACACTAGGTAGTGAAGGGAGGTTTAGGATGAAGATGCCGTCCCCGAGACTTGCAGCTTTTTAAATAAATCAGTAATAGTAGTTCTTGCCCACTGCTTCCTCCTATTGGCTGAGTTATGCACCAATCAGATTCTCCACCCTGTGATGTCACCAGTCTCTAGGCAGAATTCTCACATCCTTTTCCCTCCAGATATCTTGATTGATTCTCCGCCCTGTGATGTCACCAGTCTCTAAGCGGACTTCTCACATCCTTTTCCCCCCAGATATCTTGATTGATTCTCCGCCCTGTGATGTCACCAGTCTCTAGGCGGACTTCTCACATCCTTTTCCCCCCAGATATCTTTATACAGGAACTACTTTCTACACGTAACGCAGCATGGAGGGGCTCAGTGAAGGTGGTGGTGAAGGTGTGGAGGAGTCGGATCGGGTCACACAGATCATAAAAGGAGAGCCGCCCGGCCTCGTAATCCAGATCTATCCTCACTATGTTACTGGAGAGATAGACGGGTAATGGGACCTGATTACTGTCATGTATCACTAAGTACTGATTATACCTCCTCCTCTCCAAACACCAGGACTTATTATTATATCCAATCTGTGACTGAAATCCAATCCTGGCTATACTGGTGTAACACATCCCGACTCTCCAGATCTGTGACCACCCAACATCCACTTCCCAGTAATGTCTTCCTGAGGAGAAAATCTGACTGCTTAACACCTGAGAACACCGAAATCTCTCTGGCGTTTCGGGAAGGATCTGATATTGTGTCCTGGATACCATTTTCCTGTCTTTTGATATAAGTAGATGATTACCAGCTGTCCTCACATCCAGTGATATGTCTGCAGCCCCCGATGGTTGCTGTGCAGACCCAATATTTGGTCCTCCAGCTTGGCAGTGTGAGTGTTGTTCAGTAGGGATGAGTTTGAGGAGTTTCCTGGAAGGTTCACCATTTATGTGACCTTTGCCCTTTGTAGTAGAATGTGGATAGACATCTGTGCCTGTACATTTCTCTACATTTACCCCAGACATGATATCAGATAAACCTGTGTGTAATGTATGCGAGATCCCCACAATATCCAGATCCCCTCCATCATGGAGGAGTTTATCATGTCTCTCTCGGTCCTCATCACCTCCATTCTCAGTATCACACAAGTCACCTGTGTATGATTCCTGTAGGACAGTCAGTGGATCCGTCATATTACACAGCTCCTTCATGTCATTCATCTTCCTGGACAGCTCCTCCTTTTTTATTTCCAGCTGTTGTATCATATCAGACAGTGATAGAGAGACCCGCTGTGCCTGCTCGGAGATCTCACTCAGGACTCTCTTCTCCAGGTCTTCCAGACGTCTCCTGAGGTCTCTGAACAGGGCAGCGACTCTCTCCGTTTCATCATCTGCTTTTCCTTGAACTTTCTTCCTGCGTTCCTGCAGACTCTGGACTCTTTTCTCCGTCTCCTCTCTCTCTGTCATCAGTTTCTGCAGAACATTTCTTAATTTCTTCTTCTTCATCTCAAAGGCCACATCCAGAGTCTCCACTTGGTGCCCCCGGTGTTTTCCGGCCAAACTGCAGGACACACAGATACATGTGGAGTCCTCAGTGCAGTAATACTCCAGGATCTTCTTATGGACGGAGCATTTCCTGTTCTCCAGGGAAGTGGTGGTGTCACATAAGACATGTTCTGGTGACTTGCTGTGGACTCTCAGGTGATTGTCACACAGAAAAGCCTCACACATCAGACAGGATTTTATAGCAGGTACAGGAGCGTGAATACAGTAAGTACAGAAGAATCCGGACCCCCCCTGATCTGGCTGAGCAGACAGAAAATTCTCCACAATGTTACGCAGTGTTACGTTCCTCCGCAGTGCAGGCCGCTCCTGGAACTCTTCTCTGCATTCAGGACAGGGATAACCTCCAGCCCCCTCCAGCGAATCCAACACTTGACTAATACAGTCTTGGCAGAAGTTGTGTCCACATTTCAGGGTGACAGGATCTGTATAAACGTCCAGACAGATGGAACATTCCAGCTCCTTCCTCAGATCAGCAGACGCCATCACTGAAAGCAGAAGAGAGAAAAATTCAAATTCTATGACACTCAAAGTAAAGCTCCAGCAATTCAGCCACTTTGTAAAGAATGTCAGATTACTAGTGGTCCAGTGGGGTGCATGCCACCTTGTGGACTTCTCTCTGTTATTTATAATGAAGGCCTGCCATATACAGTGCAAATTTCTTCCCTGCAACCATGGGTTGTAAGAAAGAAATTTGCATGATTTCCCCATAAACACTGTGTTCTCCTGGTGGGGAAGCAGAAGCTGCCCCCGCAAAGAGAGCACAGTGAATATTGCTAGGGGCTATGATTATTGCTAGGGGCTATAACAATAATTGTATGTTAAATCCAGCAGGCTGGTCGTACCCAAGTTGGTCAACTTAGTTACATTCAGCCTGTCCATACATGGATTGGAACCGTCTGTTGCCGGCTTAACAGTTTTACTGAACCCCAAGAGTACAACTTTCACTACACTCCTGGTGATCTGACGGAAGAGATGTTGTCTTCTCATATAGCAGTCACTGTGACATAGGCATGATTTGAGTGTTTTTCAGTCAGAAAACTTCCCTTCCTCTCCCTCCTAATCTGTATCATGTGTTAAGGCAGTATGGGGAGTCATCTACACACTGTATGTACTAAACACAATTAGTATACTAGATGTTCTTGGGTGAGGATGAGATTTGAGACGAGCATGGGCTTGAAGTAAACCCAATTAATTTGCAGTTTGTGGAAACTGCAAACTGAGGTGGTCATTTGCTTGCTGCCATAGCAACCAATAATTGATAATCATTTCCCAGTAGTAAAGAGCATAGGGTTTGATTCAACCCTGAGTGTGACCTGAGCTCTGGCCCCTTGCAGTTGAAATAAATGGAAAACAAACTCCCTGCACATAGCAGCAAACTACCAATTAGGGGTGAACGATAGTCGATGTGATATCGACTATCGTGCTGCAAGCGTGGGCGATAGTCACATCGCCAAACATACGATAGTAGGCAGAAGTCGGGACTCACAGTGGTTGTAGAAGGTAGCAGAACACAGCCCGACATCCGTCCCACACGTTCAGTCTGCCTGCCTGCAGCTTGTTCTCCTGACTGAGCGGTGAGCAGCATGCCATGAGCAGCTGCACAGCTAACCAATCACGCGTGCCTGCACACCTGATTGGTTCGCTGTGCCGCTACTCACGACGTGATTGGTTCGCTGTGCCGCGCTCACCGCTCAGTCAAGAGAACTAGCTGCAGGGCGGCAGACTGAACGTATGGGACGGATGTCATGTCAGGCTGTGTTCTACCACCACTGTAAAGCCTCGTACACACGCACCGATTGTTGGCCGTGAATTTTCGGCCAACGTACGATCGGTCGATTGTCGGCTTGTTAGTATGATGCTTCCGACAACCGACTGCGACTTCTCGGCCGAACAAAATCTGGTGTGTAGGCTATAAAATTTTTGTTGGCCGTCACCAGAACGGCCGATTGTTCTTCAGTCAGTACAGATTTCGGCAGACAAAAATGTGATGAGCAAGACTGGGCATGCTCAGAGTAGAAAAAACACACGAAAAGTAAACCAGAACATGACATCACTTCTGCAGTTGGTTGTTGTTGGCCGACAAAATTTGTGTGCAGTCTAGAGCACATTTCAACCAACAACACTGGACAAAAGACGGCCGATCGGTCGGCCAACAATCGGTGCGGGTGTACGAGGCTTTATGGGCCATACACATAAGATTTTCAGAAGACTTTTTCCTTTAGACTTGCCAAAACCATATAATATGGAGGTCAAACCTAAACACTTTCAATTTGTATGCAATCTGGCCTTGAACTACATAGAAAAGGTAAATCTGAAGGAAAAAGTCTTCAGAAAATCTTATAGTATGTACAGGGCTTTAGACTCCATTCACACTACCACAACTTGTCAGCCTGACAAGTCGCGGTCCGTCGCGGTCCATGCAGTGGTACAGGACCTGTTCCAATAGGAACGACACAAGTCGCTCCGACTTAGAAAAAGGGTCCTGTACTTCTTCGGGGCGACCTCGGAGCAACTTGCATAGACATTCATTATATGAAGTCCGTGCAAGTCACGCCGAAGTGGCAGTGCACGGGACTTCACAGGTCGCCCCCGAAGTCGGAGCGACCTAGTGTGAACCGGCACTTATAAGGGAGACGAGTCCATCAGGAGAAAGTCATCTAGATACTGTAGCCTGTCACTTGGAGGCCCAAAGTTCTGAGAAGGGCAAACAAAGGTGCCAAGATCTTTGTGAACACTTTGGGGGGAGAGGACGGGATGAGAGGCAATGTGACACACTGGAAGTGGTGCTCTGCTACTGCAAAGCTAGAACTCACTGATAAGTTGGGTAAATGAGAACATGCAGATGAGCATATTGTATGTCATATGTTTTTGTCTCATTGAGTCAATTACTGACCTTGCAAATTCCATAACATTTTGGAATGGGAAGGACTTTGAGGGATTTTTTATCCAGAATAGGACAGATACCCTATCAGTAGAATCTCTTTGTGACAGACCCAACAAGGACAGGGGCTTTGAGGGGACTTCAGGGTAGCCTCTTGTAGGGCTGGGCGATATGCCTGAAAACTGTATCACGATATCAGTGTTTCATATCGGTCGATATCGATATATATTGATATTTTTTATTACCCATTTAAAATAAGGACCCTAGGGTGAGAATGCAGGGCGGCGGGCATGGTGCAGGAGAATGCAGGGTGACTGGCATGGTGCAGGAGAATGCAGGGTGACTGGCATGGTGCAGGAGAATCCAGGGTGACTGGCATGGTGCAGGAGAATGCAGGGTGACTGGCATGGTGCAGGAGAATGCAGGGTGACTGGCATGGTGCAGGAGAATGCAGGGTGACTGGCATGGTGCAGGAGAATGCAGGGTGACTGGCATGGTGCAGGAGAATGCAGGGTGACTGGCATGGTGCAGGAGAATGCAGGGTGGCGGGCATGGTGCAGGAGAATGCAGGGTGGCTGGCATGGTGCAGGAGAATGCAGGGTGGCGGGCATGGTGCAGGAGAATGCAGGGTGGCGGGCATGGTGCAGGAGAATGCAGGGTGGCGGGCATGGTGCAGGAGAATGCAGGGTGGCGGGCATGGTGCAGGAGAATGCAGGGTGGCGGGCATGGTGCAGGAGAATGCAGGGTGGCGGGCATGGTGCAGGAGAATGCAGGGTGGCGGGCATGGTGCAGGAGAATGCAGGGTGGCTAGCATGGTGCAGGAGAATGCAGGGTGACTGGCATGGTGCAGGAGAATGCAGGGTGACTGGCATGGTACAAGAGGATCCGGGGTTGTGGGCATACTACAGGAGATGCAGTGCTGTAGGCATGGTACAGGTAGACCATGCCCGCAGCACTGCATCCCTTGTAGTATGCCCGCAGCCCTGCATAACGGCAGGTAGTGAAGCTGTTTCACTTACCTGTTCCAGAGGCGCCTTCGTTTTAAAAATGGCGCTGCCCGGCGCCGATACGTCATCGCGCACGCGCCGTCACCGCTCGTGTAATTTCGGCTATTCCCGGCCTCTCCCGAGCGGCGGCGGCGCGTGCGCAATGACGTGTTGGCGCCGGGCGGCGCCATTTTTAAAAGTTTAAACCCGTCGGAGCGGACTTTTCGATTTATCGTGCAAGTTTCCTTATTGCTATCGAGCACGGGACTATCGCGATACCTATCGGTATCGTTTTATCGCCCAGCCCTAGCCTCTTGCCTATGGGCCCTGGCTTTTAAGTGGGCTCTATTCTTGGGAAGTGTGTGCCCTGGGGGAACCTTGGAGTGGTCTTGCTTGAGATTCAGGTCCATGTCTCCCCGAAACATACAGACTCTGGGATTTTAGAACCTGGATACAGATTTGGGGCCTTTGTACCCAAACCAGCAAATGACTGCTTTAAAGTGTGAGATTCAGAGTAGATGTTAATAAAAATCAGCTCAAAACAACCTGATGCTGGAGTCTCCTGCTATAATCTGTTTACAAAGGCGTCTTTCTCCTGTTGTAGAATTTCCCCATTGTGTGCCTCCTAGGTGTGAATTCACATTATTGAGTCACCTATTGTTTCTTTAATCCTTAAAAGATTTGGACAGCCCTAGGTCTCCTTACTGGGGAACTGGTGCCAAACAGTCTGGATGAGCAATGAGTCACATTGGTTTGTCTAGATGACTAGTTAGCTTACTGTTTAATTATATTACTGTTTATGTTGGCTGTTCCTTAGCTATGTTAGTTATCTTACTGTTTGAATAATGTGATTAAGCTCTTATTTGATTTTTTTGTGGTATATACACTCACCAGCCACTTTATTCAGTACAATTGCTTAGTAACACAAATTGCTAATCAGCCAATTACATGGAAGCAACTCAACACATTTAGGCATCTAGACGTGGAGAAAACGACTCGCTGAAGTTCAAACCGAGCATCAGAATGTGGAAGAAAGGGGATTTAAGTGACTTTGAATGGGGCATGGTTGTTGGTGCCAGATGGGCTGGTCTGAGTATTTCAAAAACTGCTGATCAACTGGGATTTTCACACACAACCATCTCTCGGGGTTTACAGAGAATAGTGGGAACAAGAGAAAATATCCATTGAGCGGCAGTTGTGTGGTGGAAAATGCCTTGTTGATGTCAGAGGAGAATGGGCAGACTGGTTCAAGATGATAGAGAGGAGTAACTCAAATATCCACTCATTACAACCAATGAATTCAGAATACCATCTCTAAACGCACAAGACTTGGAACCTTGAAGCAGAGGGCTACAGCAGCAGAATAGCACACTGGGTGCCACTCCCATCAGCTAAGAACAGGAAACTGAGGCTACAATTTGCACAGGCTCGCAAAAATTGAACAATAGAAGATTAGAAAAACATTGCCTGGTCTAAGGAGTCTCGATTTCAGCTGCGACATTCAGATGGTAGGGTCAGAATTTGGCGTGAACAACATGAAAGCATGGATCCATCCTGCCTTGTATCAAAGGTTCACGTTGGTGATGGTGGTGCAATGGTGTGGGGGATATTTTCTTGGTACACTTTGGGCCCCTTAGTACCAATTGCACATCATTTAAACGCCACGTCCTACCTGAGTATTGTTGCTGACAATGTCCATCCCTTTAGGACTAGAGTGTCCCCATCTTCTGATGGCTCCTTCCAGCAGGATAATGCACCATGTCACAAAACTCCAATCATCTCACCACTGGTTTCTTGAACATAACAATGAGGTCACTGACACTGTACTCAAATGGCCTCCACACTCACTACATCTCAATCCAACAGAGCACCTTTGGGATGTGGCGGGATGGAAGATTTGCATCATGGATGTGCAGCCGACAAATCTTCAGCAACTGCATGATGCCATCATGTCACTATGGACCAAAATCTGAGAAATGTTTCCAACACCTTGTTCAATCTATGCCACAAAGAATGAATGTAGTTCTGAAGGAAAAAGTGGGTCCAATCCTGTACTAGCAAGGTGTATCTAATAAAGTGGCCGATGAGTGTATATTCTGTGTTAGTTTACAATAAAGTACGTTCCAGTTTGCACCTAAGCTAGTGTCGTCTATATCTTGGGTGCTTGCTCAGCTACAATACCCAGTTCTTGGTCCAGAGTGGAGGACGCTATATCTTGATGGAGGCACCCAAGCTGGGTGCTGGACAGCCCTGTCACACTCTTGCACTTGTTCTGTGGTGGTACTGGTACAATGATTCCTTGAGAAAAGGAGGTGGTTCAGTGCATTTGTAGATCTGACTGCCCTTGGAAAGTTTGAAAGAAGAAAGCGGTGAGGTGGTAGAGTCTTGGAACTCTATTTTGCACTCTTTTGAAATGAATGAATGAGCCCACAGGTCAGGGATGTCTGTAAGAGACTCTTATGCCTCGTACACACGCAACGATTATAGGCCGACCGATCGGCCGTCTTTTGTCCAAGTTGTGATTTGTTGGTTTGGAATGTGCCTAGACTGCACACGAATTTTCTCGGTCAACAAAAATCTACTTCAGAAGTGATGTCATGTGCTGGTTGACTTTCCGTGTGTTTTTTCTTCTCTGAGCATGCCCAGTCTTGCTCATCAGATTTTTGTCTGCAAAAATCTGTACTGACTGACGGAAAATCGGCCGTTGTGTTGACGGCCAACAAAAATTTTATATATCATGCACACCAGATTTTTTTTCCGGCCGAAATGTCGGAGTTGGTTGTTGGAGTTGGAGCCGAAAATCAGCCGATCGAAAGTTGGCCGAAAATCGATGCGTGTGTACGAGGCATTAGAAGAAGTGAGGTTGCCCCTTCAATGTGAAGAGGGGTTGGTGGCTTTTGTGGGCCATGCCATGTGCTAAAAGACAGGAATGAACTTAGGCTTTCATGCTGAAGCCTAATTTGAGCATTGAGGTGCTCTATGTTTTGAGAAGCTGGGAGCTCCTGAGAAGAGGGCTTTGTTGCATTCATCTGAGGTCCCAGCTGCGACCTCTATGATTAAATGGTTAAGTGCCTTAACAAACAGACATCTTCCTTGAAAAGGCATACGTGTGCAGCACCAAAAGTTTTGCCCTGCAGCAAATGCCCCATGCAGGATCCAAGCAACAATACAGGCTGTCCCCACAGTGTCGAGTTCCGGTACAGTTCCTATAGTTTTACCAAGGTTGCACTAATACAGATACACTGCTTCTCTATAGTCAATAAAAGACAGACATTGATTGAAAAAAAGAGTTGGAAGATAAAATAAAAGTAAAATAAAGTAGTGGAGCTGGTTTCTTCCGAGAAAGAGAAGAGGTCCATCACCTACAGATGGCGCTTTTCCACTGCATAGAACCGTACCGGCTCGGCACGCTTTTGTGCTTTTCCACTGCGGTACCGCATGGTATAGGGTCGGAACGGTTCGGTACGGTATAGGTTTGCTTTTCCACTGCATGGAACCGAACGGTACGGTACGGTACGGCTCTGAAAAAACAGTACCTACTCGATTGTGGTTCCAACAGGTACCAAACTGGTACCATATCCCACAATCCTTTGCATGCAGTCACTACTAGCCACTGATTGGTCAGAGAATCACACCCACCCCGTTGTTATCCCACCCACTTAACTTTAGTACTACTTTAGTGGAAAAGCAAACCTATACCGTACCGTACCGAACCGTTCCGACACTATACCATGCGGTACCGCAGTGGAAAAGCAAACCGGGCCAAGCAGGGCCGAGTAGAGCCGAGCCGGTACTAGCCGGTACTTGCAGTGGAAAAGTGCCAAGAGAGTAGTAAACAACTGAGAACTCACGTAGCAGGATAGGGGTATCAGAAAGGGGGCCGTGTCCTCTAAAGATTGCCAGTGTCCAGTTACCTGAAGGTATGAACCTAAAACCCATGTATGACAGACACCTGGACTGTGTATCTCCACCAAAAAGCTGCTTCCTAAGCCTTGGAACACGAGATCCGTGAATCTGGCTATAGTTACCCCAAGAACTAGGCAGTACCAGTTTTGGAGGAAACCAGAATAAGAACTGTTTATTCAAACACAGGCACAAAGAGATATACACTGTGGGACACCGCCCCCCCTCCCCCTTAGCAGCCAATCCACATACACATATACATCTCATAATAGGTTGATCTTAAGGCAGACCGAAACAATAGAATAATGGGATACAGGTACTTAAAAAAAAACCCACCCCACTATCTAGTAAGGGTCTAGGAAAGACACCAACAATATTCTAGCAATCTGTTAAGTCAAACATTTTTTCTTTATATATTTCCTGAGGGATATTGTCCAGAACTATTATTGTCCCAAGTGAAAGAGCCCCTTCATTTTTTCAACACAAACCACACATATAGAACCCAGGATAACCGGGGTAACACCAAATGCTGAGTCCGGTGTGGTTGTACAGCGAGTCTGATTAGTGCAGACCCAACTGGGGTTCTTGGTCACCCTGTGCATCCTAAACTCTGGAGAAACAAAAACGTGAAAACCCTGTAAGACAAAGGCATAATGAGCTAGCATGCATCACATACTAGCTCATTATGAAATACCTTAGAACGAAGCGCTCCAGCGGCACCCGCACACCGCTGAGATGACTAACGTCTTCCCTGATGTTTCTTCCAGGTGAGCGGGCTCCGGCGCGGTTAGTGGCCAGAGGCGTGAGGATGTCTATCTTGTGCTTGGGTGTGGGAGCTTCTGGTCACAGCACAGGGTTCTGAAGAAACAGCACGGGTGGCCGTTCCTTCAGAGCGCATGCGCCGATGACGTCATTGGCGGCGTATATCGTAAAAATCTCCTAAACGGTGCAAGTTTAGGAGATATATACAGTACCTATAGGTAAGCCTTATCATAGGAACAAACAAACCAGGAAAGTTTACTTCCTCTTTAAGTTGCCTATGTCCTTTACTGTGCAATTCAGACACTGCCCTCCTTCCCCCCCCCCCCCGACACACACTGCCCTCCTTTCACCCCCTCCCACCCCGACACACACTGCCCTCCTTTCACCCCCTCCCACCCCGACACACACTGCCCTCGCCCCCCCCTCCCACCCCGACACACACTGCCCTCCTTTCACCCCGACACACATTGCCCTCCTTTCACCCCCTCCCACCCCGACACACATTGCCCTCCTTTCACCCCCTCCCACCCCGACACACATTGCCCTCCTTTCACCCCCTCCCACCCCGACACACATTGCCCTCCTTTCACCCCCTCCCACCCCGACACACATTGCCCTCCTTTCACCCCCTCCCACCCCGACACACACTGCCCTCCTTTCCCCCCGACACACACTGCCCTCCTTTCACCCCCTCCCACCCTGACACACACTGCAAGTGGATCCTTTCCTAATTTCTCCCTCTCACCACCCTCAACCTTATCCCCAATTTTTTTGCTGCTGGCCTCTTGCAAATCCCTTTTTCCTCCTCTACCCCTCCCCCTCACCAGACACCCTTTAAGCTCTAGTTTCTCCTCACCCTCTCCATGTCTTTATTCTACCCCCCTCCCTCTCCTCAACCCGATATGCCAATTTCTCGCCTTCCTGCTCAATCCCCTTTACTTCTCCGTTCAAATCACATACTCCATAAAATGGAGGCTGCTGGGGGCATGAGAGACGTTGTGGTCCAGAGGTCTAGTTCTTCGAATTGGTGTTACCGCTCCGCTACCTGTACACTTACTCTGGGGTTTTTATTACCCACTTGCGGACTGCACGCCGCAGATATAGTGCGGCAGGCCGGTTAGGCTGCGCGAACCGACGTATGGGTACGTTGGTTCGCAGGAGCGCTCCTAGGGCAGCGGGGATGCCAATCCACAGGGCCGATGGCCGCGAATGCCGCCGGGCACCCAGGATCGCTCCCCGCTGAGAGAGAACAGCAGACCATTGTTCCCTCTGAAATGGTCACAGATTGCCTGTGATCCTTCTGTCTACCGGTCTATAAGAGGCGTGCGCCCGCCTGCCCCTATTAGGAAGTGGGGAAGCAGATCCACGGGACCGGCGGCTGCGATTGCCGCCGGGCAACTATGATCGTTCCCTGCTGAGAGAGAGAATGATGGTCTGCTGTTGTAAACACAGCAGACCGTTGGTCTCTCTGGAATCAATGCAGAGCTCCTGTGTTCCTCCTATTTAGGAACACAGGTTTCTGTGTTAATTCCACAAGTCCCTCCCCCCCCAGTTAGAAAACACTCCCCTAGGCTCACACTTAACCCTTTGATTGCCCCTGGGTTAACCCCTTCCCTGCCAGTGTCATTACAGTAACAGTACATATTTTTAGCACTGATTACTGTAGTAATGTCACTGGTCCCCCCAAAAGTGTCAAAAATGTCAGTCAGGGGTCCGATCTGTCTGCCGCAGTACCGCTAAAAATCGCAGATCGCCGCCATTACTAGTAAAGAAAAAAAAATGACAAATCTTTCCCGTAGTTCGTAGACGTGATAACTTTTACGCAAACCAATCACAATACGCTGATTGGGATTTTTTTTTTTTACCAAAAATATGTAGCAGAATATAAGTTGGCCTAAAATGATAAAAAGTTTTGATTTTTAAATTATTTTTATCAGGAATGTTATATAGCAGAATTTAAAAAAAAAAATAAAAAAAAAAATTCGCTTTTTTTTTTTTTTATTAATATCACAAGAAACAAAAAATAAAAAAAAAAAAAAAACATTGCACAGGTGATCAAATACAATCAAAAGAAAGCTCTGTTTGTGGGGAAAAAAAGGACATCAATTTTATTAGGGTATGCAAAATGCCTGGTCTTCAACTGGTTTAGGGGGCCACATGACCAGAAAAGAGATCGACTCTGGCCAAACACTAGAAGACCGAAAAATGCCTGGTCTTCAACTGGTCAAAGGGGTCACATGAAGAGAAAAGAGACCGACTCTGGCCAAACACTAGAAGACCGAAAAATGCATGGTTTTCAACTGGTCAAAGGGGTCACATGAAGAGAAAAGAGACCGACTCTGGCCAAACACTAGAAGACCAAAAAAATGCCTGGTCTTCAACAAGTTAAGGGGGGGTCACATGACCAGAAAAAAGACCAACTCTGGCTAAAAACCAGAAGACCAAAAAATGCCTGGTCTTCAACTGGTTAAGAGGGGTCACATGACCAGAAAAGAGACCGACCCCGGCCAAACACTAGAAGAAAAATGCCTGGTCTTCAACTGGTTAAGGGGGGGGTCACATGACCAGAAAAGAGATCGACTCTGGCCAAACACTAGAAGACCAAAAAAATGCATGGTCTTCAACTGGTTAAGGGGGTCACATGACCAGAAGAAAGACCGACGAAAGACCGAAAAGTCACTGATCCTCAGAAGTGAGACCTCCTCTCCGACCTCCCAGCTTTGCAGGGTTTTCTGTCCCAACTGTGTGCCTGGAACATACATGGCGGTGTCACTGGGCGGTTGGAGACAGAAAACTTCCATTTACTGATCTTCCCTAGCTGCAAAGAAGACATAAATGAAGTGAATAGGGGACTCTTCCGGGTTCAGCTGTCACTGTCTTTGGCCGCTGTAGAGATAAAGAAGCTAATGAAGTACGATCTGTACTCTATTAGCTTCAATGGGGGTCTAATAGACCCCTGATGTCTCATCACATGACCTGTCCTAAACATATTCTATCACATGGAGGGCTTTTGTTCCTCTAGATCAGGGGTGTCAAACTCAATTTCATCGCGGGCCGCATCAGCATTATGGTTTCCCTCAAAGGGCCGGTTATATCTGTAAGATTAGATGTCCAGAGGACCCCACCCCACCTTACATGAGATGTCAAGAGCCCCCCCACTATCAGAAGTCAAGAGTCAGCACCTTTCCTTACATCACAATGCACTGTCTCACCTTGTGCTACTGCCAGGAAGAAGATGCGGGTGGATCTGGGAAGAAGAAAGTGCAGGGTGTGGAGGAGGACCAGAAGAGGGCTGGAGTCAGCTTACAGAGTCTGCTGAATGCAGAGACCAGGGGAGGCAGAGACCGGACCAGGGGAGGGGGAGGCAGAGACCGGACCAGGGGAGGGGAGGGGGAGGCAGAGACCGGACCAGGGGAGGGGGAGGCAGAGACCGGACCAGGGGAGGGGAGGGGGAGGCAGAGACCGGACCAGGGGAGGGGAGGGGGAGGCAGAGACCGGACCAGGGGAGGGGAGGGGGAGGCAGAGACCGGACCAGGGGAGGGGAGGGGGAGGCAGAGACCGGACCAGGGGAGGGGAGGGGGAGGCAGAGACCGGACCAGGGGAGGGGAGGGGGAGGCAGAGACCGGACCAGGGGAGGGGAGGGGGAGGCAGAGACCGGACCAGGGGAGGGGGAGGCAGAGACCGGACCAGGGGAGGGGAGGCAGAGACCGGACCAGGGGAGGGGAGGCAGAGACCGGACCAGGGGAGGGGAGGGGGAGGCAGAGACCGGACCAGGGGAGGGGAGGGGGAGGCAGAGACCGGACCAGGGGAGGGGGAGGCAGAGACCGGACCAGGGGAGGGGAGGGGAGGGGAGGGGGAGTCAGAGACCGGACCAGGGGAGGGGAGGGGGAGTCAGAGACCGGACCAGGGGAGGGGGAGGCAGAGACCGGACCAGGGGAGGGGAGGGGGAGGCAGAGACCGGACCAGGGGAGGGGAGGGGGAGGCAGAGACCGGACCAGGGGAGGGGAGGGGAGGGGGAGGCAGAGACCGGACCAGGGGAGGGGAGGGGGAGGCAGAGACCGGACCAGGGGAGGGGAGGGGAGGGGGAGGCAGAGACCGGACCAGGGGAGGGGAGGGGGAGGCAGAGACCGGACCAGGGGAGGGGAGGGGGAGGCAGAGACCGGACCAGGGGAGGGGAGGGGGAGGCAGAGACCGGACCAGGGGAGGGGAGGGGGAGGCAGAGACCGGACCAGGGGAGGGGAGGGGGAGGCAGAGACCGGACCAGGGGAGGGGAGGGGGAGGCAGAGACCGGACCAGGGGAGGGGAGGGGGAGGCAGAGACCGGACCAGGGGAGGGGAGGCAGAGACCGGACCAGGGGAGGGGAGGGGGAGTCAGAGACCGGACCAGGGGAGGGGAGGGGGAGTCAGAGACCGGACCAGGGGAGGGGAGGGGGAGGCAGAGACCGGACCAGGGGAGGGGAGGCAGAGACCGGACCAGGGGAGGGGAGGGGGAGGCAGAGACCGGACCAGGGGAGGGGAGGGGGAGGGGAGGGGGAGGCAGACACCGGACCAGGGGAGGGGGAGGCAGACAGGGACAGGGGACATTAGAGTGTAAGCTCCTCTGGTACAGAGACTGATGTGACTGTGGGGGGAGGGGACATTAGAGTGTAAGCTCCTCTGGTACAGAGACTGATGTGACTGTAGGGGGACATTAGAGTGTAAGCTCCTCTGGTACAGAGACTGATGTGACTGTGGGGGAGGGGACATTAGAGTGTAAGCTCCTCTGGTACAGAGAGTGATATGACTGTGGGGGGGAGGGGATATTAGAGTGTAAGCTCCTCTGGTACGGGGAGTGATGTGATTGGTCAGTGTACAGCACTATGGTAAATGTCGGCTCTATAGAAGGATTAGAGAGAAGATTCTGGGATTTTTCTGTAATGAGATATAAATATGTCCCCCCTCACCTATTATTGATCACCAATAATCTGTATTATTCATCGATTCCTCCGTGGATTCTCTTCACCTCTCCAACCGATTCCTCTTCCTGTGTCTTCACCTCAAACACTAGACGACCAATCAGGTTTGAGCTCTGGCTGGCGGCTATTTTTGGATTGACCAATCACCATAATACACCACAGGGGTGTGGCTGCAGACTGGAGCTCCGCTCTACACAGGAAACACGTGACCTCCACTTACTGCAGCTCCACTCCGCCCGGTCTGCAGCCACACCCCTCTCTGTGTATTATGGTGATTGGTCCTACAGAAAATGGCCGCTGGATGGAGCCTCAGCTAAACCTGATCGATCCTCTAGTGTTTGGGGAGGAGACAGGAAGAGGCATTGTATATAAAGAGGTGAGGAGGGGAGAGGATGGGGGATGGATAATACAGATTATTGGTGATCAATAATGTGGGGGAGGGGGAGATATATTTATATCTCATTACAGAGAAATCCCAGAATCTTCTCTCCAATCCTTCTATAGAGCCAACATTTACCATAGTGCTGTACACTGACCAATCACATCACTCCCTGTACCAGAGGAGCTTACACTCTAATGTCCCCTCCCCCACAATCACATCAGTCTCTGTACCAGAGGAGCTTACACTCTAATGTCCCCTCCCCCCCCAGTCACCTCAGTCTCTGTACCAGAGGAGCTTACACTCTAATGTCCCCTCCCCCCACAGTCACATCAGTCTCTGTACCAGAGGAGCTTACACTCTAATGTCCCCTCCCCCACAGTCACATCAGTCTCTGTACCAGAGGAGCTTGCACTCTAATGTCCCCTCCCCCACATCAGTCTCTGTACCAGAGGAGCTTACACTCTAATGTCTCCTCCCCCACAGTCACATCAGTCTCTGTACCAGAGGAGCTTACACTCTAATGTCCCCTCCCCCACAGTCACATCAGTCTCTGTACCAGAGGAGCTTACACTCTAATGTCCCCTCCCCCCACAGTCACACCAGTCTCTGTACCAGAGAAGCTTACACTCTAATGTCCCCTCCCCCCACAGTCACATCAGTCTCTGTACCAGAGAAGCTTACACTCTAATGTCCCCTCCCCCCACAGTCACATCAGTCTCTGTACCAGAGAAGCTTACACTCTAATGTCCCCTCCCCCATAGTCACATCAGTCTCTGTACCAGAGGAGCTTACACTCTAATGTCCCCTCCCCCCACAGTCACATCAGTCTCTGTACCAGAGGAGCTTACACTCTAATGTCCCCTCCCCCACAGTCACATCAGTCTCTGTACCAGAGGAGCTTACACTCTAATGTCCCCTCCCCCCACAGTCACATCAGTCTCTGTACCAGAGGAGCTTACACTCTAATGTCCCCTTCCCCCACAGTCACATCAGTCTCTGTACCAGAGGAGCTTACACTCTAATGTCCCCTCCCCCACAGTCACATCAGTCTCTGTACCAGAGGAGCTTACACTCTAATGTCCCCTCCCCCACAGTCACATCAGTCTCTGTACCAGAGGAGCTTGCACTCTAATTTCCCCTCCCCCACATCAGTCTCTGTACCAGAGGAGCTTACACTCTAATGTCTCCTCCCCCACAGTCACATCAGTCTCTGTACCAGAGAAGCTTACACTCTAATGTCCCCTCCCCCAGAGTCACATCAGTCTCTGTACCAGAGGAGCTTACACTCTAATGTCCCCTCCCCCCACAGTCACATCAGTCTCTGTACCAGAGGAGCTTACACTCTAATGTCCCCTCCCCCACAGTCACATCAGTCTCTGTACCAGAGGAGCTTACACTCTAATGTCCCCTCCCCCACAGTCACATCAGTCACTGTACCAGAGGAGCTTACACTCTAATATCCCCTCCCCCACATCAGTCTCTGTACCAGAGGAGCTTACACTCTAATGTCCCCTCCCCCACAGTCACATCAGTCTCTGTACCAGAGGAGCTTACACTCTAATGTCCCCTCCCCCACAGTCACATCAGTCTCTGTACCAGAGGAGCTTGCACTCTAATGTCCCCTCCCCCACATCAGTCTCTGTACCAGAGGAGCTTACACTCTAATGTCTCCTCCCCCACAGTCACATCAGTCTCTGTACCAGAGAAGCTTACACTCTAATGTCCCCTCCCCCAGAGTCACATCAGTCTCTGTACCAGAGGAGCTTACACTCTAATGTCCCCTCCCCCCACAGTCACATCAGTCTCTGTACCAGAGGAGCTTACACTCTAATGTCCCCTCCCCCACAGTCACATCAGTCTCTGTACCAGAGGAGCTTACACTCTAATGTCCCCTCCCCCACAGTCACATCAGTCACTGTACCAGAGGAGCTTACACTCTAATATCCCCTCCCCCACATCAGTCTCTGTACCAGAGGAGCTTACACTCTAATGTCCCCTCCCCCACAGTCACATCAGTCTCTGTACCAGAGGAGCTTACACTCTAATGTCCCCTCCCCCACAGTCACATCAGTCTCTGTACCAGAGAAGCTTACACTCTAATGTCCCCTCCCCCACAGTCACATCAGTCTCTGTACCAGAGAAGCTTACACTCTAATGTCCCCTCCCCCCACAGTCACATCAGTCTCTGTACCAGAGAAGCTTACACTCTAATGTCCCCTCCCCCCACAGTCACATCAGTCTCTGTACCAGAGGAGCTTACACTCTAATGTCCCCTCCCCCACAGTCACATCAGTCTCTGTACCAGAGGAGCTTACACTCTAATGTCCCCTCCCCCCACAGTCACATCAGTCTCTGTACCAGAGGAGCTTACACTCTAATGTCCCCTCCCCCCACAATCACATCAGTCTCTGTACCAGAGAAGCTTACACTCTAATGTCCCCTCCCCCACAGTCACATCAGTCTCTGTACCAGAGGAGCTTACACTCTAATGTCCCCTCCCCCACAGTCACATCAGTCTCTGTACCAGAGGAGCTTACACTCTAATGTCCCCTCCCCCACAGTCACATCAGTCTCTGTACCAGAGGAGCTTGCACTCTAATGTCCCCTCCCCCACATCAGTCTCTGTACCAGAGGAGCTTACACTCTAATGTCTCCTCCCCCACAGTCACATCAGTCTCTGTACCAGAGGAGCTTACACTCTAATGTCCCCTCCCCCCACAGTCACATCAGTCTCTGTACCAGAGAAGCTTACACTCTAATGTCCCCTCCCCCAGAGTCACATCAGTCTCTGTACCAGAGGAGCTTACACTCTAATGTCCCCTCCCCCACAGTCACATCAGTCTCTGTACCAGAGAAGCTTACACTCTAATGTCCCCTCCCCCCACAGTCACATCAGTCTCTGTACCAGAGGAGCTTACACTCTAATGTCCCCTCCCCCACAGTCACATCAGTCTCTGTACCAGAGGAGCTTACACTCTAATGTCCCCTCCCCCACAGTCACATCAGTCTCTGTACCAGAGAAGCTTACACTCTAATGTCCCCTCCCCCAGAGTCACATCAGTCTCTGTACCAGAGGAGCTTACACTCTAATGTCCCCTCCCCCCAGTCACATCAGTCTCTGTACCAGAGGAGCTTACACTCTAATGTCCCCTCCCCCCACAGTCACATCAGTCTCTGTACCAGAGGAGCTTACACTCTAATGTCCCCTCCCCCACAGTCACATCAGTCTCTGTACCAGAGAAGCTTACACTCTAATGTCCCCTCCCCCACAGTCACATCAGTCTCTGTACCAGAGGAGCTAACACTCTAATGTCCCCTCCCCCACAGTCACATCAGTCTCTGTACCAGAGGAGCTTACACTCTAATGTCCCCTCCCCCAGAGTCACATCAGTCTCTGTACCAGAGGAGCTTACACTCTAATGTCCCCTCTCCCCACAGTCACATCAGTCTCTGTACCAGAGGAGCTTACACTCTAATGTCCCCTCCCCCACAGTCACATCAGTCTCTGTACCAGAGGAGCTTACACTCTAATGTCCCCTCCCCCACAGTCACATCAGTCTCTGTACAGAGGAGCTTACACTCTAATGTCCCCTCCCCCACAGTCACATCAGTCTCTGTACCAGAGGAGCTTACACTCTAATGTCCCCTCCCCCACAGTCACATCAGTCTCTGTACCAGAGGAGCTTACACTCTAATGTCCCCTCCCCCACAGTCACATCAGTCTCTGTACCAGAGGAGCTTACACTCTAATGTCCCCTCCCCCACAGTCACATCAGTCTCTGTACAGAGGAGCTTACACTCTAATGTCCCCTCCCCCACAGTCACATCAGTCTCTGTACCAGAGGAGCTTACACTCTAATGTCCCCTCCCCCACAGTCACATCAGTCTCTGTACCAGAGGAGCTTACACTCTAATGTCCCCTCCCCCCACAGTCACATCAGTCTCTGTACCAGAGGAGCTTACACTCTAATGTCCCCTCCCCCCACAGTCACATCAGTCTCTGTACCAGAGGAGCTTACACTCTAATGTCCCCTCCCCCCACAGTCACATCAGTCTCTGTACCAGAGGAGCTTACACTCTAATGTCCCCTCCCCCACAGCCTCTGGCCTGCAGCACCCCTATTCCGATGGTGCGGTGGTCTGCCTGGAGTGGTGCCGACCCAGTTTCATGGTGTGGTAAGTAGCTGGCCCCTCCCCCCCCCCCCCCACTACCCCTGGTCCTTTGGCACATGATATGGCTGAAATGCTGGTCTGCAGTCCAGACTTCCAGAAGGTTTTATCTGATCTTCCCTTGTGGGGAGTCCCCTGTTCGGATCCTCCTTGGATGATATCATTAAGTGTCTTTCAGGGGAAGAGTACTCTTCTTCCACAGCCTCCCAGGGGCAAAAATCTTGTTGCAGTGGTGGGCCTTTTCTCTCTCGGCTCATAAGCGGCCTTTTCGTTCTTCAGAATCTCAAGATCAAGGGATCTAAGTCAGTCAGGACCTCCTCCGGAGGTTCCAAGAGGACCTGGTCTGGTATGCCGAGAGGGGGTCCTTCCAAACCTGCAGACAAGTCTTCTTCTGCCTGAAGGGGCGCCCTCACCCGTATCTGGGGGGGGGGCTTTGCTTCTTTCCGGACCCATGGACCTCCCTGATTCAGGACAAGTGGGTCCATGAGATGATTCGGTCTGGCTACAAGATCAAATTTTTGGTTTTCTTCAGAGAGGCTCTTTCCTTCCAACCTGAGTTTATCCCCAGACCGCCTGCGAGGTCTCTTCAGGGCAGTGCAAGACTTTCTACTACAAGGGGTGATTGTTCCGGTTTCAGAATCGGAACGTTTTTTTCAAACCTATTTACATTTCCCAGGAAGGAAGTCACGGTACGTCCAACCTTGGACCTCAAAGCTCTGAACCGCCTTGTGCGAGTACAGATGTTCCGAATGGAGTCTATTCGTACGGTAGTGAAATCCCTACTTCAAGGGGATCTTCTCCCTCTATCGATGTCAAGGACGCTTACCTTCCAATTTGATATACAATACAGACCAAAAGTTTGGACACACCTTCTCATTCAAAGAGTTTTCTTTATTTTCATGACTATGAAAATTGTAGAGTCACACTTCAAGAGGAAGTCACCTGAAATGGTCTTCCAACAGCCTTGAAGGAGTTCCCAGAGATGCTTAACACTTGTTGGCCCTTTTGCCTTCACTCTGCGGTCCAGCTCACCCCAAACCATCTGGATTGGGTTTAGGTCCGGTGACTGTGGAGGCCAGGTCATCTGGCGCAGCACCCCATCACTCTCCTTCTTGGTCAAATAGCCCTTACACAGCCTGGAGGTGTGTTTGGGGTCATTGTCCTGTTGAAAAATAAATGATGGTCCAACTAAACGCAAACCGGATGGAATAGCATGCCGCTGCAAGATGCCTTGGTCGCCATGCTGGTTCAGTATGCCTTCAATTTTGAATAAACCCCCAACAGTGTCACCAGCAAAGCACCCCCACACCATCACACCTCCTCCTCCTCCATGCTTCACGGTGGGAACCAGGCATGTAGAGTGCATCCGTTCACCTTATCTGCGGTGGTTGGAACCAAAGATCTCAAATTTGGACTCATCAGACCAAAGCACAGATTTCCACTGGTCTAATGTCCATTCCTTGTGTTCTTTAGCCCAAACAAGTCTCTTCTGCTTGTTGCCTTTCTTTAGCAGTGGTTTCCTAGCAGATATTCTACCATGAAGGCCCGATTCACACAGTCTCCTCTTAACAGTTGTTCTAGAGATGTGTCTGCTGCTAGAACTCCGTGTGCCATTGACCTGGTCTCTAATCTGAGCTGCTGTTAACCTGAGATTTCTGAGGCTGGTGACTCGGATGAACTTATCCTCCGCAGCAGAGGTGACTCTTGGTCTTCCTTTCCTGGGGCGCTCTGCATGTCAGCCAGTTTCTTTGTAGCGCTTGATGGTTTTTGTGACTGCACTTGGTGACACTTTCAAAGTTTTCCCAATTTTTCGGACTGACTGACCTTCATTTCTTAAAGTAATGATGGCCACTCGTTTCCTGTACTTAGAATTTGTATTATGGCAAGAAAAAAGCAGCTAACAGTCTATTCAGTAGGACTATCAGCTGTGCATCCACCTGACTGCTGCACAACACAACTGATGGTCCCAACCCCATTTATAAGGCAAGAAATCACACTTATTAAACCTGACAGGGCACACCTGTGAAGTGAAAACCATTTCAGGTGACTTCCTCTTGAAGTGTGACTCTACAATTTGCATAGTCATGAAAATAAAGAAAACTCTTTGAATGAGAAGGTGTGTCCAAACTTTTGGTCTGTACTGTATGTCGGTCATCCGCGCTTCCTCCGCTTTGCCGTGGGCGAGGAGAATTATCAGTTCGTGGCATTACCCTTTGGTCTTGCTTCAGCTCCTCGGGTCTCCACAAAGTGTTGGCCCCAGTGTTGGCGTTGTTGCGCCAGAAGGAGATTGCTGTACTGGAGTACCTGGATGAAATTCTTTTGCAAGCAGAGTCTCCGACTGCTCTGACGGACAACCTGGAGATTACTGTGCGGACTGGTGCAGTAGTTCGGTTAGAAATGAAATTTCCTGGAATCGGTTCTGATTCCATCCATTACGTTGGACTATCTATCTATTTTAGGCCTGAAGATTACTAAAACTCCCCCATTATTATATAGTTTGCAAAAGCAGACACTCTGCTTGTGCAATGCCTTGGTGTAAAGTTTTAATCAAAAATACACTAAACTTTGTTAGGACACAAATATCCAATTGTAGGTATGTAACGGACCGTTTCAGCAGACTAGGAGTGAAAATCCGTTTAGGCGATATGCCCCTTTCTGAGAGACAGGCACAGCTACTGCAGAACACCATACTCCCGAACTGGATACAAAATAGCACTCCAACCTGGAACCTCACGAATAGCTGCTAGCAGACGAACAGGAAAAGCATACATCAGCTTACACTCCTAGCAATCAGTCTCCAACAGCATACAGTGAATCCCCCCAAGAACGAGACAAAGCTCCGAGTTGAGGGTAAACAGGAACAACATTTATTGGAAGAACACAGCACACTTTTATACAGAAATTGGAACATCCTGCTCCCAACAACCGCCCTCCCATTGGTCAATTGAAAAGTACCTGCAGTTCCCATTCAGGTCCTCTTTTAGCCATGCAAATGAGGAATTGAAAATGAGTCGGCAGTGATTGGTCAGATAGATTGACCAGAAGGACTGCCATGCAAATGAGGACTTAAAAATGAGTCAACAGGGATTGGTCAGATAGCTTTGACCAATGCAAGGAGACAGAAGCCCCAGGGGGCAATCAATGTACACAATAGTCAGACACAGAACAATGGTTCCCTAACGAGCCCTCAATACACATTACTTTGAGTGTCAATACATCCCTTAGCAGACAACAGGTGAGGTCATTAGCACACCTGACAATAGGTGAATGGAGAGCCTCCTCAGACAGCCCGTCTCCTCAGAACTTCCTGGGATGACCATATTAGGAGTTGACTTCCTGTTCAGAGACCTCATGGCAAATGGGAACAAAAATCTTCATATTACAAGGGAGACATTATTCCTGAATATGACTGTCTCATTTGTAGTAGTCCAAACCATATTTTCAGTGTTCAACACCCTTCTGGTCACCCTGCATTCACCAAATCCATACGAATTAGAACCAGGGGCTGTTTGTTCGGTAGATAGAATCTACCGAACGGCTGTGCAGAGAGGGAGAAATAAATCCTTCTGCACCGTAAAATTAACCCTTTAGCTGCCGGTCCATAATCCAAAGGCAGCAGGTGGGCAACCAGGCTCCTCCAATGCAATGTGGCGAGGTTGGTCTCGTCACATTGTATAATATAAAAGATGAGGTTGTGCTGAGTAAATAGATACCCAGCTTTTCAAGCCTTAAAATTGTGTGCGCCCATAAAAACATGATGAAAATCCATACCTGATATTCTCCATAGGTGACCCTATAAAAGCTCCTCCAGGTGGTCCAGGAGTTCCCCATTGTAACAGATCCCCAATACTTGGACCAAGTATTTCTGTCTTAAGTCCCCAGACTCTCACGTGATGCAGTGACCTGGCCCCTCAATTCCCCCCAAACATTAGCCAAAGCTCAATGAAGGGTAAAACAAATGACACTTTATTCACCAACTCACTTGCAATATATATCCAGTAATTAACATACCTGGCCATCTGGACAGACACAGGTGAATGACATTGCAACATTATCATAATTAATTCAACAAACCCAAAACATAGCCAAATACACATTCCTAGAAGCTTGAACACACCTCACCTCTAAACAGATGGAAGCAGAAGTCCCAGGCTCTCAGACTGCACGTCTTCGCTTTCAAAACACCTTACTATAAATGTCAATACACATCCCCACAGCAGACAATAGCTGAATTTGACATCATTAGCGTCTCTCAATGTGTGGAGAAGTCATCTGCTGTAATATGCAGCTTTAGGCCTGTAATATTGATCCCAGTCTGAGTCTGTATCTTGGGGTGACATGGATTTGAGTCCAAAGCAACACTACTCCCATTGTCCCCCAGCATATACCCCCACACAGAGGTGCACTCCCCTACAATCCAGGGCCCATAGTCCATGGGCAGGAGGCTGGCCTCCACACTCCTCTAGTAGCCCGTGGCGAACGTTCCAGCAAATCGGCGTTCGTCACACCCATAAATAACAGTTGTACAATTATCGCCCTCATTTCGGTGTGTGTGGTGATGTGTAGGGCATGCAAAGTTTTAATTTGTGTACCTGAGGGCGGGGTGGGCTTAAAAGTTTTGGGGGGATTACAAGTGCTCGGGTGTAACAATTTTTTGACACTTAAGTCCCTTCTGTGATATATTATGTTAACCACTTTACCACCGGAGGATTTTGCTGTCTTACGTCCGGGCCACTTTTTGCGATTCGGCACTGTGCGACTTTAACTGACAATTGCGCGGTCGTGCGACGCTCTACCCAAACAAAATTTACGTCCTTCTTTTTTCCCCACAAACAGAGCTTTCTTTTGGTGGTATTTGATCACCTGTGCGATTTTTACTTTTTGCGCTATAAACAAAAAAAGAGCGTACATTCTGAAAAAATAACAATATTTTTCACATTTTTTTTATATGAAATTCCCCCCCCCCCCCCCCCCAAAAAAAAAATGTAAAAATCTAAATTTTTTAAAATTTTTGGCCAATTTGTTTTCTGCTACCTATGTTTGGTAAAAAAAAATCCCAATAAGCGTACTTTGATTGGTTTGCGCAAAAGTTATTTTGTTTACTAACTAAGGGAAAGATTTTTGTCATTTTTGGTGTTTTTTTTTAACAAGTAATGGCGGCGATCTGCGATTTTTTTTTTTTTTTGCGGGACTGCGACATTGCGGCGGACAGATCGGACCCTTGACTGACATTTTTGACACTTTTGGGGTTACCAGTGACAGTGCTATAAATATGCACTGTTACTGTAAAAATGACACTGGCAGGGAAGGGGTTAATTTTATTGGAGAGGGAGGGGTTAATGTATGCCTGGTGCTTACTAACGTGTGTGGGGGGGAGGTGACTGAGTGACACAGGGACAGATCACAGGTTCAGCTATGCTGAACCCTGCAATCTGTCACTGTTTGTCACTGAGGAGATCCGCCCGCTTTGTTTACACAAGCAGGCGGATCTCCAAACTCGATTCCCCGACGATCGGGGAAGAGCGGAGGTGATCACCGCCGCCCCTCCCCTGGCCCGACTCCCGCTGTGACTGAATACAGCGGGAGCGAGCCTCCGGCGGCACGCGTGCGCCGCCCACAAGGGGAGGAGTCCAGCGACGTAGGTCTACGTCGCTGGACGGGAGCTAACCACTTTGCCGCAGTAGAGCTCGAGTGAGCGGTCGGCAAGTGGTTAATGACAGGTTCTCTGCTGAGACATCGGGGGTCTATTAGACCTCCATTGAAGCCAATGGAGTACAGATCACACTTCATTAGCTTCATCCTCTCTACAACGGCCAAGGAAAGTGACAGCCAAACACAAAAATGTGATTATTCTCATTGTTTCTGGGTTCTTTGCAGTTAGGGAAGATTAGTAAATAAAAGTTTGCTTCCCTCCACTTAGCAACAATATGCCGTGTATGCCCCGGGCCCACGGATGGGACAGCAAAGTCTAGAAAGAATGGCAAGAGGGCACAATTATGAGGGTCAGTGACTTTTCTTGCAGTATGGCCAGCGGAAGTCTCTTTTCTGGTGGTATGACCCTTTTAACAAGACTTGCACCTACAGTGCCTTGCGAAAGTATTCGGCCCCCTTGAACTTTGCGACCTTTTGCCACATTTCAGGCTTCAAACATAAAGATATAAAACTGTAATTTTTTGTGAAGAATCAACAACAAGTGGGACACAATCATGAAGTGGAACAAATTTTATTGGATATTTCAAACTTTTTTAACAAATAAAAAACTGAAAAATTGGGCGTGCAAAATTATTCAGCCCCCTTAATTTAATACTTTTTAGCGCCACCTTTTGCTGCGATTACAGCTGTAAGTCGCTTGGGGTATGTCTCTATCAGTTTTTCACATCAAAAGACTGACATTTTTGCCCATTCCTCCTTGCAAAACAGCTCAAGCTCAGTGAGGTTGGATGGAGAGCGTTTGTGAACAGCAGTTTTCAGTTCTTTCCACAGATTCTCGATTGGATTCAGGTTTGGACTTTGACTTGGCCATTCTAACACCTGGATATGTTTATTTGTGAACCATTCCATTGTAGATTTTGCTTTATGTTTTGGATCATTGTCTTGTTGGAAGACAAATCTCCGTCCCAGTCTCAGGTCTTTTGCAGACTCCATCAGGTTTTCTTCCAGAATGGTCCTGTATTTGGCTCCATCCATCTTCCCATCAATTTTAACCATCTTCCCTGTCCCTGCTGAAGAAAAGCAGGCCCAAACCACGATGCTGCCACCACCATGTGTGACAGTAGGGATGGTGTGTTCAGGGTGATGAGCTGTGTTGCTTTTACACCAAACATAACGTTTTGCATTGTTGCCAAAAAGTTTGATTTTGGTTTCATCTGACCAGAGCACCTTCTTCCACATGTTTGGTGTCTCCCAGGTGGCTTGTGGCAAACTTTAAATGACACTTTTTATGGATATCTTAAGAAATGGCTTTCTTCTTGCCACTCTTCCATAAAGGCCAGATTTGTGCAGTATACGACTGATTGTTGTCCTATGGACAGAGTCTCCCACCTCTGTAGGTCTCTGCAGTTCATCCAGAGTGATCATGGGCCTCTTGGCTGCATCTCTGATCAGTCTTCTCCTTGTATGAGCTGAAAGTTTAGAGGGACGGCCAGGTCTTCGTAGATTTGAAGTGGTCTGATACTCCTTCCATTTCAATATTATCGCTTGCACAGTGCTCCTTGGGATGTTTAAAGCTTGGGAAATTTTTTTGTATCCAAATCCGGCTTTAAACTTCTCCACAACAATATCTCGGACCTGACTGGTGTGTTCCTTGTTCTTCATGATGCTCTCTGTGCTTTAAACTGACCTCTGAGACTATCACAGTGCAGGTGCATTTATACAGAGACTTGATTACACACAGGTGGATTCTATTTATCATCATTAGTCATTTAGGTCAACATTGGATCATTCAGAGATCCTCACTGAACTTCTGGAGAGAGTTTGCTGCACTGAAAGTAAAGGGGCTGAATAATTTTCCACGCCCAATTTTTCAGTTTTTTATTTGTTAACAAAGTTTGAAATATCCAAAAAATTTCATTCCACTTCATGATTGTGTCCCGCTTGTTGTTAATTCTTCACAAAAAATTAGTTTTCTATCTTTATGTTTGAAGCCTGAAATGTGGCAAAAGGTCGAAAAGTTCAAGGGGGCCGAATACTTTTGCAAGGCACTGTAATTCATGAATGACTTGTGCCAGCATTCAGTACCGAAAACCGGCACCAGATTACAGTAGTTCCCACTATGGCTGCAACAGATTATAACAGAACTACTGCCAGTTCTCAGATGAGTAGAAAGACCACCTGAACCCCGGCAACCAATGATGCCTCACATTAAATGGACTATAGATGGAGCCTGATGGGGAATGACAGTGGGCATATTCTATTGTCGTCATTGAATCCAGTAGTGTCCTTGGAATCCACCAGTAAAGACAACAACCAAATGACCAGGCGCTCCTGGGGTGCCTGTTGGGTAGGGGATAAAAACGGACAGTAAGCCTCCAGAGAAGTTGCTATGCTGCCAGCCAGTATAATATGGGATAAATGCTACTACAGGAAAAGGTGAATGTAATAGCAGCGCATAGAGACACCGGAATCCAAGGAAAAGCCAGGTAGACGTCCAATATAAAAACGTGCAGTTTATGGTTATAAAACCAGGAGGGGGAAGTCAATAGTATGCATACATCACCCTGGGTCAGTAGTCAGGCATGGGCACTGGCAGCGTGGAAGACTGGATGGTCAGGCACCAAATACCGCTGTGTGCTGAAGGATGCTGGCCGGAACCTAGGCGACTTGATAAAGCGCATGCGCCCGAAACGCGTAGTCAAGGCAACAAAGACTGATTGTGTTCCACCCTGGTTCCTTCTTAGCAAGTGACGTCCTTCCGGTCGCATGTCATCGCATCGGAGCAGAGCGGAGACAGTCCATCCTTGCGCCCGCTGGTTCCGGCCACCATCCTACCTCCCACAGTGGTATTCGGTGCCTGACCATCCAGTCTTCCACGCTGCCAGTGCCCATGCCTAACTCCTGACCCAGGGTGATGTATGCATATTATTGACTTCCCCCTCCTGGTTTTATAACAATAAACTGCACGTTTTTATATTGAATGTCTACCTGGCTTTTCCTTGGATTACGGTTTCTCTATGCGCTGCC
Organism: Pelophylax lessonae; assembly: GCF_965119305.1. Taxonomy (NCBI): domain Eukaryota; kingdom Metazoa; phylum Chordata; class Amphibia; order Anura; family Ranidae; genus Pelophylax; species Pelophylax lessonae. Next base: position 876,673,962 of record NC_138768.1, read on the forward strand.
ATTACTTTCACCTTTTCCATGGAATCCACCCACTGCCACTGTCCCTGACAGGTGTATGAATTGTGCACAAGCTCCATTAGTTTTGGTGCTGCACCCGATGGAATTCTAAAGAGTGTCAATGACACCCTATATAAATCCCCCAGAGCGAATTGGTGTTCCCGTACCGCTCTCTGTACACTCAAAGAACTAGACCCCCCCATACCAAAATGCCTTCATGCCCTCAGCAGCCTCCATTTTATAGAATATGTGATGAGAATGGGGAAGTAGAAGTGATTGAGCAGGAAGGTGAGAAAATGGCATATCAGGATGGGATAAAGACATGAAGAGGGTGAGAAGAAACCAGGGGGAAAGGGTCTTGGGAGGGTGGGTGAGGAAGAAAAAGGAAAAAAAGGGGGGGCGTAAAGATTTCAGTAGCGGAAAAGGGGGAAATGGTTTAAGGGTGGTGGGAGTCAGAAAGGTTCCGCTTGCAGTAGGGGCTGATTGGAGGGAACAGGAAGGGAATGTCTCATGTCTGTGGTCAGGTTAATGTAGGAATCAAAAACACAGTAAAAATATCAGCGCAAAAAATAGTGCAACATATAAAATGTGCAGAAATGGTAATATAAAAATCAATTCAAATAAATATGGGCAAACTATATGCAAAGAATATTGTGTTATCTCAAACTATATAATAAATATATGTGACTGGCAGCACCCACCAGCTGTGTCCACACTACACAATAAGGGTAAAGAAAATCAAACAGTGTTGCGCCAAATCTATACAATAACAAACTTTAACACACTCGACCCCTACCGAGGCAGTCAATGCTTACAGGCTGACATAACGCGTATAGGGGGCGGAGCCTGCATGCCTGACGTCATATCCCCTCGAGACGAGCGTCCTGAATGTTTGTAACCGACCTTTATATGCTGTTTGGAATACTAAATCATGTAAGTATATTCTAATAAATACCTGAATTGTTTAACTATACGGAGAGCACTAGATTCTTGTCCATTATCTCCCTATGCATGTACTGGACCGATTTGGATCGGAGTGAACTTCCATAAATACCCTATGTGATGTTTTCATCTCACATATACCCTAAATGAGGGAACAAGCTTATTTAGACCCTTGGTGATGCGGGGGGTCTAAAAGTGAGGTGAGAGGCCAAATTTACTGGGGAAGGGTAGGTGAACACAGTCACTGTGGTGTGAAGTATTGAAGACTTTCTTCACTTGATTTTTGGACTTTTATTACTCACCTTGATGTACACTATGTATTTAAAGTGTGTTATTGTATAGATTTGGCGCAACACTGTTTGATTTTCTTTAGGTTAATATAGGAGGTCGAATAGGAGCTAGAGCTAGATCTAAATCTAGCAGCTGAGAACAGGATCTATGATGTTCATGAAAGGTAAACTTTTATAATCAGCGGTGTATAGGAAGTTCCTCCAGTATATCAAGTTCTCTTAAATTTTTTTTATCTTAATCATATAGCATAGTTCATAGGCAACGTATTCATATAACATGGTTTTTCGGCTTGTACCTTCAGGTAATTGGACATTGGTAAGCTTTAGAGGATGTGCCCCCCTGGGGAGTCTTCCCTATAACCCTACTCTGCTCCCCTGAGACCTCACACTAGTGTCTGTAGTTGATGAACCTCTTCTTCCCTTAGAAAACAAATCCTCATTATCTTCTACTGTCTACACCAGTGGTCTTCAAAATTTCTAAACAAAGGGACCAGAGGAAAAGGAGACAATGCTGCTGAAGGCACGTATCCCTTGCAAAGAAGCAGGAACCGGTTTTACCACTGCTCTCATCATCCGATTGCAGCTCTATTCCAGGCAAGCAGCCTGCTGTACTGTACAAAAGCAGAATTTTCCGCTTCCATGTCATACTTCCTAGGATATATTACACCCATCAGTGGCGGCCTGTCCATTGGGGGCACAGGGGCGCCCCCCCCATCCATGCATCCGGCCCCCTAATCTACATGCAGGGCGCCAGACGCATGGATTCCAATGGGTTTTTTTTTTGGAGGACGTGATTAGAGCCAGAGGCTCGAATAGGCTTTAAAAGAGGGTGGGCTCGGGGCGCAGAGCACTGCGTCCTGAGCCCACCCATTTATGTGACAATAGCGAATTAATATTCGCTATTGTCACACGGATTCTCCTCCTGGCCAATCAGGAATCGGGTCCTGAGACCCGATTGGCCGAAAGGAGAAGCCATGCTATCGGCCAAGGAGGAGCAGGGAGAAGACGCAGGGGAAGCCCGACCCATGGAGGAGACTGAGGGGGAAGCCACTGCCGCCACTGCCTGCCCTCCACATGTCAGTCCAGGGTGAATGAGCCGGCGACCGGGGGGGGGTATGGGGTGCGGGCTGGAGCTAGGGGGGGTATGGTGTGCGGGCTGGTGTGGTCCGTCTGCCCCCCCCCCCCCCCCCGAGCACCAGCCGCCACTGACACCCCTTATTCATTCATATTTTCCCAAAGCTCAGAAATGTGCAGCCTCTTCTCTTAATCCCGTTTCTCAATCAGAGTTGGAACCTGATATGCTGGTCCTAGCACTGACTTAACACTGACACATTCACAAAGTGAATTCCTGGAGCTCACCTTTAATGAGTATCAGAGATTTTCACTGTCATTTCTCTCTTCTACTTTCAGTGATGGCGTCTGCTGATCTGAGGAAGGAGCTGGAATGTTCCATCTGTCTGGACATTTATACAGATCCTGTAACACTGAAATGTGGACACAACTTCTGCCGGGACTGTATTGGTCGTGTGTTGGATACACAGGAGGGATCCGGAGGGTATTCCTGTCCTGATTGCAGAGAAGAGTTCCAGGATCGGCCTGCACTGCGGAGGAACATAACGTTGCGTAACATAGTGGAGAATTTCCTGTATGCTCCACCAGATCTGGGGGAGTCCGGGGTCTTCTGTACTTACTGTATTCACACTCCTGTACCTGCTGTGAAATCCTGTCTGCATTGTGAAGCTTCTCTGTGTGACAATCACCTGAGAGTCCACAGCAAGTCACCAGAACACGTCTTATGTGACCCCACCACTTCCCTGGAGAACAGGAAATGCTCCGTCCATAAGAAGATCCTGGAGTATTACTGCACTGAGGACTCCACCTATATCTGTGTGTCCTGCAGGCTGGATGGAGAACATCGGGGACACAAGGTGGAAACTCTGGATGAAGCCTCTGAGATGAAGAAGAAGAAACTGAGAAATGTTCTGCAGAAACTGATGACAGAGAGAGAGGAGACGGAGAAAAGAGTCCAGAGTCTGCAGGAACGCAGGAGAAAAGTACAAGGAAAAGCAGATGATGAAACAGAGAGAGTCGCTGCCCTGTTCAGAGACCTCAGAAGACGTCTGGAAGACCTGAAGAAGAGAGTCCTGATTGAGATCTCCGGGCAGGCAGAGCGGGTCTCCTTATCACTGTCTGATATGATCCAACAGCTTGAAATAAAGAAAGAGGAGATGTCCAGGAAGATGAATGACATTGAGGAACTGTGTAACACGACGGATCCACTGACTGTCCTACAGGAATCAGACATAAGTGACTTGTGTGATATTCAGAATGGAGATGATGAGGACAGAGACAGACATGATAAACTCCTCCATGATGGAGGGGATCTGGATGTGGCGCAGATCTCACACACATTACACACAGGTTTTTCTGATATCATGTCTACGGTAAATGTACATAAATGTACAGGCGCACATGTCTATCCACATTCTAGGAGAAAGGGCAAAGGTCACATCAATGTTGAACCATCCAGACCAAGCCTCCAACCCTCCCCCACCATACAACACTCACACCGCCAGGCTGGTGGACCAAATATTGGGGCTGTCCAGCAAACATCGGGGGTGTCGGGGGTTACAGACATAATACTAGATGTGAGAACAGCTGGCAATGGTCTACATATATCAGATGACAGGAGAACTGTATCCTGGTCATCATCACGTCAGAATCTCCCAGAAACACCAGAGAGATTTCAGTATCCTCAGGTGATAAGTAGTCAGAGTTTCTCCTCAAGGCGACATTACTGGGAAGTGGATGTCGGGGGGTCAGTGCACTGGATTGTCGGGATCTGCTACCCCAGTATAGACAGGAGAGGAGATCAGTCATGGATTGGATGTAATAAGAAGTCCTGGAGTTTGGGGAGGGGGTGGGGTAATCAGTACTCAGTGGTACATGACAGTAATCAGATCCTTTTACCCGACAAAGTCTCCAGTAAGAGAGTCAGGATAGATCTGGATTATGAGGCTGGGCGGATCTCCTTTTATGATCTGTGTGACCCAATCCGACACCTCCACACCTTCACCACCACCTTCACCGAGCCCCTCCATGCTGTGTTATGTGTATGGAAAGGTTGTATAAAGATATCTGGGGGAATCAGAGATGAGAAATCAGCTCAGGGACTGGTGAATTCACAGGGGGGAGAATTTGACTGGAGCAATACTTAGCCAATAAGAGAAAGAAGTGAAAAAGAACCACCATTCCTGATTTATTTATAAAGCTGCAGGCTTCGGGGCCGTCATCTTCATCTTAAACCTCAATTCACTACCTAGTGTGTTACTCACCAGGAACAAACATGCAGGAGGTCAGATTATTTCGGTTTCGCTGGTTGCATGCTTGTTCTAGTTTACTAAAAGACTAGACAGTGTAGCCAGGGTAGAGATGAGAGCCCTGTAGCCTGCACATGTGAAGTGTATATTTAGCCAAAATGATTTTTCTCTTTAGTTCCATTCAGAACCATAGGGTATTGGAGTTGGACACTAGGCAGAAAAAAGACTTGGCTATGCCTATGGGCAGTCCTAGCTGGTATACATCCATCTCTCTGCTAAAGGCCTTCAGTTTTTTTTTTCTGCCTAGTGAGAAGTAAGGACCTAGTTCCCTGATGGGATTTCTGGTCCTGGCACTTTTTTCTTTTTAAATGACATTTTTTCTCCTGTTCTTTTTTCCTGTGAGATCTACAATCAACTGTCAGGCTGGGCGATGGGCTGGATGGCTAGATTCAGTGGTCCGCCAGGCTGTGCACTGGGTCAGCCAAGACATAGCTCTACTGAATGGGGGCTGGCCTGCAAGTTAAATGCCTCACAATGTTGTATACGATCGGGTCTTGGCCCGAGTCACAGTGTTCCTCCTGGCCAACAGCCCGCCTGTAACGTTCATGCGTTTTTTGATTACTGGATGGATTTACAGCTGCAGAACTATTACACTCAGTATCCTTATAGAGATCTGTTGAACAACATATCCAACTCTCAGGACTTCATCATTGTGCACAGCCTGTATACAAATTACATATACTCAATCAGATGTATAGATGGAGGGATAGAATATATGAGAAGTATAGATGAGTGACAGGCAATTGTATAGTGGGCACTTAGGAGTAACGAGGAGAGTTGCAGGTGGTAATAATAGGCAGATAGGTTCTGATGTCAAGTATAATGCAGATGGTAAGAGGACACAGATGGAGTATACTTCAGACAGAGTAACCTAGTGCAAGGATAGTGTAGGTAGTCCCAAGAGCTAACAGTCTTATGCAGATGATAGGAGATAGATAGATAGTCTTGGTAGTTGCAGTAGATGACAGTAGGAGTGCAGTTAGTAAGGAATCCCCTGTGGGGTACTTATCACTTAGATAGGTTAGTAAGGATAGAGTCCAATGGTGAGAGGTGATCCCGTAGCTGGGTACGGATCAGCAGCGAGGTTCCGGCTTCGGTTCAGCAAAGGGAAATGCCAGCAGCTCTGACTTCACAGGAGAAGGTGCGGTGAACATGTGGTTTGAACGAGCAATGAGTGAGGGAAAACCGGCTCATAGCGGCGCTCAGCAATGATGTCATCCGGTCTTAAAGGTACATGCGTCTCTTGTGCAACAAGATGAGACGCAATCAGAAAAGGAGAAATATATGGAACAAGGGTACCAGCGGTACCAGAACATTACAGTACCCCCCCCTTAAGGCCGGCTCCGGAAGGCCTCTAGACTTGGTTTTTCTGGATATTTCGAGTGGAAATTGCGAATCAGCCTAGGGGCATGTATATCGGAGGTATCCAGCCAGGTGTCATCTTGGGGCCCATAGTTCTTCCATCGTACAAGATACTGGAGTCTTCTTCTATTGAAACGGGAATCCAAAATTTCTTTTATCTCAAATTCTTCTCCACCTTCCACTTGTACAGGAGGTGGAGGTGAGATAGTAGGCCTTATTCCTTGGTTAGGAACATGGGGCTTCAGTAGGGACACATGGAAGATGGGGTGTATCTTAAGGTCTGTTGGTAATGTGAGTTGTACAGCCGCTTTTCCAATAAGCTTCTGTATTGGGAATGGTCCCAGAAATAGAGGCCCAAGTTTCTTACTAGGGATCTTTAATCTTAGATTTTTTGTAGAAAGCCAAACAAGATCCCCAATGGCATATTGGGGAGAGGGTTTCCTACGGAGGTCGTAGTACCTCTTTTGTTGGCTATGAGCATGTGATATGGTATTGTTGAGTAATCCCAGAGAATCCTTTATCTGGGCAAGATAATCAGATGCCACTGGATTACTTGATGGCAAGATACGTGGTGGAAGGAGTGTGGGATGAAACCCATAATTTAAGTAGAATGGACTTTGTTTAGTAGTGCTATGAGTCGCGTTGTTATAGGCGAATTCTGCCAGCGGGAGGAGATCCGCCCAATCGTCCTGTAGGTACGAAGTATAGCAACGCAGGTACTGCTCAATGCACTGGTTAACTCTCTCTGTCTGTCCGTTGGTCTGAGGGTGGTAGGGAGAAGTAAGTTTACGCTCTATTCGTAGTATCTGACATAGAGCTAGCCAAAACTTTGAGATGAATTGTGAACCACGGTCAGACAGCAGTGTTTTTGGAATACCATGTAACTTAAAGACATGTTTCACGAGTAATTCCGCTGTTTGTTTAGACGAAGGCAGTTTTCGGATAGGAGTGAAATGTGCCATCTTGGTCAGATGGTCTACTGACACCAAGATGGTGTTGAATCCTTTGGAAGGTGGTAGTTCCACTATGAAATCTAAGTATACCACTTCCCACGGAACCTGGGGTATCGGTAAACTACAAAGTAACCCCGATGGTTTCGTATTGTCAATTTTAGACCTGGCACATATATCGCAAGATGAAACGAACTTTTTTACGGTTGTCTTCATGTCTGGCCACCAAAACTGCCTCGTAAGTAGATTGAAAGTTTTAGTCATACCCATATGTCCTGCCAGAGGTACATCATGCGACAATTGCAAAATCTTGGTTCGCATAGTAGGGGGTATGTATAATTTTTTATTGTAGTAAAGGAAGCCTTCTGCGTCAGTAGTTAGTTGTGGTGGAGGTGAATCCAGTCCTATGCTGTGCAAAATTTCCTCCTTCAGGGAACGAATGACACCGATAATACGCTCAAGTGGTATTATAGGAACTGAGGGAACCTCGGTGCAATCCTTTTCAGCTAGTCGTGAAAGCGCATCCGCTTTTTTATTTTTCTCTGCAGGCGTGTAGTCACTAAGAAATTAAACCTCAGAAAGAATAACGACCACCGTACCTGCCGGTGGGAAAGAGTTCTATTAGTCTGAAGGTATTGAAGGTTTTTGTGATCGGTATATATCAAGATTGGCAATTGAGTACCCTCAAGTAGATGTCTCCAATTTTCTAACGCCAGTTTTATGGCTAGTAACTCCTTTTCACCTACTGGGTAGTTCACCTCGGGGCTGCTTAACGACTTCGAGAAAAAAGCAACTGGGTGAAGCGGTGAGGTGTTTGTTGGTCGTTGTGAGAGAACTGCTCCTACTGCCATATTTGACGCATCTACCTCCAAGATGTATTGAAGGGATGGGTCTGGATGGCATAGTATGGGGGCAGTAGTGAAGCTTGATTTCAGCAGACAGAATGCTCCATTTGCTTCTTTTGACCAATTGAATGTTTTTTTCGTGCTTGTGAGTTGTGTGAGAGGTTTCACAATCGCAGAGAAATTTTTGATGAATTTCCTATAGTAGTTAGAGAATCCTAGGAACCTTTGTAATGCTTTGCGAGTTGTTGGCACAGGCCAATCCAGAATGCAGGATATTTTGCTCATGTCCATTTTGATTCCGTCTTTAGATATAATATATCCTAGAAACAGTACTTCCTCTTTATGAAATAAACATTTTTTTGATTTAACATATAGGTTATGTGCAAGTAGTCTTGACAACACAAGTCTCACATGTTTTATGTGCTCAGGTAAGGAATGAGAATAGATGAGTATATCATCTAAATATACCACAACACAAACGTCAAGCAAATCTCTGAATATCTCATTTATAAAATGTTGGAAAGCTGCGGGAGCATTACATAGCCCGAAAGGCATCACAAGGTACTCAAACAGTCCGTATCTGGTTCTGAATGCCGTCTTCCATTCATCCCCCTTACGGATTCGAATTAAATTATATGCTCCCTTTAAGTCCAACTTTGTAAAGAAAGAAGCTCCACGCACCTGTTCGATAAGTTCAGGAATAAGAGGCAAAGGATAACGATCCTTTATAGTAATGGTATTTAATTGTCTGAAATCAATGATAGGCCTAAGACTCGAATCCTTATTGCGGACAAAAAAAGAGTCCAGCAGCAATGGAGGAAGTAGAAGGTCGGATGAATCCTTTTGCCAAGTTCACATCCAGGTACTCCTTTTAGATGAGAGAGTTCATCCTGTGAAAGAGGATAAACATGACCAAAAGGCAGCTTGCTATTAGGGAGTAGGTCGATACAACAGTCATAGTCCCTATGGGGAGGTAGCATTTGAGCGTTTTTTTCAAGAAAAACCTCCGATAAATCCTGATAACACTTGGGTATAATGTTATCCGGCACTACAGACAGGATCCTATCATATGTGGGGAGATTACATGTCGTTTCACAATAGTGAGAAGAGAAGGCTAGCGTTCTCGTTTTCCAATCGATGATTGGTTGATGTATGTGTAACCAGGGAAGTCCCAAAATGATTGGGAAATGGGGTGAAGTTAATACATCAAAGGTGGTGGTCTCTACATGAGACCCGTCAGCAGTTACAAGAAGTGCCTGTGTTTGACTGGTGATAGGACCAGAGGATAAAGGGGTACCGTTAATAAAACTAACGGAAACAGGTTTTGGTTTTGAAACAATAGGTATTTTATTGAGGGAGACGAAACAAATGTCAATGTAGTTTCCACAAGATCCTGTGTCGATCATAGCCTTGGTGGTGATCCTAGTTTGGTCCCACTGCAATGTTAAATGAACAAAAAGATAAGGATTAGAAAAGGAAGTTGTGAGTCCCCCTAGTAAGACATTTGAACACTCACCCTCTGGGATGCGCAGTACATGCAGAGATGTTCGGTTTTCCTCCTGGCACGTTCAGAAAAGGACAGAGGTGGGCGTATCATTCCTACTTCCATAGGAGTAGGGTCAGCAGGCAACATCCGAGAAGGACTGGAAAATGGTGAGCCCATCTTTTCAGCCTTTCTTTCTCGTAGTCGTCTGTCAATATTGATACTGGTCTGTATGAGTCCCTCTAGAGTGCCAGGTAAATCCGCTCGGGCGAGCTCGTCTTTTACGGCCTCAGATAGGCCGAGTCTGAACTGCGTTCTTAAAGATGTGTCGTTCCACCCTGAATCGGGGGACCATCTTTTAAAATTTGCCACGCAATCTTCAACAGGTCTCCTCCCTTGTTTTAAGGCCTTAATTGGGTATCAGCAGTACTCTGCTTATTGGGGTCTTCATACAAAGTACCACGTTGTGCTAGGAACAAAGGGTAGGAGTTGAGGAGTGGGTCATCCTTCTCAAAGAGAGCGTCTGCCCAGGCCCGGGGTTCATCCGTCAAGTAGGAGATAGTGGTGCAAACCTTAATTTGGTCAGTGGTGTAGGTTAGAGGTTTTAATAGAAAAAGCAATCGGCATGCGTTTTTAAATTCACGGAATTTGCTCCGATCACCCGAAAACACTAAAGGAGGGTTTATCTGAGGTTCACGGGGCTGAGCAGTAGGAAGCTGTGCAAGACGGCCAACCTGCTGTCTCAAGGCCTGATTTTCATTTTGTACCTCTGTAAGCGCAAGGATCAATGCATCTACTTGCTGTTTTAATTGTAATACATGAGTGGGTAATTCTGCTGAATCCATATTTTTTTTAAGGCTCGTTCAATCTGTAACGTTCATGCGTTTTTTGATTACTGGATGGATTTACAGCTGCAGAACTATTACACTCAGTATCCTTATAGAGATCTGTTGAACAACATATCCAACTCTCAGGACTTCATCATTGTGCACAGCCTGTATACAAATTACATATACTCAATCAGATGTATAGATGGAGGGATAGAATATATGAGAAGTATAGATGAGTGACAGGCAATTGTATAGTGGGCACTTAGGAGTAATGAGGAGAGTTGCAGATGGTAATAATAGGCAGATAGGTTCTGATGTCAAGTATAATGCAGATGGTAAGAGGACACAGATGGAGTATACTTCAGACAGAGTAACCTAGTGCAAGGATAGTGTAGGTAGTCCCAAGAGCTAACAGTCTTATGCAGATGATAGGAGATAGATAGTCTTGGTAGTTGCAGTAGATGACAGTAGGAGTGCAGTTAGTAAGGAATCCCCTGTGGGGTACTTATCACTTAGATAGGTTAGTAAGGATAGAGTCCAATGGTGAGAGGTGATCCCGTAGCGGGGTACGGATCAGCAGCGAGGTTCCGGCTTCGGTTCAGCAAAGGGAAATGCCAGCAGCTCTGACTTCACAGGAGAAGGTGCGGTGAACATGTGGTTTGAACGAGCAATGAGTGAGGGAAAACCGGCGATTGAAATAGCCGCTCATAGCGGCGCTCAGCAATGATGTCATCCGGTCTTAAAGGTACATGCGTCTCTTGTGCAACAAGATGAGACGCAATCAGAAAAGGAGAAATATATGGAACAAGGGTACCAGCGGTACCAGAACATTACACCGCCATTTCAGTTGTGAGGGGTAAAGTCTGGAGTGGTACCCACCTGGTTTCATGGTATGGTGAGATAGATGTCCCCCCTTGCCCCCTGGATGTGGTGTCGGGTGGACGCGGGCACCCCCCTGGGATGGTCGGACCTGTGGGTTCCCCTCCTTCCCCCCTCTGATTTGGTGGTCCCTGTAGGCCATCTTTGTACCCCCCCGGGGTAGCTCGGTGGGTTGGCAGGTGAATGGGGCTGGTGTGCAGCACTGTACTGGTGGGGGGGGGGGGGTGGGTGCCCTTGGACACCGCTCATGTTAGCCATTTTGCTGTGGTCGGCGCCATTACCTTGGGGCCTGTGTATTCCTCTATACCGGCAGCCATGTTTGTGTAGTCTGTTACAATGGGCAAACCGAAAATGACGCCAAACCCGCCTTTTCCTGGACGTTCACCACGGGGTCCTGGAGGAGTGTGGAGGCTAGCCTCTGGCCTACTGACTATGGGCCCTGGCTTTTACGGGACCTTACTGTGACGGGAGTCACTTTGGTTGGGGGGACCGTGGAACCCAGCTTACCTTGGAGATGTTGAGAAATCCCTCTCTCGGCTCCCTAGGCCCTTCTTATGTGTAAGTCACCCTGTGTTTATTAGGGGCACAGGGTGACCGAGAAAATGATAGACAACTACTTAATGGACACTGAGAATATGGTTTTTGATATGAATATGGTTTACTTCAAATGGTACAGTAATATTTGTCCACAATATCCCACAAGAAAGCTATGATACATTAATTCCACTGCAGAGTCCTCTTCTGCCTTGACAAACGACATGGAGATCACTATACAGCCCTTGAAAGAGTTTGGTTGGCTTCTAAACTACCAGAAGTATGCTCTGATTCCATCCAGAAAATTGGATTTTCTGGGTCTGACTCTTGATTCAGCTCTAGCCACAGTGTTCCTTCTTATGGACGAACTCCAGAAGTTGCATGCTGCGATTTATCTATTGCTGTCCAATAGGTGGTCCTCCTCTGGACTTGCATGTGGGTGCTAGGCCTGATGGTGTCTACCGTAAAGGCGGTTCCATTTGCACAATTCTATATGAGGTCCCTCCAAAGGGAGATCTTGGTGAAATTGGTGTGTCCAAAGTCTCTTGAAAATCAGATTCAACTGAGCCAGGAAAGCAGGGGTTTCCTGGTCTGGTGGCTTTGCTCTCTGGCTCTTCCACAGGACAGATCTTTTCTCCCTTTTATTGGACAGTGGTCACTACGGACGCCAAGGTTGTTGGACGCTGGAAAAATCCAGACTACTGATCAATGTCTTGGAACTTTGGGCAATCAGGCTATGCATGGTTTACTAGACAGATCAACTCCAGGGGGCTCCCGGTACGGATTCAGTTGGACAATGCCACGGCGGTGGCTTATGTCAATCACCAGGGCAGAACAAAAATTGTGTTGACAGTTCTGGAAGTAGCCGGCGTTCTCCAATGGCCCTCTCCAGCGTACACTTTCCAGAAGTAGAAAACTGGTAGGTGGACTATCTCATTCGGCAGGCGTTGGACCAAGGGGAGTGGTCCCTTCATCCAGATGTGTTTCATCTGGTATGTGTGCGGCAGGGCACCCCGAGATGGATCTTTTGGTGTCTCTGTTCAAAAGAAAGGTACAGAGGTTTGTGGCAAGGTCACGGGATCCTCTGGCGGATGCCACAGATGCTCTGGTGGCCCGTGGGGCCAATATGGTCTGATCTACGCCTTCCCTCCTCTCAAGCTTCATCTGCGGCTTCTGCGCAGGATCGAAGCTGAAAGGATTCCGGTCATTCTGGTGGCCCCGGACTGGCCTCGCCGGTCCTGGTACGCCGACCTGGTGCAATTGGTCGCAGATGTTCTTTGGAGGCTGCCTCTCATGGAGTACCTGCTTTCCCAAGGGCCGATCTTCCATCCTGCTTTACAGTCACTGGCTTTGACGGGCTAGCTGTTGAAAACCAGGTGCTGAAGTATAGAGGTTTGCCTGGGTTGGGACTTCCAAAATTGCTGAAGGCTAGGAAGTATACTTCTAGAAAGATTTACCATTGTATGTGGAAAGCCCACATTTTGTGGTGTGAGTCGATTGGTGTTTACCCTCATTCTTTTTTGGGTTGATTGGATTTTGACCTTCTTTCAATGAAGTGTTGAGCAGAAGTTGGCCTTAGATACCATCAAGGGCCAGGTGTCTGCCTTGGCGGTCTTCTTTCAGCGACCCTTGGCTACAAATTCATTGGTGCGTACTTTTATTCAAGGGGTTTGACACCTGACTCCGTCAGTGCGGTCTCCTCTACCGCTATGGGATTGGTGCTCCCAATTCTCCAAAAGCCTCCCTTTGCAAATATTTGGGTGATTCGCCTGGTTATGCTATCTCAGAAGGTAGATTTTTTGGTGGCCATCACCTCTGCTCGCAGGGTGTCGGAACTGGAGAAGTTATCTTGTCGCATCCCCTATCTGGTGGTCCACAAAGATAAGGTGGTTCTTCATCCATGTCTGTCGTTCCTACCCAAGGTAGTCTCCATTTGAATGAAGACATTGTGTTGCCTTCCCGCTCATCCCAAGGAATTCACAATGCATGCCCTGGATGTGGTTCGGGCGATACGGGTGTATCTTGCAGCCACAAAGTCCTTTTTCGGAGGTCAGACTCACTGTGATCACGGATGGGCAAAGAAAAGGGCTGTCCACTTCCTCTGCAAACATTTCCAGACGGATAAGACAGACGGTGACTCAGGCCTATTCTATCAGGGGTCAGGTTCCTCCTTTGCCTATAACGGCACACTCTACTCAGGCGCTTAGTGCTTCTTGGGCCTTCCATTATCAGGTGTTAGTGGCGCAGGTTTGCAAGGCGGCCACTTGGTCGTCAGTGCATACTTTCACTAATTTCTAAAAGTGGATGTGCTGTTATCTGCGGATGTTTCCTTTGGCCGCAAGGTTTTGCAGGCTGCTGTTTAGAGGGTCTGTCCTCTCTTTGGGGGTGTGTTGTTCAGGTTGGGCTCCAGTTATTTTTTTATTGAGTTCCTGTTACCTGGTTGGCTCTGGGATTTTTTTCTGTCCTACCCCTCATGTTTTGACACTGCTTGGGGATGTCCCTATGGTTCTGAATATGGAGCGCTGTGTCCGTTAACGAATGAAAGCGAAAATATGATTTTTATACGTACTGTAAAATCCGATTCTCTGAGTTCATTGACGGACATAGCATTCAAGAACGTAAGAGAGATCTCTCTTTTGGAGCCTCAGAAAGCAATACAATTCAGACAGGGCTTCTAATCCTCCTCCAATCCATCTAAAATCAGAAAAATAGGTTCTGTCTGGACACACTTTAATACCCACAATGCTGATTCCTAAATTTCTGTTGGTCAAGCTGATAAGGTGTTCAGCGATAACAGAAATGAATGTCTCTTGTAATTAATAACGTTCTCCTTGTTCAAATTCTTAAGTGAATGATTTAATATGTAAATGTTTGTTTGGGACGATCCTACATGGCAACCGTCTAGGTTTGGAGGGTGAAATTATTATCATACAGGATTTATACCATTAACTGGTCCAAGTCAGTCTTGCTGGTGTTGGATGGCTCTGTTTCTCCAAATCTGCCCCTGTCCTACCCAGTATGCCTTGTTTCTAATTTTAAATACCTTAGTTTAGTGCTCTCTAGGGAGGTCACAGAATTTGCGGGGATAAATATTAACCCTTTACTTAATCACTTCCATGATAAAACCAAGCTATGGCAGAAATGATGGCTTTTCCTGATCGGTTGAGCCAGATTGGTTAAAATTATACTTATGCCCCAACCATTATACTTGCTACACAACTCTCCTGTAGTTATTCCTCTTAAAACGCTCCACACTGTAAACTCCCTTTACCTTTCCCTTTTATGGAAGCAGGGCTCTCCCTGGATAAGGCTGGAGCATCTTCAACACCCAATTGGTATTTGCCATTGAACACCAGAATTGGCAGGTCCGCCACTGGCGCCCTGTGCTTTTCACAGATGAGAGCAGGTTCACTCTGAGCACGTGACAGATGTAAAAGAGTCTGGAGATGCCATAGAGAATGCTATGCTGCCTGTAAAATGGTTCAGCATGAACGGTTTGGTGGTGGGTCAGTGATGGTCTGAGGAGGTATATCCATGGAGGGACCCACAGACTACAGGCTAGACAATGGCACCCTGACTGCTATTTAGTATTGGGATGAAATCTTTGGACCCATTGTCAGACCCTACACTGGTGCAATGGGTCCTGGGTTCCTCCTGGTGCACAACAATGCCCAGCACCATGTGGCGAGTGTATGCAGCCAGTTCCTGGAGGATGAAGGAATTAAAACCAATAAATGGTCCCCACGCTTGCCTGACCTAAATCCGATAGAACACCTCTGAGACATTATGTTTCGGTCCATCCGACGCCGCCAGTTGCATCTTGGTCTGTTAAGGAGCCCAGTGATGCCCTGGTCCAGATCTGGGAGGAAATACCCCAGGACACCATCCGTCGTCTCATTAGGAGCATGCCCCGATGTTGTCAGGCATTCATACAAGCACGTGGGGGCCATACACACTACTGACAACCATTCTGAGTTGCTAAAAAAAAAAATTCAGCCTGCTGCATGATTTTTGGGGGTGTCTTTGAATTCAACCCTCTGTAGGTTGATAATTTCCATTTCCATTAAACAGTGTGGCATCCTTTCATTCCTAACACATTACCCAGTCCATATCAGTATAGATATCCAGCATGGTATTTTTTCCATTCAAATTTGATGTGTTTTCAAAGTGTTCCTTTCATTTTTTGAGCAGTGTATATCTGCACAGTTTCAGCATATGGTAGTGGGCATGTCCCCTCCAGTTAGCAGCACTCCGATGCCTCAGGATGCTACTTTGAGTGAAGAAAGTGAAGAACTACTTTTAAAGTCCCTGTCTTAAGGACTAGAATCCCACTCCTTTGCAAAGCCCAATAGATTTTATCTCGCCTATCGGCTGAGGCACAAGGTATGGCATAGAGCTCAGCAACTGCATGGGGTTATGGGGTACACTAGCTTTAGCACTTTATGGAAAAACCCTACTTATCCAGAACTAGCTAAGCTGCGGTATGCCCCCAAGTGGCAAGAATATGGTATCATGTATGTAAAGCAGATTTTTACTGGTGGTCAGTTGATGCCTTTCTCTGCTCTGCAAGCCATATTTGGTTTCCACCTGCAGATGATCTATTATTTGCAATTAAGGCACGCAGTGTCAGCTTAATGTTTTCTATGATGCAAGAAGTTACTTTCACTATGGATTTAATTTCTGTTATTTACAGCTGCTTGGGACATACCTGGACCCCTGTAGGACTAGAGTGCAGTTGGAGCTGGATGTGGGCAAATTGACAGGAAATCAATGGAAGGAAGCTGTAGAGGCAGCACTTTTCCACTGCAAGTACCGGCTCGGCTCTACTCAGCCCTGCTTGGCCTGGTTTGGTTTTCCACTGCATGGTACCACATGGTACGGTGTTGGAACGGTTCGGTACGGTTTGGTATGGTTTGCTTTTCCACTAAAGTAGTACTAAAGTAAGTGGGTGTGATAACAACGATTCTCTGACCAATCAGTGGCTAGTAGTGACTGCATGCAAAGGATTGTGGGATATGGTACCGGTATGGTACCTCTTGGAACCACAATCGAGCTGGTACTGTTTTAGAGAGCCGTACTGTTCGTTTCCATGTAGTGGAAAAGTGCCGCCGTACCATACCGTACCGAACCGTTCCAACACCATACCATGCGGTACCAGCAGTGGAAAAGCACAAAAGCGAGCCGAACCGTTCGGTTCCATGCAGTGGAAAAGCCCCATCATTGTGTCGCAACACCTCTCACAGTTCTATATCCTGCTTAGAGTACATTATGCCCCTTTCAAATTGCATAAAGTTTGCCTACTGGCAGACCCCCTTTGTCCCAAGTGTCGGAGGAATCATGCGGATCTACTTCATATGCTATGGTGCTGCCCTAAGCCCCATAGATATTGGGACACCATCCTTTGTACAAATAATCAGGCTTTCCAATTGAATTTATTTCTGGATCCCTTATCTTGTATCCTTGGTATTTTGAGGCTGTTTCCAGAGCCTTATTTCGGGCTCGTAAAGTGATTTTGATGTATTGGTAAAGTTCCTTGCCCCCGTCCCCACAGAACTGGATTACCAATATGAGTACCACCCTTCATTATGAAAAAAAAATTATATACCAACATAGGGGCTGTCCCACCAAATTTCACAGGGTATGGGATGGATGGCTGTCAATACTGGGGTTAGCACCCTTGGAGCTGGTTTTACATCGGTTACTAGGTTGAGGTTGAGTTACATAGTTTGTGAGGTTGAAAAAAGACATCAGTCCATCCAGTTCAACCTATGATGTGTGTGTGTGTTTGCTGTTAACCGTACATTGTATACCCCTGTATGTTGTACATTGTATACCCCTGTATGTTGTACATTGTATACCCCTGTATGTTGTGGTCTTTAAGGTGCCCATCTAATAGTTTTTTGAAACTATTGATGCTCCCTGCTGATACGACTGCTTGTGGAAGCGAATTCCACATCCTTACCACTCTGACAGTGAAGAACCCCTTACGTATTTTAAGGTTAAACCGTTTTTCCTCTAGTTTTAGTGAGTGGCCACATGTCTTATTGTATTCCCTTTCTCTAAAAAGTTTGTTCCTTATGCTAGGGTCACCAGTACAGTATTTGTACATTGATATCATATCCCCCCTCAATCTTCTCTTCTCCAGAGAGAATAGGTTCAGTGCTTTTAGTCTTTCCTCATAGCTGATGTCCTCCTTTCCCCTAATTATTTTTGTTTCCCTTCTCTGGACTTTCTCCAGTTCCAGCACATCCTTCCTGAGGACCGGTGCCCAGAACTGGACAGCATACTCCAGATGTGGCCGGACCAGAGTCTTGTAGAGTGGGAGAATAATCTCTTTATTTCTGGAGTGAATCCCCTTTTTTATACATCCCAGTATTCTGTTGGCTTGCAGCGGCTTGGCATTGCATTCCACTGCCAAGCCTGTTTTCCACTAGGACCCCCAGGTCCTTTTCCATCTTAGATTCATTCACCCAGAGGTTTCCCCCCTAGTGAGTAGCTTGCTTTTGTGTTTCTGACGCCCGTTGTCAGGCCTATTGACTAGTCACTATGTTACCTGAGGTTCGTTTTTACCCCCCGTATTCTTGGTTTAATTGCATGGCTGTTTAATACCTACCTTGTATATTGCTCAATGTGTGTCAATATTTCTTTGTCCACTTGCATATTCAAGTGTTAGATATTATACTGTGACACAGATGTTCTGTAACTCTTTTCTGTGCTGGTTAATAAACTTGGTCTTTGATTCAAAAAATGTATACACTCACTGGCCACCTTATTCAGTACACCTTGCTAGTACCAGGTTGGACCCCCTTTTGCCGTCATTGTTTGTGGCATAGGTTCAACAAGGCGTTGAAAACATTCCTCAGAGATTTTTGGTCCATAGCGACATGATAGCATCACACAGTTGCTGCAGATTTGCCTGCTGCACATCCATGAAACCATTCTTCCATTCCACCACATCCCAAAGGTGCTCTTTTGGATGTGGTGAGCATGGAGGCAATTGGAGGACAGTGACCTCATTGTCATGGTGAAGAAACCAGTGGTGAGATGATTGGAGCTTTGTGACATGGTCCATTATCCTGCTGGAAGGAGCCATCAGAAGATGGGGACACTGTGGTCATAAAGGGATGGACATGGTCAGCAACAATACTCAGGTAGGCCTTGGCATTTAAACGATACTCAATTAGTATTAAGGGGCCCAAAGTGTGCCAAGAAAATATTCTCCACATCATTACTTCACCATCACCAGCCTGAACCCCCTAATTCAAGGCAGGATGGATCCATGCTTATGCCAAATTCTGATTCTACCACCTTAATGTCGCAGCTGAAATCGAGACTCATCAGATTAGCCAACATTTTTGCACTCTACTATTGTCCAATTTTGGTGAGCCTGTGTGAAATTGTAGCCTCCGTTTCCTATTCTTAGCTGACTGGAGTGGCACCCGGTGTGGTTTTCTGATGTTGTAACCCATCTGCTTCAAGGTTCAATGTGTTGTGCGTCTTGGATGTAACGAGTGGTTATTTGAGTTACTGTTGCCTTTCTATCATCTGGAACCAGTCTGCCCATTCTCCTCTGACATCAACAAGGCATTTTCCTCCACAAAACTGCCGCTCACTGGATATTTTCTCTTTTTCAGACCATTCTCTGTAAACCCGAGAGAATGACGTGCATGAAAATCCCAGTAGATCAGCAGTTTGAATGTGGCAAGGTTGTTGGTGCCTGACAGGCTGGTCTGAAGATTTCACAAAGTAAATTAAATCCCCTTTCTTTCCCATTCTGATGCTCGGTTTGAACTTCAGCAAGTCGTCCTCCCCACGTCTAGATGCCTAAATGCATTAGGTTGCTGCCATGTGATTGGCTGATTAGCAATTTGTGTTACCAAGCAATTGAACCAGTGTACCTAATAAGGATGCCGATGAGTGTATATCATGTCTGTATCAGGGAGGTTGCTGGTTGTCAGAGCACCAGGAGTGATTTCTGTATTCTTGGTGTTCAGTAAATAACAGGGAAAATCCCAAAAAATGGCATGCACCTCACTGCTTCAAGGTTGGATGTGTTGTGCATTCAGAGATGGTATTCTGCATACCTTGGTTGTAACAAGTGGTTATTTGAGTTACTGTTGCCTTTCTATTTTATCTGGAAACAGTCTGCCCATTCTCTTTTGGCATCAACAAGGCATCTTCTGCCACACAACTGCCGCTCGCTGGATATTTTCTCTTTTTCCCACCACTTTCTGTAAACCCGAGAGATGGTTGTGTGTGAAAATACCAGAAATACTCAGACCAGCCTGTCTGCCACCAACAACCATGCCACGTTCAAAGTCACTTAAATCCCCTTTCTTTCCATTCTGGATGCTCGGTTTGAGCTTTAGCAAGTCCTCTTCACTATGTCTAAATGCATGGAGTTGCTGCCATGTGATTGGCTAATTAGCACTTTGTGTTACCAAGCAATTGAATAGGTGTACCTAATAAAGTGGCCAGAGAGTGTATATTGTACATTCACATCAGTCCCTGCCCTCAAGGAGCTTACAATCTAATGTCCCCAACTCGCATTCATACATATACTTAGTGGTGACCATTACCCTTGAAAAAGGCTCACTTGTGGCCGAAACACGTTGGGAACGCAGGAGAAACTCTCTGATTTGAATTTCCAGGCTATACAGCGTAGAACGACAGAGACCTATCCTTTAAATCACCATAAATCACATGTCACGAAAACTTCCAACTTCTTACACCTCTTCACTTGGGTCTATAACCCATCACTATTATCTATGTACTTATCTTGTACACTGCTTAATCTTATTTATTAAATCGTCTTGTTTTTACATAAATTGTGTACTACCCTTACTAAATTTACCTGCCTAAAAAGTCCCACCCAACTTGGCATGAGGTACCAACCCACACACACATATACTTAGTAGGACCAATTTAGACCGGAGCCAGTTAACCTACCAGCATGTCTTTGGAGTGTGGGAGGAAACCCACGCAGGCACAGGGAGAACATGCAAACTCCATGCAGGTAGTGTTGTGGTTTGAACTGACAACTCGAATACTGCCAGGTGGAAGTGCTAACCACTTAGCCACTGTGCTGCCCATACAGTATTGATAGGGGAATCCCTCCCGCAGCGCTATGGTGTTTTCCCCTGCCAGCAGAACACAATGATCACTGCTAGCAGCTATAGCCGCTGTCAGTAATTGCATTAAAAAAAAAAAACACACAAACAGGCTGGCTGTACTGAAGTCGATCAACTCCAGTACAACCAGCCTACCCATATACGGATCAAATCTCAGCCAGTCCCTGCTGAACCAAGATTTGATCCATGAATTAGTAAAGCAGACACCATTGGACAACAGCATTGTCAGTCCTGGGGGGGGGGGCAGAGTGTTAGATGATCAGTTTTAGGTGGGCTTAGCAAACACATTGAAGGTGAACTCCAGATAATCCTTTTTCCCAAGAGGAGAAATTGTTTGCTATAACTAATTGTAAAAGTATCTCAATGAATAAAAGCTGATCGTTGCAAGTATCCTGGCTGGAGAGCTTGGATTGATAGGAGGTTGAAAAAACCAGTAGATTTATCGTAGGGATTGCCAGGTGGGAAAAAAAACAAAAAAACGCAGTCATTACATCTGAGAATTGATGAGCTGAAATGTAATAACTTTTTTGTTTTTTAAACTCCATTCACAACAGGAGTGCTGTGGGACCATGTGCAAAATTTCCTGAAACACACTCGGAGGTACCATTAAAGCGGAGTTCCGGGCACAAAATCGACCTAATCGATTTTGTGCCCATCCGCTTGGTCTCCTTCACCTGAAAAGGAATTGGATAGTTAGGTTTTTTTTTTTTTTTTTAACTTACCTTGTAATTCTAGAAAGAAATACTCACCTATTTTGCACTTCCTCCCTCTGTGGCCGCGGCCCGCGACGTCTCTTCCGGTTTGCAATGATTCCTGGGAGCTGAACGTCATCGCTCCCAGGAATCAATGCGACGGCACCGGCCCCTCTCGTCACTTCCGGGGCGACGCTGCATTCCCTGCTAAACAGCTTCTGGGCATGCCCAGAAGCTGTGGAGGAATGAGGCGCCGCACCGGAAGTGATGAGAGGAGCCGGTGAAGGCGCATTCTGGGAGAAGAGGACACGGAAGAGGACGCAGAAGAGGATCGCGCCGGCTTCAGCTGCCCACAACAGAGATGGCAACGCTGGAGAAGAAATTTTAAAAGTGAGTATTTCTTCTTGCAGGTAAGTGCGAACTGGGACAGATCAGAGGCTAGCCATTATGGAATGTACTAGCCCTGACTGTCCCGGGGGTATGTTCATTGAAATTTTGTTTTTGTGCCCGGAATTCCGCTTTAATTCTCTTTGCCAAATGGTTTCTCTTAAAGCCCCACCTCAAAAAAGTTAAAGTAAATGAGAAAAAAAAAAAACACAATTGGTACATTTAGAGGGTATTTTTCACAAATATTTAATTATAGCATGCACAAATTGAACCAAAACATACAATAAATTTCAATAAAAAGGTGGGAGTGGAGGATGAGGCTGTGAAGACTGTTGGTTGACATTGGAAGGAGGAAGCTAGTAAGGCTGAGGAGGATTGGGGTCTAAGTCTGTACTCCTAGGGCTTGAAGGACACCCCTATTATACAAAGTTGTTTTGTTGCAACCATTGTGTTACCCCCAAGTTATATTTTGAGATTTTATCAGATATGATGATTCGGGTTAATTAGAGTTCTTTTAAAGTTTTCACTCATGGTCAAACACAACAGAAATTTATTCGTAAATAGCAAAGAGGCCTAAACTAATACACAACAATTTATCTATGTTACAGAAAAGGGAAAATAATCATAGGTCAAGAGTTATATTCCATAGTTACCATGCCCACGAGAGCTTCCTTCTAGTCTGGTGTTTCAGAGAGTTCTCTCTTCCAAGACTTAATATATACTCTCAAACTTGCTTAGGGCCATACTGATTGGTGGAGCTATCTTACCCCTCTCCTCCCTCTGGGTGCATCTCATGCTGGATTGGACAATTTCCCCATCCCCTATATTTAGCAAAACCCAGCCGCTCGATAGCACCTCCTATCTGGGGGGAGAATTAATTATGCCAGGTCATCTCCTGAGCAAGTTGTCCATCCCTGAACAGACAGCCACCTTCATTGCATACCTAAAGAGAGCAACTTTGAAGAGGAGACTGAGATAACGAAGGAAGTGAAACGACCTGGGGTAAATTACTACTTCGGTCCCGTAAAGTCTGCAAAAAATAACTTCTTTAAGGTGTTGTCCTTTCTCACATACAAGTTTACAATGGGCAAATAGCAGAACATCTAGGGGGGACACACATGGTTTAGCCCCACCTAACATTCCTGCACTTCAAAAAGGACTTAGTCTGCAGGCTTTAGTATAAGACATTTTTGATTTACTGTGTGATATATAGTCAGGTCCATAAATATTGGGACATCAAACACAATTCTAATCTTTTTTGGCTCTATACACCACCACAATCGATTTGAAATGAAACAAAGATGTGCTTTAACTGCAGACTTTCAGCTTTAATTTGAGGGTATTTACATCCAAATCAGGTGAACGGTGTAGGAATTACAACAATTTGTATATGTGGCTCACACTTTTTAAGGGACCAAAAGTAATGGGACAGATTAACAATCATAAATCAAACTTTCACTTTTTAATACTCGGTTGCAAATCCTTTGCAGTCAATTACAGCCTGAAGTCTGGAACGCATAGACATCACCAGACGCTTGATTTCATCCCTGGTGATGCTCTGCCAGGCCTCTACTGCAACTGTCTTCAGTTCCTGCTTGTTCTTGGGGCATTTACCCTTCAGTTTTGTCTTCAGCAAGTGAAATGCATGCTCAATCGGATTCAGGTCAGGTGATTGACTTGGCCATTGCATAACATTCCACTTCTTTCCCTTAAAAAACGCTTTGGTTGCTTTCAGAGTATTCGGGTCATTGTCCATCTGCACTGTGAAGCGCCGTCCAATGAGTTCTGAAGCATTTGCCTGAATAGGAGCAGATAATATTGCCCGAAACACTTCAGAATTCATCCTGCTGCTTTTCTCAGCAGTCACATCATCAATAAATACAAGAGAACCAGTTCCATTGGCAGCCATACATGCCCACGCCATGACACTACCACCACCATGCTTCACTGATGAGGTGGCATGCTTTGCATCATGAGCAGTTCCTTTCCTTCTCCATACTCTTCTCTTCCCATCACTCTGGTACAAGTTGATATTGGTCTCATCTGTCCATAGGATGTTGTTCCAGAACTGTGAAGGCTTTTTTAGATTTTGTTTGACAAGCTCTAATCTGGCCTTCCTGTTTTTGAGGCTCACCAATGGTTTACATCTTGTGGTGAACCCTCTGTATTCACTCTGGTGAAGTCTTCTCTTGATTGTTGACTTTGACACACATACACCTACCTCCTGGAGAGTGTTCTTGATCTGGCCAACTGTTGTGAAGGGTGTTTTCTTTACCAGGGAAATAATTCTTTGGTCATCCTCCACAGTTGTTTTCCGTGCTCTTCCGGGTCTTTTGGTGTTGCTGAGCTCACCGGTGCGTTCTTTCTTTTTAAGGATGTTCCAAACAGTTGATATGGCCACACCTTATGTTTTTGCTATCTCTCTGATGTGTTTGTTGTGTTTTTTTGGCCTAATGTTGGCTTGCTTCACTGATAGTGACAGCTCTTTGGATATCATATTGAGAGTTGACAGCAACAGATTCCAAATGCAAATAGCACACTTGAAATGAACTCTGGACCTTTTATCTGCTCCTTGTAAATAGGATAATGAGGGAATAACACACACCTGGCCATGGAGCAGCTGAATAGCCAATTGTCCCATTACTTTTGGTCCCTTAAAAAGTGGGAGGCACATCTGTTGTAATTCCAACACCTTTCACCTGATTTGGATGTAAATACCCTCAAATTAAAGCTGAAAGTCTGCAGTTAAAGTGCATCTTGTTGGTTTCCATTTCAAATCCATTATAGAGCCAAAAAGATTAGAATTGTGTAGATGTCCCAATATTTATGGACCTGACTAAGTTAAATGTACCCATTTGTGTGCAAACTTTTAGTAAAAACCCAATATCTCATATATATTCATACACACACACACCTATTTACAGTTGCTAATGGAGATTACACAAACCCCTCATAAGGCAACACATTCACTGTAAATTTACATGGTTTGTTAAAGAGTTGCTGATATTGTGTGGTGCATGCTGTTCTGCTTGTTGGTGTAGAAGGCCAGTCTTGGCCGTCAGTTGGGTTGGGATACCTCTTGTGGTCATTCCTCCACTCTTGGTAGAATTGCTGTTGGGAGTGTCAGTATCCATACCAAATCCAAATCATTTGATGGCCTCCTTTGCTCCCATAGGGCAGCTGTCCTGTCAATGACATCTAGAAGTCAGCTGAGCACACTTGGTGAGCAGATCCAACGTTGGCTAGAAGAGAAAAAAACACCCTTGAATGAAAGAGGGTTTAGGACATGGTCCAAGTATACAGAAGGAGGGGGTGGCCTTAATGAAAGTAGACCATGTTCATGTGGGAAGGGATTTTTTACCCATACTAGAGATTGTGATTACAAAACACTTTGACAAAACACAAAAATCACATTTTAGGACATTTGGCTAAACCTGAAAATGGTTGTGGTAATGTAAGGACATTTTTCCCTATTAACCAAGTTACATCAACATTACTCCAAAATGTGCTACGTGGAAGAGAACTGTTTAACCAGATGTGAGGGTACTAACCGTCACTATGTGTGACGGATCACCCTGTCCCTGGATTGTAAACCCCTTCGTGTCATTTTCCTATGAGTTTGGGACATTGCACTTTTATTGCATTTTATTTTCCCTTTATTCATCCTCTGAACAACTGAAGATGGCATGATTCATGGCATTGAGTTAATGTAATGTAATGTTACAGCCCATCCCCCCCCCCCCCTCCTGTTCCTGTGTCTAAGTGTGTGGATTCCTGACACAGACAATGGTCTGAGCTGGAGACATCTCTCCGCAGGGGGTGTGTATTAAGACTGCCTGTTTCAATGTACAAATGTTCAGTTCTCATTGGTGGGTCCTTGTCTCATTCCCCCCCCCCCCCTGCAAGGCTAAGGGGAGTGCCCCTTAGCTGTGTGTAAAACTGTATGTCTTGGAATGTAATAAACAGTTCTTGGTTATACTCACAGCATAGAGTGTCATCTCATGTTTGTGGGAGAAGGCTATACCAGCTCTATCTCCCTTCTGCTTGGATCGCTCAATCACTAGCTATGGTGAGAGTGATTCCTGCTCTACTCTACAGCATCCCTCCCACTAGGGGGAAGAGAACATCTCTGGCGGCGAAACCCCTCTTTTTATGGGGGCGGCCGCTACAACTTTAGTACCGTCACACCATGACTCTTGTTTCTGATTACTAATAGGGAGATTTTAGTTAAACTCTACAGATTACACCAACACACTAATATATTGAGATAAAGATTTGGAGTGTAGCAAGGAATTAAGGTGTGTCATGTTTGACTTCTCTCTTGGACTCTGTTACGGGTATTTGTGGTCTAAGGGGGTCACCAGAACAGGAAGGCCAAACAGGAAAGGAAGCCTAACCTGGGAAAGTGTAATAAAAAGCCAAAGCTTCCCATACTTAATGTACAGAAGTGGGAATGTTCAAATTGTGCAAATAATTTGTAGAATTTGTTACTTTGTGTTCCGACGACACCATTTTAAACAAGTCAGAAATATTTGCAATGGAGTCAAGGCAGCAGAAAAAGCTGAATCCTTCCCCATTCCATCCACAATTAAGGTCATCTTTTCCCTATCTATGCATACATCTGAACTCTTACATACTAAGTTGAATGTTTCACGTTGTGAAATCCTACAGGTTAACGACTTACCGTAGTTTTACGGCTGCAGGTCGGCCCCATTACGCGAAACAACATAATTGTACGGTGCATTGTGTAACAGACAGTGATGTGTTGGCGTGTGCTGATTGGCCAGAGGGGGAGCCCATCAGCGGGTCTGGTGGACGTGATGTCCGCCAGCCACCCGTGATAGCTCCCCAGGGAGACAGAATGGCAGTCTGCCGATGTAAACACCGCCGTTCTGTCACAGCTAAACACAGAGATCCTGTTTTCCTGCCATTTAGGAACACATATCTCCATGTTAAACTATTAAGTCCATCCCACACAGTTAGAAAGCACTTCCTAGGAGCACACTTAACCCTTTGATCGCCTCTGGTGTTAACCCCTTCCCCACCGACTG